>NW_005842187.1:14970-48457 GCF_000455745.1 Alligator sinensis | reverse complement strand
GTCCCCCCCCCCCCCCCCCCCCCCCCACCACCCTTCCCCAGAGATTTCTCCCAAATTTCCAGAAAAAAGGTGGTTTGGGGATTTCATGCTCTTGTAGCATATGTATAATAGTTATTAGTATCTAATAGTTTTTAGTATCTTTTTTGGTATATATACACTAGTTTTTATGGTCTTTTCTACCTCCCCTTTTCTCCCTGTGTAAATAAATTGTATATAGTTAAGTACTGAGTGTGGTCTGAGCAAAGGTTTCAAGGCTCCAGGTGTCCTTCTGTAGGGAGACTCTCCACACTTTAGGAAGGAGGGCTCCAAGGCAGAGACCTCCAGGGATCTGTAATTGGCTGCAGCTGGCGGGTAGCTCTGCCTCCTGGGTTCATTGTTTCCCTGTTTGGCTGGGAAAAAAATCAACCACATGGGTACAGGGCCATGTAGAAAAGAGAGAGCTGAGGTTCTCATAGAGGGTTGAGTGGTTTCCAGGTCCATGGAATAAGGAGAAAAATGAAATTCAAGAGACTGCAAGAGGAAGGCATTAGATCACTGCTTCAGCAACAGTGGCTTTTTCCAGATGTCCTGACCTTCCATTAAAATATTAATCTCTCAGAACCCACAACTAAACCAAAGCCGGAGCATCTAGGCTGCCAAGAGCAAAGCATGTGCAGCAAATGCCCCTCCCAAAGGTGTAGAAAGCTAAAGGGAATGATTTACAGGCCAAGATCCTCACTCAATAAGAGAGCCATCATCCACAGCCCCAGGATTCCTTAAAGCATGTGGTGGAGCCCCAGCCTGTTAGCTAATTAAGCCGGAGAGCCAAAGAATGTACTTGCTCCTACATCTGGATTTTCTAAATGATAGAGGATGAGGAAGGGAAGAGTAATTCAGTAGACGTCATCCAGATCTAGATGGTTATAAGGTCCCCTGCTAATCAGATAAAATCAGATATGGCTACCATCTGCGCTAGAAGACTGCATGCATTAACAAGAAACTTTATGGATTAGCCCCAGAAGGAGAAAAGCAATAAGGACAGACCTGTAGGAAGCACCTATACAAATACCCATGCAAACCTCAGTGAGTGTAAACTCAGTTCTGAATTCTGCAGCTCTGAGATTTCCCCCAGTTTAAATTTGTCACTTAACAGACTCTTAAATAATCTGACACTTAACATAGCGTATCTGCTACCTTTCCCCTACACCATTTCTCATACCACAATTAAGTTCCTTCTTTTCCAAAGGACACAGACCTTGTTTCTCTGACCTTTGAGAAAAGCTAAGATCTTCCAGTGCCCAAATCATGCTGTTTGCCCTCTGCTGGTCTCTCTTGTTTTTCATAGCATCTGTTGTAGACTAAAGCAACCAGGATTACGTAGGTTATTCCTCCTCTTCACAAAAATCTCTCCTATTTGTGATGGTGCACTGGGATTCAGAAGATCCGGTCACCCCAGAAAGTTCTGAGTCCTCCTTCCCCCACCCAGCCTCTGTCCTCAGACACATGTGCACACCCACAAATTTTAAGGGAATGGTGCAGTATTTTGCAGAAGCTGAAATCACTTTAGGGAAATGCATGCCATAATGCTTCCTAGCCCCCTTTATCTATGGTGGGAAAGTGGACTATACAGTCCCTTAGAAAAGAGACCAAATATGTTGCCACAGGTCAAGTTCCAGAAGTTTTCCCCGGAAAGCAAAAGTGTGTGGCTCAGTCTCTGTGTTTTTCCAACTGATTACTAGAGTAGAGGAAATGGCCTGGCTCCCTGCTGTGTGCAGGATTGCTACATCCTCTCAGCACTTTGTGACAGTGAAATATTAACTGTTCAGATCGTCAACATCTTGTCATCCAGCCTGCTTGTACCTACCAGCAGAGAGAAAAATAAGCCAGCAAACCCTCTCTGCAGCATCTTCATCTTTTTAAGCAAATTTAAATATTTCCATCGTGCATAGGCAGCTTTCTGAGAGAGAAACTGTCCATTCCCAACTTCTAACCCCCTTCCCATCCCTCCAGGCACAACCAAAGCACTTAATCAGGCCTTGCATTTTTAAGGTAGGGTTATCTTGGCCCTTCCATATCCAGAGGCAGCAGATAGGACAATGTACATACTCTCCAAACACCTAGCCCTTTCACACAAGAGCAATCTGAATTTAGCTCTGAGCTAGTTTCTCCCTGCCTTCCCCTTGGTGTACTTTACTCAGGCTAAAAACAGATGTCTGGATTTCTCCTGGGACAAAACCTTTTATGTTGGGATCCCACAGATGCACAAGCCTCTTGTCCCACTTCAAGTACCTGGGAAGTATCCAACGTTGCATTTTTTTTTTCCTGGGATAATCAGGACTAATTCAAGTTAATCGCTATTCAAGCTGTGTGTAAAGGATTGTGTCCAGGCCTGTTTTGATGCTAGTCAAAGCGCAGGACATCTGTTTGTATCCCAGTAGTCTGGGGAACAATGTATAGCTGAATGTGGGCAGCTTATTCACAGCTCAGGTCAACAGAGCTCCTTTCCTCAATATTTGTTGCTCCCTCAGACAAGTTGCTGAGTCCTGTCAGGCCTGGTTTCCCTTTGAAATCTGTGCTGATTCTCTTTAATTAAATCACAGTTCCCCAGGTGCTCCCCTCTTTTGTCACCGATCAACATATCCAGTATCTATAACCCCCCACTGATGAAATTAGGTTTTCATGTTTTCCAAATCTTCTCTAGATCAGTCTCCATAGACCAGTGTTCCCATTGAAATGTGAATGTAATGTGTCTAACAGCAGGAGGAACCAGGGGGCAGTCTGCAGAGCTGTGCTGACTTAATTTGAACTGCAACTACCAGAAACCCCCCGGGGCTGGGGGGCCAGGGAAAAAGGAAGAGGAAGCTTGAGGCTGGAGTGAAGGGAAGAGAGAGCAGCGTCCACTTGGGACCTGGGCAGCCTTACGCAGAGGAGCGTGTTATGGAGCCGCAAATCTCACTGGCTCCGTCAGTCAGGACTGTGAAGGAGCTGGATTTAGACTTGGGGCCAGCTGCAGGCTGCTGTTGGAGCGCCCCAGGGACTAAGGGCTGTCTGGGGACACCTCCGCCAGTCTGGGGTAGAAATCCAGGTGCTGAGTGTGTATTATCACAGTGTTGATGTTACTTTACCTTTTACCTGTCCCATCCCTTTGGCCCATTGGCTTGTGACCATAACCCCTATGATTTTCTATATAAAAGTGGGAACTCCCCTTTGCTTCTTGTGCCAGTTTCTGGGGCGTCAGGGTTGGCATACCATTCATAATGATAAAAGAGTCCTGGAGAGCTTTTCATCCCTAAGCGACCCAAGGGCTTTGCAGAAAGACACGCTATTATATCCTCCCACCCTGTTCAGAAAGGCTGCTGCCTCTAAGGAGAAATGAGCCATGTGTCCTGTGCTATGCAATATTCGGGCAGCCTAGGAAGTGAGGAATGGCATCATTTACTGGAAGGGGGCTGACATCTGGAGGTGCTAAACCTGTCACCCAGAGCCAGCTTAGACCAGTCAGTAACAATCCTGACATGCATGTCAATTAGAATAAAAGAGGCTCTGGCAGGCACCCTGTGTATCCTCAGCTGCTGCAACTTCCTTCTGTAGTTGAAACCTCACAGGGGATTACCTGTTGGGCTTGACAGCCCAATGCAACAGCTAACCTTCCTCAGGCAGAAAGAGCCTGGAGATCTTGCCTTGGTTGTGTTCTTTTTCTAGCACAGCATGCCACCACCCCATACTCCACACCTGGCAGCTGTTGAAGGTTGCTTTAACTACAGAATCACTTACCCCCCTGCTCAGAACCAGGTTTTTCAGAATACTCTCCCACCCAACTGAATGCAAAGCTACTCAGCTTATAACGCCTGGCAAGATCACAGTGTAGGAGCCCGCTGGAATAGCTTGATCTGGTTGGATTTTTAGCTCTGTCCTTTTCCATGCGCTGCTTTCTTTTGCATCTTAAACTGATCTCATGTAAACCTTGTGCATTTTTCTCCTTTTCACATCTTTCCCATGACTATACTCCTTTGTTTCTTTCTTTCTCCATCCTACTTGCTTAAAAAATACAGCTGCGAAATGAAACAAAATTACTCATCCATTCATACCCACACAGCTTGCACGGATCCATATTTGTATGGATATATGTATATCATTTCCATTAAAAAAGCCTTTTTGGTTAAAATATCAATGAAAATACGCTGCTGAAACTTTTGCCAAGATATTTATTTCCATTACATATGTGACAGGAGCACCCAGAGGACCAAACCATTAATCACGACTCCATTGTGCTAGGTGTCTGTACCATATGTGTTTAAACTGACTGTCTCTTTCCCAAATAGTTCATAGTCCTGGATAAGGTTAGCAAATAGGGAGAAAAAGGAAATGTCCATCATTTTAAAATGGAGAAGAAAGAGATCAATGTGTGCAACTGAAGCTAGATTTCCTGAAATCTACCACTACCTAAGTCTTTCTGACTCGATGTATTTCTGACTCATCCATATCTGTGTCCTGGGCAAGTGTCAGTCTTGATTTCTTCATATGCAATATGGTGACAAGGAACCCACCCTTCTTTGGAAGGCAAGTTGAGTGCTATGGATAAAACTGCTATACAAAAACACGTGTTTTGTGTTCTTTCCATCCCCCCTAAAGCTGTATTCGCTGCAGTAGTGCCAAGAGAGCTTAGAGCCTTTCTTGACTATTAGTGTGCATGTCCCTCCGGCCTCAAAATCTTTCCTTGCTCTTTAGAGAACAAGACCTGGAATTTGCAGGTGTTTTTGGACGGAGGTTTACAGCATGCCTCGTGTAAATCCCTTGCCCCCGCTATTTCTTGGAGACCCCAAAAGTTCCTTGACTGACCTCTTGATCCTTGTGTGTTTGAAGCATTTCTTGTCAATTAGCTTAACCTTTACCACATCTCTTTCTTTACATTTGCTTCCTTTTTCCCTTATCACGTTTCATATCCTTTGCTTCTCTCTCTCACCTTTCCAGGCCTCCTCTTCAATTCAGGATGTGCTATGTCTTGCCTTTCCCTCGTTCAGCCACATTAACACCCAGCTATGGTAGGCATCACTTCCAGAATGATCGCAACGTTCTTCGTAGTCTGTCTGTGGAAATGTTATTGTTGTTTCCCATCACACTTAGCCAAGGGAACATCCCTTTTCAAAGTGACCAGGAAATTAAGGATGGGGAAATATCAGATGACTGAGCTCTATTCAGATGCTGATTGCTCAGCCCAACACTTCTTTGAAGGTCTTGATCACAGAACTCAAGAGCAAGTCTATTGGCGATGATTCCAATTCAGTTTTATATACATACATGTTATATGCGTGTACAATTTTACCTGGAAATCTGGGTGGGGCAGAAAACTATGATGAAACTTAAAAAAAAGAAAGGTTGGTTCTAAAAATACACAAAGATTTGGCATTTAAATATCACAGCAGCAGCTGCCTTAGAAATACCAGTGATACATAATGCATTATAGATTGGTCTGAACTGCAAAATTCAGGCCCACAGCTTGTCCTTTACTAAAGTTCTGCTCTGACCCAGGGGGTTAGTTCAGGTTCATTTCTTATTCTAAGTTTGCTTCCTCCTTGGTCCTTGACTGCTTTTTTCCTGAGTTGCCCTTAGTTTAACGATGAATGTTAATGAACTGGTATAACCCATATGAAGAAGGATCATAAGACAATTTGAGGTAACTCCACAATTCACACTTAAATACTGGATAGTATGGCGAGACCAGAGCCTTCCAACATGGTGCCTTCCATTTGCTCGCTAGACCCATTTGAACAGGTGTGGTGTTACTATGTGGAGTCTGTCCTAATTTGTTTGTGAGCTAGAAAGCCAGGGAGAACAATAGGGAATGTTTGTATCCAGCAGCTTTAATACATTTATTACGCTTTAGTCCTGTCTATCTTCTACCTTAATGGCACATTAAACAGCCCATGATCTCTCCATCTGGCTACATATTTCACATGTTGCTTTTCCTGTAGTGCCCCCTTCAGTCTTTTTAGAGAAGAGATGCCTGCTTTTCCCATAGGGATTTATAGGTCATGACTCTTCTCACAGTCCCGAATGTAAGAGGCTCTGCTAGCTCTGCAAGGCTTCATGTAGTCCTACCATTTCCCTACCTGTTAAATTCTATGCCCCCATCATCCCCAGGGATTGCAGCTGTAGAGATGGGCATTGGGAACAGCCTGAAGGGTTAAAATGTCCAGTTTTGGCACTGTGCACTACCACAATTTATGGCAGCAAAAAATGCTCCTCAGTGGAAGGAAGAAGGATATCAATCCCGGGAAGTAAGCTGTAAGTGAAAATTGAAACTGTCAGACTGCATGTGCTCCCTGCTCTGTCTCCCAGTTTTTTTCTTCGTTTTAATTAAAAGTTTTTGTCTGCAGATGTAAAAGTTGCATAAATCACTAGCGACCTTAAAACACACAGCCTTATATCTGCCTGCTCTCAACACTTTCTGGCCTGCCAACCTACAGGGGCCGGAGAGGTTGCTTTCTTGCTGATCTGGACTCTCTTTCCTGGGTGCTTGATGACTTTTTGACCTGCCTTCTTTTTGTGGAGGGCTTGTGTTCTTACAACTGGCATTGACTGTTGAGCCACCTATATCATGGCTTTTACCCTTGGACTCAGTGTCTGATCTTGAGTCCTGTAAGACAAAAGGCTTTCATAGTGCTAGTAAGTTTGAGAAAGGGGAGGGTAGCTTGACCTAGGGCATGACTATGTCCAGCCCAATGTGTCCTACTTAGGCCCTTGTGATGTTACTAGGTCACCTATACAGCACCATGCATTGTGGGGCTCCTCCTTGGAGTTCAGTGTCATGTGCTGCCATGAAAACCCAAGGGGGCTATGGGGTGTGCCCATTAGACATGCGTGTGACTGGGGTGGTTTAGTAAGGGATGATCCTGCTTTGAGCAGGGGGCTTGATTAGATGGTATCATGAGGCCCCTTCCAGCCCTACTTCCCTATGATCTGGTGAAACCTAGGGAGCTGAGTCAAGAAATGGGTCAAACTTGCTTTGCCATCTGCTCCATCTCGTCAGGACTTGCCTATAAATACTTCTGGGAGCCCCAGTTTGTCAAGCAAATGAAAATGCAACCAGCCTGACCTCCCCTGAGCCCTCTGAAAGGTGCAACACTCCCGGACCAGTGGGTTGACTTAATCTTCCTTTGATAGGGCACCACAGGAGCACAGCACACTCCTCACAGCTTGCAAAGCTATTTGTATCCAACCAACACAGTCCCACCCAGAGGAGTTTCACCCTCTAGGTGATTAGTTTTTTACTCTGAACTCTTCCTGCTAGATAAATAAACAAGTAGAAAGCAAGTATGTCCTGGCAGGGAAGATGCATTGTTTAAGTATTCCCTTTGTTTTAAAAATAATATTCGTTCTATGGAACTCCTGCAAGGTGCTGTTTTGGGTTTTTTTCTTTTCTTTTCTTTCCCTTTTATATCTATACACTTTTATAGAGGGATTTGACAAAACAGGTGAATAAATTCTGCAAAGCGTAAGAAACTGGGGAATGAGATGAAACCAAGAACATGATGAGCAGCCAGGCTGTCTCGTAAACTGCTTTGGGGTTATGATATAGATTTTTCTCAGGAGAAGTTCATGGTAAAATGAAATTATTTTGATGGCCCTTGAAATTTCTTGTTATGGAGCCAGACTTGCGGGAATTACATATGAAAGAGGGGGGAACCCTGGCCAAGGTTGAGGTGGGGTTCAGATTAACTGCATACAATGTGTTTCTAGACCTGATGCATTTTGTAAGCACCCCATGTTTTGAAATAAAGTGCTTCTTTCTCCTACATGCAGGTTCAGTGTATTAAAGATTTAGGACCTGGTTTGGAAATGTTCTAGCCACCATTTTATATAGCACTTTTCTTGTTAGTAACACTGTGGTAAAAATGGGGAGAGTGAGCATGTCGGTATCATTCTCCCCTTTTACAAATAGGGAAACTGAGGCCAAAAGGGGGTGGAGGTGGGCATGATTTACTCAAAGCCATCCAACAGGTCGGAGCAAAGGCAGCACCAAACCCAAGTTTGCTGTGTCCCACTGCAGTGCTGTGTCCTTGAGATTCTGTTGGCCCAGTATTTCTGTCCTCCCTGGGTCTAACAGAGCCAGACCTCCGGGGCCAGGCCACAGAGGAGTTTTTCGGGAGCAGGAATCCCATTCCACGGTTGCTAATACTATCCACAAGCAGGAATGAGTGAGCAAGATGGAAAAAGAGCTAGAGAAGGAGACAAATTTAGAAACAAAACCCTCTTATGTCCCCCTGTATTTTTGTGGAGCAAGTCATCCTTTTTGCATTTCCACTTCCCATTTAAACCTCCGCAGCCTTTTATTAAGGTTTATTTTTACCTCGGAGAGAGAGGTTAGAAGCATGCAGCTCTTGTCTTGACTGCTTGGCATTTTCTGAAGACTGTGTCATGTGGTATTTCATACCTGGCCAAAAATAACTCTGTGAGCAGGGGCTAGTTACCTACCTGCAGTGGGCATTTATTCCCAGCCTGGTTTTTGCAGAGCTTTGAAGTCTGATGAAAGGGGAAACCTATGTGTCAGCCTCATGCTGGTTTGGATGCAAGATCCTGGTATTTCCTCTTCCCCCAGCAGGAGAGAAATATCATGGAAAGGGTGAAAAACCTCTTAGCACCAGGCAGCTTCTCATTGGCTACTGGAGACAGCTTGTTAAAAAATGTTTCGTTCAGCCATCCTCAGTCATCAGAGGGTGTTGGGAATGTTCCACTGAAAAGCAAACTGATTTATATTGCTTTCCCTTCACTGTCCCAAGAAGCCCCCCAACAGTGTGCCTCCTCTCCTCCCCAGCCCCCCATATCATCGTCAGGAAGGACTGGGGATGGAGAATTCTCCGCAGTGGTCTAGTTGCTACATTTCTTCAATTTGGAAATGGTGTGAGCATGAGAAATGACAAGGCAATGTAAGTGGCATGGTGTCTCCGCTACCTGTATAGCTAAAGCTGTCCCAGAGACTAAAGCCCTTGCTTGGTCCACAAAACAGGAGTAGCAGCCACATGCACTGTTTGCATTCACATTTCCCTGGAAGTTCACCTTTCTGCAGCAGTTGTCCTTCTACTGAAGTCCATTCTGAGGATGGTGTTTGATGTGGGTATTTGGGAATGAAATCAGAATCAGGAAGCCAATGAACCTCTAATGGTACAGACAGAAATGACAGTTTTTGCCTGATCTGGCCCCCAAAAGTGCTTTAGAGCTGTGAACAAACAGAAGTGCACAGCTGCAGAGTGCTTTAAAAGGGCCTGATCCTGTGAAATTCTGAACTCTCATTGCATGAGGGTTCAGATTAACATGCTCTAAAACAGGGCCCGTTCTGTAACTTGTGTCTGCAGAAGTCCCAGCCTGTCACTTTTCAGAATGGGAGCAGGGAAAGGGAGTGAAGGGAGTTTGGTCTGGGATTTTTTCAGCTGCTGCTGGAGAGTGGAGTGGGTGGACTGGAGCCCTCCTCCCCAGGTTGGTGCAGCGGGGCTCCAACTTTGCTACCCACCCTCACCTTAACACTGGGAGCCCCAAGAACGAGCTCCCTCTGCTCCCTTTCCCCTCTCCCATTCTGAAAACAGCAGCCGGCTGGGAGTGAGGAATGGAATTGCTACAGAGACCAGGTTGCAGGCTCCAAGCAAGCAGCTGAAATCCCCAACTCCCAGACCCACCAGTGAACTTCTCTTTGGGCTGGGGATCATTGCAACTCATAGTGCTTCCTGCAAAGTGCTATGAGTTGCAACAAGGAGTTGCTCTTCTGTCTGCATCCTAAGAAAGTAAGGACACTGACAGCCATTGTGCTGCTCTGAACTGGAACCAGTTACCTATAGACGAAAACTCTTTCCTTACATTTTTTCTAACATACACCCTCTGTACTGTCATTGCCTACATGCTGAGCCATGTTGTGATTCACTTGGTCACATGTTCTGACCTTCCACCCAGAAGAAACTTGACAGGTGGAGGTTCCTACAATAAAATTAAAATGTGACAGCCTATGTTATGGAACACAGCATACTGTGGCTGTGACACGAACTGAAATATTGCAAGTGACCTGACACCTTTCCAACATAGCTCATTAAAATAAAGCCTGGTCTTTAAAGAAACAAAAAACTTTTGCTCCCATCTCTTCATTTTCTCTTAGGATTGTGCCATAGTGGGGCGGCAGACAAACCTTAACAGAAATTAGCTGGAGGATTTTGTGGTCACAGTGCCCTTTCATATCTGGGCTAGGGACAGACATTTCAAAAGCCTGAGACTGAATTGATTTAACCTTTGCAGGTTAGTCTAACCTGGCCAGGCTAAAACAGTCTGTAACTTCACAGACATCCCAGAAATGCAGGCACATGCCTGCAGTGGCTCAGGCTAGAAGCCAGGGGAAGTAGAGCAGCCCTCCCTTCCCTTCCTCAGTACTGAGCTGAGGGAGCATGGGCAGGCCTCTGCAGGATGGTCTGATTAGGGAGCCCCCAACCAGCCCAGCAGGCAGTTGATAACACAGTGTTTATCACCCCTAAATCCGTGTTTATCACCGCATTAAGAAAACAACAGAGGGACATTACCAGCTACCTGTTGATTCTGCCTTTGTCCTGTCTGTTGCAGCATGGCCTGTAGCCAGCATGTGGTCTGCTAGCTAATGCTAAAAGGTATCTGTAAGGCAGAGGGGAGGGGGGAATTCCTGCCTAGCAGGGAGTGGTGAGGGGAGCAGGGGGAAGCAAGGAAGATGCCTGCAGTCTCTGCTGGAGCTGCAGCGAGGGAGAAGAGGGGAGGGGCCAGCTCTGCTGTGGAACAGAGAGCCCCGCACAGCCCAGAGAGCATGCCAGGATGCTGGGGGAGTCTGATTTAACTTAACCCAGCAAGGGGTCTGAGACAGACATTGCATAAACCAGTTTGAGCCAAATCAATTAAGTCTGATATGACATTCAACCAGGATTATCTCAAACCAGTGTCATCCATTTTCAAGCTGGTTTATGTGCAGTGAGTATCTGTTCTGTTACAGGCTTAAACCAGTTTCTGATCACTTAAACTGGTTTATGTGTAATGTCTGTCCCTAGCCACAAGGTTAGGAGCATTTCAGGCCCCATGGAGCGTGATAATTGTATACCTTGCTAGTCCTTTGGGTGAAGACAGATGGATGGCTGATTAGGATTTGGAGCTGGGAAGGAAGCAAGCTTGGGAATGAAAGACTGTGAAGAGTAATTTCTCTTTTCAATCCAGGAGAGCTTGGGTCATCAGTTCAGAGATTCCTTTGGTTGAGGCAGTTTACTAGGAGCCCAGAAATGAGAGGAAAAATTAGTTCTTCAGGAGCCACAAAAGAAAGTGATCCCTTCTGGTCATAGACACCAAAACCTGGATAAAGGTAGATGACACATCCTCCTATCACTTTGAGGAGAAAGTCACTCTTCTAGTATACCGTTAGGATGCATTCACAACCTACTGAATGGAGCTGGGCAGAAAATGACTTGAAATCTCTCAAAAATGTTCAAGATTTCAAATGACTTCTACACCCACAAGAAGGCAGAAAGGTTAATAACAATACAGTAATAATAACATCGTGGTTTAATGATTGGCTTGATTAAAATGTTTGACGTTAATAATATTTTACATTGTTTCAGTTTGGACTAGTTTGTAATTAATTTTTTGTTAAATGCTTTCTCTGAAATTTTGAAACAGAAATGTATTTTGAACTCCATAATGAAACTTCTCACATTAAAACTGTCAAAATAGTATATTTTGATCTTTTCCAACCTATTTTTTTTCCTGAATTAATAACATTTGTTGAAATATTCCCCCCCCCCCCAACCTTCTTTTTGATGTCCACACAGCTGGTTTATTTTATGTTTGATTTTTTTCTCATGGGGGGCAAGAAACATTTCCAACCATTGCTAGTCATGTATGGCAATGCATAGCATCTGGACAATTTCTACCTTTTTTGCTTTCCATCACAATGCCATTTTGCCACTGTGGAAGGGGAAGGATTGAGTTACATGTTGAAGCAGATGTGATAGCCTTTTAGCGTGACATTGAAAAGTGGATCCCATAACGGAGGGAATATCGGGCTCTTGGTCCAGTGGAAGGCATGTGTGCGAGTTGGTATCTTGGAGTGCACTGACTGGAACAGCAGGCACGACAGTGCTGGAGGTAATTCTGCTCTAAATAGATAGCCAGGGGATTCTTTTTCTATATTAAAGTATTGATTTTTCATAAACTAAGAGCACAAAAGGCCAGGGAAAACAATCGAATCCCAGTGCAGGAAGCTGAAAAATTAGACACTGCTTTGTGCGCTCATGGCTGGGCTTCGTGCAGAGACTTTCAGTTACAAAAAGCTTTATTTATGGGCACTGAACCTCAAACAGTTCAGAGGTGTGGCTCAGGCACGGAGAAAAGTTTGTTTCTCCCTAATTTAGATGCTGCGTGCCTCCTCTTTAGACAGGGAATAGCAATAGAATGGAGCTGACTCGTGAACTTTCCAATATGTTCTGCTACAGCGCTGCCAATGAAACACCAAAAAAAATCTTTTATTTGATATTTCAACTGTTGTACTACCAGCCCTAACTGGAATCAAGATGCAGAGAGAGAGAAAGAGATGAGAAGCTCTACAGATAGACCAAGGAATACGATATGGATTTTTTTTTACTTCTTAAAACTGGAAATTGGAGCTAGAAAAATTCAAACATGAATTAAACCGCATGTTTTAATAGTGAGGGTAAGGGACCATTGGAACAGCTTTCTAATCACTTAAAGTATTTAGGAGTGGACATCATTGTGAAAGATGTTTTGGTTAATCCACAATCTGCTAGGATATCCTGGTTGAATTTCTATGGGCCGATTTATGCAGGAGGTCAGACTAAAACAATTATAACCGTCCCATCTCTGCCCTTCAAATGTAGTTAAAATGGATTCAGATTTGGGGCACCGGACACTTTCTAAAACAAAATAATAATGATCAAAACCTGAGTCTGAAGCTTAAATTGATCCTGTAAGTAAACACATTCCCAAACTGTAGGAGAATTTGCATCTGAACCTAAACTGCTCTCCTTGCCCTCCTTAATTAATAAACCTGAATCAGAAACCATGAGCCGCTCAGGAGTTTAGGAGGTTTTCATATATATATTTAAATCCCATGTCTGGCTTCTGGACTGAACTGAAGCAGCCCACCAGATTTTTTTTACAACGTTTAAGCTAAGTTTGGATCTGGGCTTCATATCTTGGGCTCCTTTCCTCCCAGACTTAAACTAAGAAGCAAAGTCTTTTCAAGAGAGCAGTATGTGGATATCTATTCTAAAACAAGACGCACTGAACGGGGTGCAATATGGTCGCTTGCCCCTGCTACCAAATCTTATGCTTTTATAGGTACTGTTGACCAAATACAAAGGCCTAAGTGGCACAGAGAAATACAGTGCTGGCTATCTCAAGAGACGGTGGACCAGCCTTGGGTAGACCTAACACATCAGCCAACCCTGCAGTCCTCTAGCAAAGTGCTAGTTTGTCTGGAGATGTTTTGTTCAGCCAGGGAGTGCTGAAGCATATCCGAGACCAAAGGCACTATTGCCCTCTGCGCACTTTCACTTTCAGGCCTTATGGACATGTCTTTTTCCATTAAATGTATTTTTAAATAAACATGAAGAAGGGACCAGACAGTCCGCAGATGCAGGTTTCCAAGCAACGCAAATAAATCCATATCTGTGGTAGAAGGTGCAAGCAGAAATCTGAACGATTAATGCTTTGCTTTTGGGAATATATTTTTAAACAAGCAGCACCAGACATACATTTAAAATTAGCTCCCATCTTTGGGGGACGAATATTGTAGGAGACAGAGTGTGTGTCACCCTTCATCGCCGCTGTCTGATGCTAGGGAAGAGTGGTGGAGGAGGTGTGAGTGACAGAAACCCTAGCACAGCACATCCTTTCTTCCTGTTCTACTTCCAGCCCCAGCCATAGCAAGGATTTAACTCCTCAGTCACTCTCTGGTGTTATCCACCATTGTTCAGGCTATGAGGCATGGCTAGGCATGGGAATGGCAGACCTGCTTCAGGTTGTGGTAGAAATGGTGAGAGCTACAAGGCCCAGGGAGGTTTTACAGGCCCTAAGAAGCTCTGTGATGAAGATCAAGACAGAGAAGCAATCAAAAATAGAGAGGATACTTGTGGATATGATCGTTGGTGAAAGGAGCACGGGTTGTTTCCACGGAGTACAAAGTAAGATGAGACTCGATGCACAGGATCAAAGGCATGAAGCTACTCCCATCCAGGATGTGAACAGTGCCGCACACTCCTGAAGGGGGACACGCTTTCTTTGTTAGTCTCTCCCACGTTCACAGAGACACTCGCTTGGAAGTGTTGGGAGCTTTAACTCTGTGCAGATGGGGAAATGATTTTCAAACTGCCTGTTTGTAGGGTAGCTCTGAAATGACAGCGCTGCCATTGCTGCTTTTGTTCTAAACACCCAATTAAACTGACTGTTTACACCTTCCTGCCAGATTCCTGTCTCACAGCTGAAGAGAACCAAGCAGCTAATGAGGAGCGGCACAGAAAGTAGTAGGGAAAAGGCGGTAGATTTGGGAAGACTTGCAGACTCAGCTTTTGCTTCGGGGGAAGGAAGTAACATGTTACTGGACCCTGCTACTTGAAATGAAGTCCCTGGAAGCTGGACGCCAGGGCCCTAGCTACACTGCAACTTTTAAGGGAGTTGGTAGGCAGTTAGTGGCCTGTCTTGCTATTTACATAGGACGGCTAATACTTGATGATCAGTAATGAGGCAGCTAACAGTGCTTTGCTGCTGCCAGTGGCCTTGCTTGGTTCATGGTTGGCTTCCTGGGTGTCTTTCTTGTTCTATAGGACCCCATAATTGTGCTGGTATTACTGGGTTTGGTGGTTCGAAAATCCCAGGATGCATCACTGCACTTTGCAGCTGGTGCCTTTTTATGTTTTTTTGCCTGGACACTCTATTCCCATGCTATAAGCATATAGGATAGCTGCCCAGATTTTCCCTGCATGCACTGATACCAGCGCAGTTAGGAAGCTGAACAAGTGTGGTACCCATTCATTTGTGTTATGAAAAAAAGCTGCTGTGTGGACCCAGCAGAAAAAGAAGGATCCAGCCGCTGGCTGCTTTACTTTTCATTCCATCCAGGAAGAGCACACACCAACTGCTGAAACTTCCTTAGCCTGACGAAGGGTTTTGAACCCGAAAGCTTGCTTAATAACTATTCTCCAACCATTTGGGTTGGTCTAATAAAAGATATCAGATTCACCCAAGGAACCTTGTCTGCCTATGTCCTTAGACCAACACGGCTACAACCTACACCCCTGCAATGATCATGTTATGGCTCTTAGAAAGCCAGGTAAGGTTGTGACTTCCCCTTGTCACCACCAATGAGAAGCACCCAACATACAAAGAAGTGTCAATCACAGCATGGTCTCAACCCTCTCAGCTTCAGTCTAAGTTGGCACTTGTGTTTCCTGGATGTGCAAGTTGTTGAAGACCAGTTTCAAAGACATACGTCATTCTCTTCATCCTAGGGGCAAGATAGTGGGAGACCCTTCCTCTCAACCGGTACAACTGCAAGATGACTGTTGTAACAGAAGTTGTCTTCCCACTCCTGACCCTTTTAGTAAATGGATCTTGTTGACTGGAGGAGAATTAAGTCTGCCATTGGGTGTTCAGTCCTAGACTTTTTAGACTTACAGTTAGCAGCTCTGTAGTGACTGCTGGGACCTAGAATGAGTCCGCTCAAACCTGAGCGTTACCCATATGCCCTTTGGGTTTCTTTTTGTTTCAGCACTCTGTGATCATGAAGGTCTGCACCCTTAGAGCATGTGAGAGATTCATAGACCATCATTAGACCACTAAGGTCTTTGCCTAACCCTTGGAGCTATGCCACCTCTGAGCGTGGCAAGGACCTGAGATGTTCTTTAATCCTTGGGTTGTGTGAAGCTGATTAGGTTTGATTGCATGTTCCATGGGCATTATTGATCTGCCGGATGATTGATGTGCCGGTTTCTGTCAGAGCCTCATCTTTGCTGTAATTGCATGAATTATTTGCTGGGGCCATGCACTTCATTCTCAAAAAGCATTAACAATATTTAAAAAAAAATTCTCCTTGACAGAGATTGAATTATTTCTAAAGGTTCTATATGTCACACTCAGAACACAGGGAAGTGTGCATCCATAAATCAGTGGATTGACACAGATGGAAACCTGAAAGGTAGAATGGCAAGCCATGAATCCTTTTCCCCTTGACAAGTCTCTTTCAATGCTGGTGCTGGCAGTAGCTGTGGGGGTGATGAATCTGTCATACATTAATATGGTGGATCTGGCTGCTGGCATGCAGTGAAAATCCCTAACCTAGCTCTTGTGGTCTTCTTCTGAGCTACTCCACTGCAGTGGTTATCCGTGTACACTGCAACAGTACATATATAAATATATAGATATTATTTCTGAAGAGGCACCAGATGGATAATTGCAGCCCCTAAGTGCCTAATCTACTCTCCAGGACACGGGCAGTTTTCTGAGCCAACAAAACTTAATTGAACTTTCCATTCCAGCTGGAAAAGGTTATGGATCTTGCGAGTACAAACGAAAGGCAGGATGAAAAGGTCAGATGTTCTGTTCTCTTTGTAATGGATTGACCAGGGGCATGTTTTTATCTTTCTCACAACCGCTGGATTGTAAAACTTAATTAGCAAGTCACTTCTGTCTCCTGTCTGAAGGCATGTGTATGATGATTACACATAGATCACATTTTATGGACATGTCATGTTTTCATGTGAGACCAGCAACCAGCACAAGGGACTGTTCTGCCACCTCTTTACAGCAACAAACTGAGGAAGGCCAGTAAGATGAAATGAAGGGCCAAATTCAGCACTGGGATAAGCTGACCCAGATCCTAATGAGATGAGTCAGTGGTGCTGTATCTGTTCACGCCCTGGCTGATTTTGTCCATTGTCTCATGCCTTCTGTGGAGAGAGTGAGTGGGAAAGAGGCATAACAAATACAAGGGGAAACATTCACACATCTAGAAATCTGAGGACTAGACACACAGGGAATGGCTTTATAGAGAGGCATAACGCGGTGAAAGGGAGGAGCAACGAGCAGACACAATTCGGGTAAGTCTGAGAACAGAACTGCTGCCAGTGCACCTTGCTTGGAACAATGATGCTTTCACTACCAAAAAGTGCAATCTCTCTGTCTAAAGTCAGAGCCATTGTGTTTCCTAGGAGGAGAAAAATACGGGGCTCTGTTAACTTCTCTCACAAGTCAGCGTCGGTGATCCTCGCATCATTAGAAAATGTTACTAAGAGATGCAAGAGCTTTATGGAACATGACAAAATTCAAGTGAGGAGTGCTGATTTTTATCAAAATTGTGCAGTTTTGGTAGTGGCGGGAAGGAAGCAGGAGGAAGAGGGGCTGGAACCCAACTCTATTAGAAATGTAACAGCCCCATCCCCGCACCACGATTGGTATTTGTATACTCCTGGCCGTTCAAGGTTGCATGCTGCAGCTCTCAGGATGGGCTGCAAAAATGCCACTTATCTTATGGCAGATGCTAGCAACTAAGCTGAGAGCTAAGGAGGGAGACACAGGTTAGGCTTAAAGCTACAGCAAAGAAAAGGGTGGTGATGGAAAGAATCTCTATTTCTAGAGGTGGAGGATTCTAGCACCACCCACAGACTCGCTGTACCTTTAGACTCCTGTCAAGGAAGAGGTCAACCTCCTTTCTTTCTTTTTTTTTCTATTAACAACCCTCTTCCCATACCCAAAACTTAAATGTAGATATAGACTAAATTTGGAAATAAAGCCTGGGTGCAAAGTTCCAATATGCAAGAGCCTGGGGGTGTTCAAAGGGTCTGGAGTTTTAGGGGCTTGAGATCCAGGCCTCTAGTGAATGTCTGTAGCCCTGAAAAGTAACACTAAACCCCACCTCGATGTGACAAAGGTGAGGCGAAGGATATGAGTCCCCACATATTGAAAAGGAAAGGACTACTTTACATGAACCAGAGAGACCTCAAGAAAGCAAAGCACTTGGCCAAAAACTCCCTCTGCTGAAGCACCGCATCTGTGCATCTCTGATGCTCTAAAGAAAATTGCGCAAGGCTGTCAGTGTAACTGCACGGGAGAGATATAGAGAGAGGAGACATGGAGTAAGCATATCTACAGTACATCAAACACCACCAAGTCAATCAAAGAGTCATTAATCCATCTGACTATGAACCTACCACTTTGATGCTGCCAGATTTTTAGTCAAGGGCCAGGAATGAAAAAGTTGCGTAGCAAGCAGTAGTCTGTAAAGCAACAAAACAAGAACCTCTAGCCTTTTGCCTCCCAAAGAAATCAAAATTCTGAGTCTGGCAGAGGGACTTCAAGAGGATTTTCAGGAGTAATGATTGTGTTATTTGTGTGCAAACCTGACTGAAGAAATCAAGCAATGAACATATGCCACCTTGTCCTAAAAGTCATTGCCCCCTTGCAACTGAAAGACAAAACTAGACATTATGTAGAATAATGTGGGTATGACTCAACCTGTCCGAAGTCTGCACAGACCTTACAAAAGCTCAACTTTAAGTGAAGGTTGCATGCTTTCTCAAAGGATCATGTCTGCTTTAGAAGTAGTGCCTGTACTTGATGAAGACATTTTACAGATTATTTTGTTTGTTTTGCTCTGGGGTTTTATTTTTAAAGAAATTGTACAGCAGCTTTAATTTGAAATCATAAATTATTCCAAACCAGAGCATTTTTAAAATGAAATCTTCTAACCTTTTCCCATTTCTTGTAAAGAAAATTGTTGAAACTGAATTTTTCCCATAAAAAAAAAATGTTCACCATTTTTGACAACGTTTCTTACTGAGAACTGGTTGATTCTAATAAATTCTAATAAATAATCAAGCATTAATAATATATAATGAATAAATATACAATAAACAAACATAAATAATACATACATAATGCTGATACAGTCTAATAAAGCTTGGATGATAAGCCTGCTGTGAAGTGCTATAAAAAGTTCATTAGAAGCAAGACAACAAAAACTTTTCTGAAGCCTAGCAAACAAGTGGTATATATAACCCTTGCATTGCTGTTTGTACAAACCACTTAAGAGTTATAAAGTCTATTTTTTAGAGACAGATGTGTGGTTAAAAAATCCTGGGTGCTGTCTCAGCTCTCTCACAGGCTTTCTGTGCAGCTTTTCAAGAAGTTATTTCATTTCTTTCTGCAAACACTTCTCAATTTGTGAACTGAGGATAATAACACTTACCTGCCTTCACAGAGTGTTGTGAGGCTTCATCAACCAATGTTGGCAAAGTGCTTTGAGATCTTTGGATGGGAGCTGCTGCATAAATGAATAGAGTTATTGCTGGAGTGGCAAGTGTTACTGCTATTATAAAAATACGCCTGCATAGGTAGCAAACAGCCAATCTCAATATTTATAAATTCTGCTTCCCCATAAATGTAGAAGTTCCATAATCCTCACTGGAGCTGTTTGGTTATTTATCTGTATTTGAATTTTAATGAATAAAAAAGCCATTTAGTTATTGCAGTTTCTACTGCTGAAGCTCCCTGCAAATTTCTGTTTTCCATTTAAAATCATTTATTTTGATGATTTTTAGCAGTGGGTCTGGAATGACAGCCCTGCAGCTCAGAACCCGCTATTTATCCACAGAGCAAGAGCATCAGAGAACAAGGAGCAGCAGGGACACTTCTCCCTATTCTCACACCAGTGTGTCAACCCTCACCAGGAGGAAAAAAAGGGCACTGGAACAACTCTACTTCTGTGTCACTACTGAGATCTTCAAGGAGGCAACTAACCATATGTCAGGACTGATTTGTAGCAGTGGCACTTGTCCTGTAGGATGTGGATAAAAACTTCCTTCCATTTCCTCCTGTAGGAGAGGCAGCATGATGGATGGACGCTACTCTGGACCTTAGGTGATTTTGGTTCCGTTTCTGATCTGACACGGGCTTCTTATGTCACCTTGGGTAAGTCACACAACTTACCCTGAGCATCGGTTCCACATTTATAAAAATGAGGAAAATGTTGCCTGACCACACAGAGGTGTTGTGATATACAACCCATGAGGACAGCGAGGGACTCAGACACCAAAGCAAATAAGGGGGGATGTCAGTACCTATAGAGAGCTCACCGAAGCTCTATACCTGCTCATAACCTACATCATTAGAACTGACATTTACTGGGTCAGACCAGAGGACCATCCAGCCCAATAGCCTGTCTCACATGATGCTGGTGGCTGCTCTAGGGAGCCATCTCCATGGATGTATATCTGGCACGCTTTACGGACACCCCTGACACCTGCTACTTTGTCTCACAGAGGGAGACACAGGAGCATGCCTACCTTGAGTGTACCAGGATGCAGCCCCTCTACCACCACCTCCAAAACCTCTTGCTGAGGTTCTGGCTGCACTTCTCCCCACACCTTTTCTTTTATGGACTCCCTATCCATGGCCCCACCAAATCCTGGGACCTCCGGTCATCTTCCTCTTGGCTCTGTCCAAGCTAGTCATCTATAACACCAGGAAGGAGGCTCTGGCCAGGAGGAACCTGGGTGAGTGTGGGGCTGCTTTCCCACTCACATCTCCAGACAGAGTTTCACCGGTTGGCATCCACAGGCTCCCTCAACTCCTTCGGGGGGGCAGCAGCACTGGCCAGTGCACTTTGTTTGGTGTCCACTTCTGTTATTAACCTATGAGGTCACCCCCATTCCTGTTTTCTTTTTTATTGTCCCAAGCAATTAGTTGATGTATGCCCAGTTGCCTCTCTTATTTAGGGAGGCTTATAAATTTGGTGATAGGCCCAGTCCCACGAGCTTCTTTTTGGCACATCAAATAGGCCTGTCTCACGTGATGGCAGAGAGCAGATGCTGAAGAGTAGGGGCAAACATCATGCCCAGCGTTTTCCATTCCCTGCTCCTTTCTCATTGAAGCTTCTTCCTCACTTAGCAGCAACCATGTAATAAGAGGAGGAGCCAAAAAAAAAGAGTTGTGTATAATCTCTCTGGATTCAGATGAAATTTTGCAACGTTGGATTTGGATCCAAGTTCTTGTAGCTAAGGCATAATTGTTTTCCATCACCAGGCACCATGTGTAGTTTCTTACAAGGGTGAAAAGTGGCCATTGCCAAATACCAACCTGCCCAGAAGAGTCACATGTTTGCATTAACACTGTATAGGATAAAAGGTGGAGGTGAAAAACAGATGAAGAATTAGGCCTGGATGGTATGGGTAAATACATTTGAAATCTGGACATTGAGGGGCTACATCCCAGACAGCATAAATAGGTGTAAGATCCTCAAAGACAGTTGAGTTACACTGATTTATAGCAGCAGAGGATTTGCTTCTGTAAATATTAAATGGGCACAATTCAGATACAAGATCCAGTTCTGTCCTCATAACCTCCTCTAGTAATATTATGAAGCTCTAACGATCGATAAGTGTTTCTGCAGCCATCACTGATGAAGCTCAGCAATGCCCCTGTGACGAAGATAAGTATTAGCTCCATTGTACTGATGAGGGAAGCATGGAGAGGCAAAATGATTGGCTGAAAGTTGTACAGTAAGTCCCTATTGAAGTCAGGCTTAGAACCCAGGTTTCCTGATACCAACCTCAGGATTATGACAACTGCACCACTGGTTGCAAGGAGACTTGAGTGTGTGGCCCAAGCAATACTTAAGCCAGTTCTTCTGACTTTGACAGATTTTATATCACATTACTCGTGTTCAAAACACACTGTGTTCCCTTTGAGCCTGGCACTATAGAACATGCATAGGCTAAGCATATGCAGGGTTTGAGTCAGATAGTCTCAATCCCCGTTCCGTCAGATACTTAACTCCTCAGGGAGGTTTTGCTCATTTTTTCTCTCAAAATCTTTACATATTCAGCACCGAGCAGGTTGGCTTTCTGCGCTCACTCATGTTCAAGATACAAGGCAGTGTGACTGGCAAAGCAAAAGGTTTATTAGGAAATGACTCCTCAAACTCGAAGTGAAGCAAAAGAGAAGTTGCTGTTTTTTCAGTTTTTGCTGATGATTGAATGCAGGTTTAATATGCGACAGTTCCACCTACACAGCAGCTCTGCTAGGAGCAAGGAGGGATTCTCTGCAATTGATTTTTTTTTTCTTTCCTAATGAAAGAAAAAAAAAAAAGACTTACATAAAGAGAAAAAAATATCATGGCAAGCATTCAGATTCCCATTGCAGAAATGGGGACAGAAATTAACCCTTTGTGGAATGACTCTTTTGAAAACTCTGTAGGGGTGCAAACTATGCAGTCCAGTGTTGGAAATGTCTTGCATTTTTCCTCATCTGTGGGTTTGCTACTTTTAAAAGGATTTTGTTAGGATTAATGAAAGGTGTCATTACTACTGGAACCAATACTGCCTTGAGGGTTGGGTTTTGAGTCGCGCTATTTGTGCATATTTTGAACAAACCCTCCTCACTATGGAGGCTGAGAGATAAGAGACAAAGGGACCTGACATCAACAAAAGCTACTTCTTCCTCACAGAATTATTTGCCACATCCACAGCCAAGCATGCAGATCTCGGAGTGGCCTTCTTAGTCTTCAGTCTCCTGGAAGACTGTCATCCTTGTATCAAGGGACTGCTGCTGATGACAAGAGCTATTTGGGAAGGGCCTCAGTTCTGGGCTGCAGAGTGGCGGCAGAGTTACTCCATTGCTGTTACAAAGCTACCATAGCCCCTGGCTCTCTTGAGCACCTGCTATTTGGGGGTTATGCCAGTGGATCCATATAACAATGGATCCATTTACCCCATGCTGGCTTTATGCTTCAGATACCCCTGTGTACTGGAACAGAAGCTAACACCACAGAGTTCAAATTTTTTTATGGTACCCAGGAGAAGCAGGTCCCATGACGCCCATCCCCAGTGAACCTTCTCCAGCTCTCTTATATCAGGTCCAAAACCAATTTAATACCATTTGATTTATTTTTTCATTGGGAAATGTCAACGCCTTTAACCTCCAGTAGAAACGACACAAGACTGTGATTCTGGAGACCTGGGTTATAGCTCTATCTTTGCCAAAGGCCTCGGGCAAATAATTTTCTCCTCCATGCCCATTTATACTGTAAACAGGGCCAGGCGCTCTCTTATACGGTGTTTGTACAACACCTGAAACAGAGGGACCTCTGGATAAGTTTCTTGGTGCTGTCCCATTACTAGCATGAATAACAAGTGGTGATTTTTGAACTGGAGGGACCTTCAGAACATCTGTAGTGGCCGTAGCTGCCAGCTTTTCTGATGAATAACTGATAATTACTCTTTTGGAGAGTCTGGGCTTGCTTTGGGTTTAATCAGTAAACAGCTTCTGACTACATAATGTCATTTTTCTTGATAAGTATTTCCCGCGTTTTAGAGGTGACCGTGGCCTACTGCCTCTTTCACACCGTAAACTCAGCCAAATGCCTAGCAGCCCCCCTGCGCACACCCACAGAATTACTCTGCAAAATAAATGCAACAAACATCGCCCTGCAATTCAAAAGCTGTCAAGTGCAAGTGACCAATGGCTCCTTGAGTTTGCTGAACACAGAGGCAGAATTTGTCCTTCAGAGACGACGACCCTTCATTCTCATGTGGGGAGAAAAAGAAAGATAACGTGTTTAGAAGGAAGTTGCAATGTCGGGCTGTTTACAAGCAGATATCCACACACAAACAGAGTTTACATACACACATGTGCAGCGATACACCATCCTATTTGGAAGCGCACACATGATCAAACTCTTGGAAGGGATGAAAGGTTCAGTGGCCTAAGTTGAATAAGCACCCATAAATTTAGACAGTTGTTTCAGCTAAGGACCTGATCCTGATTGAGCTTGCTGATACCTTGCATAGGATTAAGGTAAAATTTATGAGCCTAAATAAGACTTGGGTTGAAGTTAGGGCTTATCTACAGCATAGCAGCTGTGTATCTTGGCCAGGATTTTCTCAAGCTTGTCCCCTCGCCCACTCTTGTATACATGTGCCGAACACAAAAGTATGCCATGAGGTTGTTCTGGGCTTGTACCTAGCATCTGTTCTCAAGCACCCTGGAGACTGAAGGCTTGAGGACAGCAACAGAAGGATGCCCTGAGGGTGGCCAGACTGGAGGGTTTCTGGGTTTGAGGCGTGGCTATGGGAGCAGGCGTTCACTGGTACATCCCAGCTGGAGCATACCGACACTGTGGTGTCGACATGCCTTCAGGCATCTGAATTCTACTTATATCACCTACATTGCTTCCTGATGTTATCTCATGACAATGCAGATTTGAACCAAAATACTTGGGCATATCAGTCATCTGTGGTCTCAAGAATCCAGGAAAAATGTGAAAATCTGGACTGCTCTCCTAGCTCTTTTTGCAAGTTCTGAGTTGAAGGTTCATTTTTATTTCTGGGAGGAGGGGCATATTCCAGCTGTGAACATTTGGACTTGTAACAAACCTTGCACATTCATACACGTTCTCAGAGACTACAGAAGTAGGCAAGACAGAAAAATTGAATGGAATAGAATGCAAATACAGGCAAGCATGAATATAGTTAATAGGCACATAGTGCAATGTGCACGGTCTATAAGTGCACATACAGAACAAATCCTGAAGCAGTAAGGCATAAGCCAGTGAAGAGTCATAGACTGATTCCATACATGTTACACAAATAGCACAAGACTTCACACACCAACAGGACAAAACTCCTTACAAATTGAATATCCATAACAATGAATCTCTTCTATAGCACCAGAAGCACTCTCTAAGAGTCCCTAGAGACACATTCCTCAGGATCTGGTAACAGGGCTCTTTCTACTGGTAGGCTCCCCAGTTGTGGAACTAGCTCTCCCTAAGATCCATCAGTGCTTGACTCGCCTGACTTTCAGGGAGATGTGCAAGACGCATCATTTCAGCCCAGCCTTTGCATGAATCTGAACCATTACTGGGTTATTTATGGCTGATTCAGGCAGCATAGGGAGGAGGTCTGTTTCTGCTGTCTACTGTGGACAGCTTGATTTAATGTCTGATTGCATTTAATCTGTGGCATGAGCCCAGATGCTGTGGCCATGGGTGCCTAGAAAATCATTAAGTAAATGCAATAAGACACATGGAGACCTAAATCAGAACCCAAGGGCACCTGAATCCTGAGACATTATCTCTTAGCTCCAGGGCACCTGACCTGAGTCTTTATGCTATGGTCATGAGCTTTTAACAAACTGCCAAAAAGGGACTGGCAATTTGCAGGAAAAATGTGCTCTCTAGAAAATAGAGCAACCCCCTTTTTTCATGCTAGCGCTCCACTTTTTCCCTAAGTTAAAGCATAACCAGTTTCTTTTTTATCCAGACCTATCAGGGGTAAACTAGCTGCCTTATGCCACAGGTGACGTTTAACTTGTGACCCAGGATCTTCAGGAAATGCAAGTAGCATTGACTTATCATTTCAGGGCCAGATCCTGATAACCTTACTCTTATTCAGCAACTTCTTGTCCTGAAGAATAACCCTATGATGTTCAGTGGGCCTCATTATGTAGCGAGAGTGGTGTGGTGGCAGAGTGCCTACGGCATCTTGCTCCATCTCCAGAGGCATCAGTGCAAGCCTTCCTCCAGATCGACACCAAAGGCCAGTCTGAGTGACTTAGATGTAGATAGGCACCAGGCCAATGAGCCTGGGGACTCAAAGGTGGCTAGACACAATGCTAGTATCACTCCCTAGTGTACTATTGTCTATAGACCTGGCTTAACCTCACTAGCCTCAGCCATCTAAGCTTGACCACAACATTAACCTCTTTCTTTGACTGTTACAGGAAGGGACTTAAGAATGTGCCTTTGCAATCAGGACTCTGAGATGAATTCAGAAATATCTATCCCAGCTCTATGTCAACAGTCTCCAATCAAAGTTATCATGGTATCATCTTGTATTATAAGGCCTTTCCTACAGAGCTGAAGAAGGAAACAATTATAAAACCAGCCAAATATTTTTAGATATTTGATTATGGAATAGAAGGAAATTCACTTCTAAAATGGAGGGACAAAAGACAAAAAAAAAAAAAAAAAAAATCCCAAACAACTCTTTTCATTTCAGGTGAACTAATATGGACTTTAAAAAATTGGCCAGTGGAAAAATCTTAATAAAAAAAAAAATGTTTTTTTTTAATTTTGAGAATTTAAAAATTATTATTTAATAAATCAGAAGGAAATTCAGTTATTTTGATCTCCTTTTTAAAATGTTTAATTTAAAAATGTCAAAATGTGTTTGATTTTTTTTTTAAACTATCATTTTCGGGGGGGGGGGGGGGGAAATGAATAGGCAAAATATTTTGGTGTCATCAAAAGTTTCAGGCAAAGTAATCTTCCCAATTCAACCCTGATATGCTGAGTGGGTTCAGCTTCTCCCAGTCTCAAGGTGTTCTATTTGCAAGAAGAGTTGCACAATGAGCTTTTGAAAGGATACAAAGTTTCTTTGCATTTTGCACCATTTGGATGTCGATCCAGGGAAATCTATATTGTGTTCTCCCAACAAAAGAACTGCAAAAGATTAGTAAACTATGCTTATATTTCACAGGCCACTTGGGCTTGTAAAAGTAGGCTTAGAAACATCCTAAGACCTTCTGTCTATATATTGTTTTATTTCCACTCACAGTCTGGGCCCACAACCCAAAACACAAGCTCCAAACTGAGACATAATATGAAGCTAATCCAATTTTTTTCAAACCTCCACCAAGATTTTTTCCAATTAGGAATAAAAGTTTGGAAGGACCTCTCACTTTATCCAAATGAGTACTCCTATCCCTAGAAACAAAGAATCGGGGGGAGGCAGGAATCAAGGGGAAGACAAGAACCTGAAGTTTCTATTTTAATTAATTAATTAATGCTGTGTTTCTTCCCAATGAATTGAGCCCAGCTACTTTCTGATTATCCTAGAAAGTCAAGCATATTTCAAATAATTTCTCTCTTTCACATGTAAGTCATGAATGACAGCATGAACAGTTTATGGGCCAAAACAGTGCACTGGCATAGTAACATACCTCCATCTAGGCTGCATGATATGTATAGCTCTGTGCTATAGAAATACAAGATATACACCAAGCAAAAAAAAAACCGTGGCTAGACGTGGACATGCAAAAGCACTAATCTGAGCCCTGATGACAAATTGCATATTTAAAGGTGGTTTTGAGATCTTGTTTCAACAGGTGCTATCTGTTTATTTCCTATAAACACAGACAAGAGCAGGCAAAACCCTGCTGCGCCCATATTGCGTTACTGAGATGGGCAGACAGATGATAGACAGCTTCATTTCAAAGGAGTTAAACTGCTTGGAATAACCACATCCCTGCTGTCAAGATGCATTCAGCACAGCTTCCTCCCTTTTAGAATATTCACTATTTTAAGGCTTAGCCAGCTACTCAGCATGTGATATTTCTAGCTTTCATTATAAGCCGCTACTTGCACAAAGAGCATGAATAATCTGGCCAAGGTAATCAAGGGGTTAAAACTGTTGGTCTGGCATTTTGGGTTTTTTTTTAATTTTTTTAGCAGTGGTAAAACAGGAGTTAAGGCTTTCTGCTTTGAGGAGAGCATTACAACCCGCCTGCTTCAGGGATAGTAAAACGGCTCCCGTTGTCCGTTCTCCATCTCCCTTTAATGTAACCAGAAACTTAAATACGATTGAGTTAATCTTTGAGGAAAACAGAAAATACTGTAATAATAAAGGCGGTAACATGGTTACAAATGAGAGCTACTGCTCCCCTCTGCATTCTAAATTCCAAGGATAATTCTACGGAGCTTCATTACCGGAGTATAATTGTGTTATAGAACTCTAAATCACCCTGCTACACTTAACTGGCAATAACATTAAGATAGCGCAGATATTCATTTTAATTAAAACATAGCCTCAAACTATTTCCCTGCTTTAAGAGGCAAAACTTTTTTTTTTTTTTTTAAACACCAGAAACTTTCATTTGTTCCCAGTGTCTCGGTGCTCACCAGAGGGGCCAGAACTCAAATGCAATTAAGAGATACCTTTCTGCGAGCTGATTCTTTCCCAGGGGCAACTCGTTCTGTGTTTGAGTGCCTAAGCTGACGGGGAGTTGGGCTGCTTTCGCTGGCTCTCCTCAGCGTGATTTGCCTCTGTGCGATCCTCTCAGGGTGAGACCTTCCTAGTGGAAGTCCCGCGTCCATGTTTTCACCTGGTTTATTTTTTTCCCATTAGCCATTAGGTTTGTGAGAGGAGAAACTGGTCCTTTAGCTGAGACGAGCAGAGTCTAGTTGAGCACTAAAATGGGCTACTAAAAAACAAGGAAGGCAGGACACCACCCACTACCAGAGTGTCCAGGAAGTTTAGCCTAGGGTTTATATCCTTCTTGCACACCTTCCTAGAAGGTACATCCTGACAGCTACCTTAAAATGTATATGAACTAAAGGCCAGCTTGAGACTTACAGGTTTGGGAAGCAGTGATTTACAGGAGCTTTTTTGGACGAAGTATACAGGTGAGGGGTGAGCAAGTTGGGTGTGTGGGAAGAGCTTGCGGAGCGGGTACCACACTGGCAGGCTGATGTCCTTGGACTATGCAGGCAGAGGAAGCAGGTGTGTATGCTTAGTAGAACTATCTGGACCTAAATAACCGCCCACTAGATCTTCAGCTCTTCTTATTCACACAAACCTATTTACTCAAGAAGATCCAATATGTACCCTCCAGCCCCTGCTCTTAAATTCTCTCTGAGAGTGCAGCACAATCCCAAATGTGACCCATTTCTATGTGACCCTTCTGCTGAGCACCTGTCAGCAGCAACAAGGGCCGGGTTCAATTTTAGGGTACTAAATATATTTTACCTTGGCTCAAGCTCCCACCCAGTCTACCTGGGAAATGCTAAATGAATTACTAGGGTGTTCAATAAAACCAGCAACCCTTTTCTCGAATGCCGTGTAAACACACAATCCAAATTTATTACAAAGCATAAAGAAAACCAAAAGTAAATGCTAACTATAATTTTAAAACATGACAAACTCCAAGAAAAAAGTCTATAGGTGGAACCACCTTGCGTGGAGGGGAGGGTCTTTACCTATACCCAGGCAGTCTGGGACTTGGGACTCCCCAAAGGGTATTTTGAGGAGCCTGCACCCCTATATCAGCCCTTCAGCAATGGGCTGGAGAGGGAGGCCCACACCGGAGAGTCCAATGAGCTGCTCCATGGGTTTGCTGAACTACAGGGAGCTGCTTGACAGCATAGATCCTTCTGCATTGCAAAGGGCCCCTCATTGCTCCCCATGAAATTGTAGCACTAATCTTCACTTCTGCATGGTGGATTTGAGGAGTTAACTGCAGTTTTCATCAGCATATTGCACCCCAAAGTTTTTAGACCTAATCAAATAAAAGGCAGCCAAACAGCAAAAGAGCCTGACCAGAAACCATCACCACCCGCGCTGCATCAGTTGGGATGCTGAGCCACAAAAGCAACATGTGCCAAACCCAAAGCATGCCAGGCCCAGACATACAGCAAACAAACGTACAGCAGGGCTCAGCAATACAGCTTTGCTGAGACACAATAGCTGTAAAACGATAGAAGGGAGTCTCAGGCCTGCCCTGCACCAGGCTCTGAACAAGGCCTACTTGGCTACAGCCTGGATATATAGCCTCAGCTACACGGCTAGGCTGAGACCTAACAGCTATGAAACAACAAAAGGGGGGCCAGGCCTATTTTGGCTTGGGCCTGAACTACAACTAGTGCCCAGCCACACTGCTTGGTTGGGCCATAAACTGCAAAAGGGACAAAACAAGGCCCAGGCCTATTTGACTGGGCAGCAAAAAGCCGGCCAGGCCTATACACCACTGAGGCCTGGATAAACAACAAGAAATGCCTGGGCTTCATCCTGGCCCAAATTTGCCAGCTGAACATATGGCTAGGGTTCAGCCCCACACCAGTGGGCTGAAATGCAACAGCTAGGGTTGCCAAATCTGACTGAAGCTATTCTGGGAGATCTTTTTTTCCAACATGATGTAATGTCATTTTCTTAAAATATCCTATTAAAATCTCCGAGATTGCTTTCAATAGTTACTGGGAGATTGATGCCAATTCCAGTAGACTCCTGGGCAATCCGGGAAGGTTGGCAACCCTAGCAACAGCTGTAAAACAGCAAAAAGGGCCCAGGCTTAAGGCTGCAGCCTGGACATGTAGTCTCAGCTGTACCACCATGCTGAGACACTACAATCCCCAGCACAGGAGGTCAGTGACCGCCAGGACCCAGTTTCCTGGTCAGTCTCCACTAGGGAATGATACTCTCATGGCATCATCCCACTCAAGGCCTGAACGGCTGGTAGCTGCCAGGACCCCATTCCTGGACAGCCTGCACTAGAGAAGGACACACTCATGGCATCATCCCACTCAAGGCCTGTGTGGCCAAACAGCCAGCAAGACACACAGCTGGGGTTCAGCGGCATAGCTATGCTGAACCCAAAAGAAGTTGCAACAGCAATTAAAACATGCCAGGCTCTCAGCCCTGGCTGCAAGCGCACCAGCAAAACTGTGAGGCTCCAACCTTGGCCAGTTTGCTGCCCCCCACACAGCATCTTCCCACTCCAAAGCCGGAAAACAAAAGGGGAAAAAGAGGGAGAGAACAGAGGTCTCAAGCCCTGAGACAGACTTTCTCTCCCTAGGCTTTCCCTTCACATAGCTTCAGTTTGCTTCTTCCGTGAAGAGACGTCTCCCCATGGGAAGCAGAACTTCCTGGCTCCCAATGCAGCGTTCAGGCTTCAGAAGCCCCGGATGGAAGAAGAGAGACCCAGCCCAGGTGGCCTGATCCTTAAATAAATGTTCTGACCTCATCACTTGGTCCCAACCAGAAGCAGGAATTATTTGAACACTGCTAATGCAGACCAATCATTTCAAAGGTGGTCAGCACCCCGTGGTGAAGTGGCCACAGATTACTTGGAAGAAATTGTAAGACAAGGGCCTAGACACAATGATGGGGAGAGGGAGTGGTTCTCTTTCAGTCCTAGAGGAGGCAAAATCTACAGCACAAACAAGATGAACAGCAGAATAAAACCAAAATTCACTTGACCACACGCAATCCCAAGTGTGTATGGGTGTTACATGTACATGACCCAGAGCTGTCTCTCTAGGACTCAGTTAAAGTAATCTGTGCCCTGTTAAAGTAATCTGTACCCTGTAGATCAGTGATTCTCAACCAGGGTGCCAGGGCATCCTGGGTTGCCACAAGAGCCTTTGAGGGTGCCCCAGGAAGAGTGAGGAGATAAGCAAATAAAGGTAGGCTCAAGCTTCAGATGTGATGAGATAAGCAGGTAAGGACAGGCTTGGGATCTTCCTACCTGGCTGCTCCCTTGCCCCCTCTGCCTGCCTCTTCTGCAAAGAGGTGTAAGCCCTGTAGTAAATACATTTTTTTTTAAGTGGGGTGCCACTCAATTCATAAAATGTATGGGGAGGTAGCTCAAGTCTGATAAGGGGGTGCCTTGATTCTGAATAGGTTTAGAAACACTGCTATAGATAAACCCCACTGGGGGCCCATCCCTTATGCAGGTGTGGTGGATTTACCTGCTCGAGCCCTGGCACGTCCCAGGCTCGAGAATTCTCAGTTTCGAATGGTGAAGCCCATCCACCAATCAGAGGGAGAGCGGGGAGGAGCTGGCGCTGCCCCTTTCCTGAAGAGGGGGGGCGAGGAGCTCCCAGACCGAGTTTGGACCTGCAAGCTGTAGGTCTGCTGGACTTCAGGGAGTGGAGTTCCCTGAGGTATAAAAGAAGCGGTGTGAGCCACAGGAGGCGAGGCGGCAAGGGATCTTGAAGAGGGAAGAGCCCAAAGAGGGCCTCTACCAGGATCCCCTTTTTGACCCAGTGGTGTGCACATCAATGCACAGAGCTCAAGGTCTGGGAGCCACGTCGAGGCAGCTGGAGCCTGAATCCCTAGAAGGGGGCCAGACAAAGCGAGGTGCAAACTGGCCCACGGAGAACCAGCCCTGGGAGCAGCTCGAGGCTGCTTGGGCCCCACACGGTGTGCAGACCAGTACATGGAGAGCCAGCTGTGGGAGCAGCTTGAGGCTGTTCAGGTTAGCCCCAGCATGGGCTGGACAGCTGGAGCCCTGTGGTGTGGCCCAGCCAAGGAACTAAAAAAGCCCCGGAGCCTAGAGCAGGGCCCAGAAAAGGGAAGACCCAGGCGTAAGGCTGGTAAACCCAGCCAGCAGCGGCTCGATTCCCCTTGAGAGCTGGAAGAACCCTCGGTGGCCAAAGCGGGGCACAGAGCCAGGAGGGGAGGTCTCGGCATGAGGCAGACCGTCCCAGGGGACCTCTGACTGAGTGGAGGGCCCTGAGGCCCAGTCGACAGCTCCTCGAAGAGGACTGTGAGTTGCTGGAGAAATCGGGTCCCGCAAGGGAGAAATTTCTAAATAACCCCCCGCCCCGAGGGAAGCCCCAGGTGAAAGGTTCCCTCCCGGCTAGACCCGTAGGAGGGGAGGTACCCCTTGCTAACCAGAATCCAGGGGTAGACGAGCCTTATATTGTGTAAAGGTGCACCTTATATTTTGTAAAACAGTTATCCTGATTGTGAATATGTTGTACAATATGTGATGGGATTGGTTTAGTTTTATATAATTGGTTCCTCATTGGTGTGCTTCCGGCTCATGCCTCCCTCCCTCCCCCACCTTCATTTTTTATCTGGTTGTACTCCACCAATGGTTCCTCTGTGTTTCCTATAAACTACCTGTTGACCCTAACTTACCTGGTTCACCCATCTGGGTATCCACCTGTCCTCCTTGCACGGGCATCCTGAGGACTCACCAGTTGTACCAGGCAGGTTGTAGGGCGCAGGGTTGAGAAGGCCATCCCCGAGGTGAGTTGCCCCATTAGGACAAGCATTCCCAGGAGGTGGGTCCTGGCTTACCATATTGTAAATATTATCTGTATACCCTTACTGCTATTGAATGATATCAGTGGAAATACTTACCGGAAGGTTTCCTTTATTTGCTGGGTGATACCTACTGTAGATACTTACCTGTATATATTTCATAGATTTCATAGATTTCATAGACATCAGGGCTGGAAGGGACCTCGGAAGATCATCGAGTCCAGCCCCCCACCCAAAGGGCAGGAAGTCAGCTGGGGTCATAGGATCCCAGCAAGATAAGCATCCAGTTTCATCTTGAAGGTGTTCAATGAAGGCGCTTGAACCACCTCCGGTGGCAGGCTGTTCCAGACCTTGGGGGCTTGGGCAGTAAAGAAGTTCTTCCTTATGTCCAGCCTGAAATGATCTTGAAGTAGTTTGTGACCATTCGACCTCGTCATCCCTTGGGTCGCTCTGGTGAACAAACGTTCCCCCAGATGCTGGTGGTCACCCCTGATAAACTTGTAGGTGGCCATCAGATCACCCCTGAGCCTGCGCTTTTCCAGGCTAAAGAGCCCCAGGGCTCTCAGCCTGTCATCGTAGGGTCTGCTTCCCTGACCTCTGATCATGCACGTGGCTCTTCTCTGGACTCTCTCAAGCTTCTCCACATCCTTTTTGAATTGTGGAGCCCAAAACTGGAAGCA
>NW_005842187.1:0-13102 GCF_000455745.1 Alligator sinensis | reverse complement strand
GGGTAATTGAAGTCACCCATGACAACCATGGTCCTGGAGCAAGCTGCCTCAGCCAGTTCCTGGGCAAACTCCTGGTCAAGCTCAGGACTTTGGGTGGGAGGTCTGTAATAGACTCCCACCATTGTGTCCCCTGTGCCGTGTTCCCCATGGATTTTAACCCAGAGGGTCTCCAGCCGGCCACCCTGGTCACCAATATCGGCTTGCAGGGACGTGTAGCTTTCCTTAACATAGAGAGCTACCCCCCCGTCCCTTTTCTCTACACGATCCCTCCTGTACAGGGTATAGCCATCTATCCCCGTGGTCCAGTCATGGGTGGAGTCCCACCAGGTCTCAGTTATCCCTATGACATCGTAATTGTTTGCACTGAGCAAGAGGATGAGCTCCTCCTGCTTATTCCCCAAGCTCCTGGCATTAGTGTACAGGCAGGCAAGTGCTCCCTGGGGAGCTCCTTCCTTGACCACAGATTTTACCAGGGCTGGGGCAGGGGTGGGCTCCCTGAAGCGCCGTGATCTGCTGGCTTTGCAATATTGGATAAGGATAGTATGTATATTGTAATGTAATAAACTGTAAATAGTTAAGAGCATTGGCATGGAGCTGCAGAGAAAAGAGGGACCTGAGCCCAAATCACAGGTGTCTCTCTCACAGTACTGTTGCCCACCTCATCTATCCCTTCCAATTGAGGATGGGCACACCCTTGGGTTTTCCTGGGTTACACAGGAGTGATGGGAATGGTAGTTAGACCCTCTTGGAGAAAACATTCCCTCTCAAGCACTTTCTCAGAGGCATGATGGCACTAGCGAGCACTGACTTTTAGTAGCATCTGTGGGGTAAAGAAGTTCCCTCACTGACTTCAGGGGCTGCTCTTCTGTGCTAGAGGCTGTCTGCAGACTCAGGTAGATGCCATTGCCTTGGTTACATTCTCAAGCTTTCCTTCACAACCATGGAGACTGGACTCAGAATTGCTTTTTAGATAATATTGAGGCTTTAGCACTGTGACTTGGCTGGATGAAGGAACTCTAGCTACACACAAACTTCCTCTAGGAGGAGCGAACAGAAAATATGGAAATTATCATCAGATACTTTTATCATCAGTAGAAATTGTTGTATATTAACTCTTTTAAGAAACCCTGAAGTCAGTTTTGAAACGCACAGAAAAATAACAGTTTGCAAATCTTGGAAGAGGAGAAGGTACTTAGCTTGTGTTCTCAGTCCCACAATGTACGAGATCGGAGATGAGAAATGACAATGTTACGATGCCTTGAGGCTTCCAAGCAGGGATTTCAAATATTTTTAATTTCTCCAATTTAACTTAATTTAAATTTTACTTAGAGGTAATTGGAATGAATTAATATAGTTACAATTATACAGAAATCAATCCATTAACGTCTGAAAAAATCTTGTTAATATGGCAGCAATTTCATGGGTACAAAACAAAAATCTACCCTCTGAAAATCATCTAGCTGGAGTTCAGTATAGGAGGAGCATAATTAAGAAAAGCAGCAGAAGAAAAAAGAACACTCTAAATTTAAATATATATGTAGATATATATATCTCCATATATAAATATATATGTACATATGAAATGCCTTTTGAGCCAGGGATTTCACTAATGCCTGTCGCATCCCTCTGAGGTGCTTGCTGCTATTAATATTACACTAATGTTTAGTAAGGCCCAGAAGGTTCTCTAAGGCAAGGGCAATCTTTTTGCTGAGAGCCTGTATAGCATCTCATACAAGGAGATGCTTGTCATTTGGTCAGGGTTTCTGGGCCTTACCGCAATGGAGATAAAATAACAAGAATCATTGGAGCTCCCATTGGAGTAGACAAGTATGCAACAGCATAGTAAGAGGCAGCCACCATGATATCATCATTATTTTATAAATACCCAATATAGGTCGAGAGGGCTAAATTTCTCACTGGTGTTTATTGGTACAAACTCATTGTAAGTTTTGCCCAGTTTGAACTAGGTCTGAATTCTTCTTCTTCTTCTTCTACACCCATCCAACTCTTAATGTCAATAGAGAAGTTATTATACCTACAGGTCACAGCTGGTTGCAGTATGGAAATAACTTTACAGAGAAATAATTTTAAGTTTAAATATATTGTGCTGATTGTTAAAGAAATTGCGAAATGGAAAGTATATAGAGGAAATTTACCTTATGGACTGGAAGCGATTGGATTGTCTGATTATGAAGAACCCATTTTTATGAAGATGAAAATTCGGTTGACTGCTCAAGGGTAAAGATGCAGTAATGTGTTAAAGAAAATTAATGAGAATTTTAGAATATATGTTCGGTCCAATTAGGTTAATAATGCATGGAAAGTTATCAGAAATGCAAGCCTTAACTAGAAGGCTTGCAAGTGAGAGATTTTACTCTAAAGAAACTTATAAAGATATGCTCAAAATTGTACCCTGGCTTTGTCTGAAATGCCCGTTGAGTGGATTTGAGCGACAAGTAGCAATGGTTTGTGAAATGCCAAGCATCTCCATCCAAATTATGCCTTGCATTTTTTGGATTTGACAAGAAATAATAGGAAAACTTGATCAGGCTCAGGATGGACAATTTTCTCCAACTTTTCTTAACTATCTGAACAGCGTAGAAGACATGCAGCCTGTTTTCCAAGTGCAAAAGTATTATATGACTCTTGAGGTTTCCAGTCTCAGTCTCCCCTCCCCCAGTAAAAGCCTTTTTGTTATATTGTTCCAGCACTTCCTTTCTATGACCGATGAAGATATGAGTCATTCTAAATTGTCCTAACTTCAATTTAAATTTAAAGTGTAGGTTTGCAAATTAATTCCCAAATCTATAAGGAAAAGTTGTGGGAGCATGAGAGCTGCTCAAAAAACCCAAATTTTCTCTTCCATGGGAAATAAAGTTCTGAAAAGAAAAATGATAATGCTGCTTTTTTCATTGTGAAATGCAGAAAACAATTGACATTTTCCATGGAAGGGATGACTCGCTTGATTTTGTTTTGCAATCATGGATATCTTTTAGATTTTTTCAAAAAGAAATTGAGTCTACAGACAAGTAGACTGACATGGAGTTATCTTCAACAGAAATGGGGTGGTATCCCTGCATAGAAACAAGATAGCATCTCTTTAAATATGTTATAGGCCATCAGCTCTGATCAGATTGGCTGCCCTTTGAACCATGTATCCTGAAAGTCCACATTCCTTAACAACCTATTAAGGCATGTGGTAGGACACCAGATCCCTAAGTTTCCTAATGCATAGCTGCAAAATACCTTGTTTTGGATCTATTTTGGTTGATATTGCCTGATGCAGTCATGGTCTGTCAAAAAATTTCCAACCCGCTGTCGTTCCTGTCCCACATTTGGACGTTCTATAACATTCTGTCACAGAAAGAAAGGGAAAAATACCTGAAAGTTTGTGATTTTAGTAAACAGCATTTGCATGCAAACACTGGAAGAAAATGCTATGGGTTTTTTAAATGTACACTGGTGGGGAATTATCCTGAGCAGTAACTTCCATTTATAAAAACCTTTACTATTTTATACGAGCTTAGTGTGTGAAATCACACGGGAGAGAGATTCTCTTTAGTTCCACCGTTATAATTCTTTTGCACAATTTTTATCAATAGTATTTTTAAGCATACCTTACTCCCCTCCCTGTTCAAAGACTGATGGAACATAAATGTTGAATTATAAGCTTCTGGCATAAAACTTTAAACCTGACTTGGAGGGATCACAGGAATGGATGGACTGTCTGAATATGAAGCCATCTCCTGAAAGCTCATTCTATGGGTGGAAGAATTATGCTCCGTTCTATTGAACTGGTTCCTAATGAGATCCTAGGTGGCTCAGCTCTTCTCTGGTTCCTCTCACAAACTGTGTGATCCTTTCAGGTACTTCTTATAGCAAGCTTTCCATTCTTCTCTTAGCAGCTCTTCAAATCTGCGAAGCTGATTAAATCCCCTAATGACTCAGAGGATGGATGGAACTTTAGTCCTTCTCATTTGAAGGTGAAGCCCCTGCCTGTGTTAGACTAGTTCCAGAAGGAAATTATCTGTCCAAATTTGAGTGTGATGGAGCCACCAATGCTGAACCAAGATGGACTCAGTCAGGGTGTGAAGGTAGTTCACAGTCTTTCACATGTGAGTAGACACCAAATAAACATACAGAAGCAAGCATGTGGGCCTGAGTACCTGAGTCTACATTTATGTGCATAGAGAGATGTTAACCATTTTGAACTCAAGTCCTAAAATAAATACTTTTGCATCTTTCGGCAGGTTTCATATGCAGTGAAATATGAACATTGGGATTCGTTTCTCTTTTTCTTCTGGAATGAACAATATGGCTGTCTGAATGCAATATTAATCAATAACTAATTTCATAGTTGGACAACTGTTTTTAATGACTTTGTACTTTTGATGCATTGTTACAAAAGGCTTCAGATCATTCCCATAAGAACTTGTCAGGGAAAGGGCAAATTCATTTACTTGTCATCATGTGAGAGCCAAAAGGCTCATTAGGCTAATTAGGAAGAGACTCATCTGGGTTTTTGCTCATTCAAACACAGCAAAATCCTCTTATTTCTGAACCTACAAAGGGAATCCAAAGTAGCTATCAAAATACAGGCTCTATGAATGGAAGTATGGTAGGTCTACGCTATCCGGCATAATGGTCTTCAGATTCTGTTTGAGGCAGAAGAATTCATTACTTGCTGTACACCCACTGAGATCTATATCTCCTTGGAAAATCCTCTGGTCCTGAAGGAAATTAGCCTGTTACTTGTGTGAGAGAGAGAAAGCAAAAACCCCTTTTTTCTGGTACAGCTGTGACTGTACCAGATGTGGGCTAAATACCCACCTCCAACACCTAAAGGACAATAGTCACTGAGAGCAAAGCTGAATTAGGAAACAGGTTTGGATAGACAGCCAAGTAGGATGCTAAGCTATGAACATGGATAGCTTTACTCATCTGACTCAGCTGAGTTACATGCATAAGGCATTCAAATGCACATTCCCAACCATCTGTCATGGTACCTTCTACTCCAGTGGTTTTCAACCTGTGATCCACAGATCCCTGGTGGTCCACACACTATGTCTAAGGGGTCCATGAAAGATAACTATGAAAAGTATGTGAATACCTACACTTATGTGAATACCCACAAAGGGTTGCATCTCAGTTTGAAATTTCCAGATGGGTCCACACCTCCTTTCAAAACTTTTTTAGGGCTCCACAAATGAAAAAAGGTTGAAAACCACTGTTTTACTCTACAAAGAATAGATGTAGGGCTAGTTCAGTAGTCTGCAATTCTCCCCTCCAGCTGCTGCAGGAAATTATTTTATTGGTTTGTTAAGCAAATTTTCTTCCCATTGAGTCTATTCAAATCCACTATTATGTCAGGGCCATTATGCTGTTGAAGAGTTATCTTTAGGTTGCGATACTAAATTGGAGTCATAAGTCCCAACATGCTTTTGCTGTTATAAAAAAGAAGGTTGACTTAGTGTCAAATTTTGCCAATTTCCCTTTTCTCTTCCACTTAAAGTCCTCCTTCATTTCACATCTTAAAATGTATGTCATTTAATACATAAGCAGCTGTCATGTTAAGGCCCCGAGGTGGCCAAATTTTAATGATGAAGTGCATTGTACTGCAGTCCTCTTGTGAAGTTGATCTTGTTATCCAAATGACCAACAGGTGTTTATCAAGGAGGCAGAACATACTAGGGGGCTTATAATGTCAATAGCAAGTAGTGCTGGAATCGCACAGCTTTTAGCTGTAGTCATTTTTTATTGTCATGGGGTGTCCCTTGGGCTACTTTCTTCCTTTTCTTTCATTTCAGATTTTGGCCTCCACTGTAATTAATTAAATAGCATCTTTCTGTAGCCAGTGACTTAATCATTCAGTGACACCTGCCTAAAGCGATCAGACTTGATCACAAGAAAGGCAAAAGGTGTATTTTTTTTAACAGCTTTGATTTGGTGTGTAGGACTCCTGCATCACCACTGCCCTTTATTTTTGTGGATAGGAAGCTTCGGTCTGAAGAGCTATCTATCTACATAGTTGGCCAAGCTGTCAGCTATCCTCACCAAATCTAGAGGCCTCCAGGTCAAGATCCCTTTGGCATCAGCTAAGCAGTCCTGCATTAAGTCCATGGAAGAGAAGCACGGTCCCAACAAGGCTTACTTTCACTTGCTCTTGAATCTCCTGGAGAACATTTTCTGATCCCTTCTTTCAGGATTCTCTACTCAGCTTTCCTCCTCTGACCCGGCTCCTTCTTGTTTCCACAACAGACAACACTACTCCTAATTTTTTCTTTTATCTGATTTTACTCTGTCCCATTCTGTCTTCGGATACGGCCAATGATACCTATGGTGGGGTCTCTCTTCTAGCTATTGGACGTACAGATTGGCCGACAGTACATCTAGGTATATTGGCCTGGAGCTAAGGATCCATTCTCTTTCATGGAGAATGTGGTGCTTTCTTACTGAATTAGAACAAAACTAGGTTTCAAAATACTGAAATCCTTCACTCCAAATGGACTTGCGTTTCTTCTCCCACTTACAGTCCTTAGTTCGATTCCTATCAATAACCCAACAAGGGGAACTGTTTCAAGTAGAATAAAGATGGCATAGGAGACCTGGGACCAGAAAGATCTCCATTCCTCTACCATGCCCTTAACAACAAGACTTCAGTGTTCAGTGCTCTCACTGGGAACACAACAGCAGAGGATGGACATATATAGCAACCCTCACTAGCAAATAGGAGCAGGAAAGCTTATCAGGCCCTAGTTCTCTTTGTGTCTGTTAGGAAGGTATCTGCTTCTTATATATCTTAATGTGACTGTGAGACTCAGCTAGAAAAATGCAATACAACTTTGGGAGGATGGGGGTACTGAATTCATTGAAATGTGAAGATTTTTGTGGGATCAAAAGTATTTGAGAATTCAGGTTCAATTTGGTGAAGAATTTTAGGCAAAGAATGCAAGGACGAATTCAGAAAGTTAAAATATTGTTTTTAACAGTTTGTAAAAAAAAAAAATGTTTCCAGCTATTGTCTCAAAATTAAGTTTTGCCTTCTAAATGGATCTGACTTCATTTTTTTTTTTTAAGGAATAAATAGGGTGTTAAATATCACAACATGAAAATGAAATGTTTTGTTTCAGGTTAAATGAAATGTTTTAAGTCAATCCAAACATTTGTTTTCCTTTTTTTTTTTTTTTAAGTATGGCCACTGAACCAGACAATCCATTATTTGTGCATCTCTGGACACAAGTAGTTCTGACATTGATGACTCTATCGGGGACATGAGAATCGTGTCCTTTATCTATATGATTAAAAGAAAATGCTTTCTCTCTATTCCACCCTCCCCATCCCATTGGCTTAAATGAATGAAATTAACTCTGCAGCTTTATTGTCTGAGGCCAAGAAAAGTTAATGGAAAAACAAGAGCTAAGACTGATAAATGTCTTTGCAATGTTTTATGGTGAAATCTAGCAACAAAGGCAACTCATGATGAGAGCTGGACCCAGTGAAATACTAACCCTGAATGAGATGCATCCAGGTGACCATGCTAAAGCAGTTGCATCCACTGCAGCAGCAATGCTTGCCATAATTATCAGCATGCCATAGTAGTTTTGTAGTGTAGACTGTTATTGGCCAATTGGATAAAATCATTCATTATACTAGTCCAAATTCTTCCTATGTGTTAGTGGAGATAGTATAGTGTTCATGAAAAGAGTTTGGTGGGTTTCAATCCAATTTCTGATGTCCTTATTGCAAAGAAAAAATCAAAACCCTTCCGTATTATATTAACGGAGGCTAAAAACAGAATGGGTTATGGATGCCAACTTCTGTTCTCACCCCTCAAGCATGTTGAACAAGCATGTCATGTTGGTATGGGATCATGGGGAGTTTATATGGCAATGCCTGTATATCATTGGTTCGGTGGACAGAGAAATTTAGTCTCCAAGACTATCAACCTGCCACCATTTATCAGCACTAAATTCTTGTACGTTTCTTTCTTTTCTTCGTAAATGGAATGAAGTGCTTCTGTCTGCTATTCATATGCAAATTCTGCATCTTTAAACATTTGCTCTTCCCTCTTGGTACTTTATGGTATTAAAAAAGTTTAAAGAAGATGAATAGACAAAAAATAAATATCTTTCCGAGCCTTTATAACATGATAATAAAAAGTCCCTGCTTCTGGAGTTTCGGTTTGAAGAACCCATGAAGATAAAAAAGTAAAACTTTACCCCTGCTTGTTTTTTTTCCCTCTGTCTCCCTGTCTCTCTCTCTCTCTCTCACATTTTACAGAAACTATTGGTGATGGACTGAACGATAAAGCTTATAACAAAGAAATCAATATATATTATTGTGTGCGAGTTAAACACAATATTGGAGAGTCTACAATCAAACAAGGCAAGGAATAATCTTCCTTATTTAAGACAAAAAAATCAGAATTGGAATTCCTGTAATCCTATATATTTCCTTCTTGTTCTCTGTTTTGCTTTGGTGGGTTTCTAGGGCTTAGATTCTGAGTTCTTATTTTTGAAACCAGACTACATAGAAATAGGATAGTATCCTCTTCAATATGTTGTGGTCCATCTAATCATGCTTTTACCATGTATGTATATAGCATCTAGAAACCAGACAGAGCTGTGGTACACATGTCCCTAGGCCTGGTATAGTGTAAACATTAATAAGTACATTTATTTGGGCCTTAACTCTGCCTCGTGTATTTTGTTCACATTCGTTATGTAAAAATCGATTGACACAGCAAGGATCACAGGAATTGTCCTGTTGGATTAGACCAGTGATACTGTATGGCCAGTGGTCATCAGGCCTCGATTAAAGCCCCATCTTATTCTAATTCATGGTCCTAATTCATGGTATTGTATGATGGACAGCAAAATCTCAGCTTTCACTTAAAAAAAGAAATAATATTCCTTGGACTTGCAGTTTGGAAGAAAAGCTTGAAAACCTGGGTGGCATGTAATGGATGTGATGATGTTTACCTGAATCAGCACAGGGCCTACAGCAGTATCTCTGAGGCAAGAGGTTCCACATACTATTTAATGGGTCATTGTCTCTGAAACCTACCACTATGGGAGGGCCCTAGGCTAAGTACAGACATTCAAAAAGCAGGAGCCTGAATTGATTCAATCTTTGCAGGTTAGTCTAACATGCGTAGATTGAGCCGATTTGCAAGTGAACAGACATTCATTTTTGATTCTGGAAATGCAGGCACATGCCCGCAGTGGTTCAGGCTAGAAGCCGGGGGGCGCTAGAGTGAGGGAAGCTGATGCAGGGAAGCAGAATGGGGAGTGTGGCCAGGCCCCAGCAGGCCACAAAGTCCCTGGCCTGAACGGGGGTATGTCTGGAGGGGGAAGGGGGAAGCAGCCCTTGCCAGGTTTGTCCCTGGGGCAAGGGGGTGGGAGGTGGCCAGACACCAGCCTAGGCAGCACCTCAGGCAAAGTGGGGGCAGGGAGGGGGACTAAACTCACTTGTCTCCCCATGAGGGAGACTGAACTCATGGGGGACTAAACTCAGTTGTCCCACTGGCATGGGGACCCCAGTTGGGGTCTGCCCGGGTTTCCACCCTGCTGGCTGGTTGCACAGTGGGAGGCATGGCCAGAGCCAACCCAGGCAACAGCCTCAGGCAAAGGGGTAGTATGGAGGGGGATTGAACTACCCTGTCTACCCTCTCAGGGACAGGCATGGGGACCCCAGCTGGGGTCTGGCTAGCTTTCTGCACCACTGGCTGCTCACGTGATGGGGGGCATGGCCAGAACAGGCCTGTATGGCCCTGCCATCCAGGGCTGAGGCTGGGGGGCTGAGCCGGGCCAGCCCACAGGTGCTGCTGAGGGTGTACATAGAGGGGGCCTGCAGCTGTGGCTTGAGCTGGGCCCCGGGAGTTGTGCACCTGGATTGCTCCCAGCTCCTTGCACCCAGGCCAGGCCAGGCCAGGCCGAGCTTTCATGGAGCCACACCCAGCTGGGAAGGGCCCTGCCCCCACAGCCTGGCCCAGGCCAGCCCAGTCCCACTATCTACCTACCTCACCCAGGTCTGAGTGGGGCTGGTTGCGGGTGCTGCTGAGGGTGGTCATGGAGGGGTTGGCCTGGCCCAGGTTGGGCCGGGATGGCAGGGCCCTTCCCAGCCGGTTGAAGGGTTGAGGTTCCATGACACCCCAGTCCAGCCTTGCCTGGGCATGGTTGACCCACCCTCAGCAGCACCCACAGACTGGCCTGGCCCAGCCCCCCAGCCCCAACCCTAACTCCAACCTCAGCCTCAGCTGTGGGCAAGGGTGGATGGCAGGGTCATACTGGCCTGGTCTGGCCATGCCCCCACCCCTGCTGCTGTAGCAGTGGGGTGGGGAGGACCCTGACAGGGGCTGCTCTGCCCTAGCCAGGCAGATCCTGACCATGGTCCCCCATGGGAGAGGGAAGGGAGCAGAAATAAACCCCCTCCCTGCCCCTTCACCTAAGGGGGCCATTCTGGGCCAGTGTTGGGCCATGCTCCCACCACTGCTCTGGCTAGAGAGCAGAGGGGCAGAGCCAGCCATGCTCTCTGGAGCAGACAGCACAGCCTGGCCCAGGGCTGAAAAGCATGCTGGATGCTGGGGGACTCTGATTTAACTTAAACCAGGAAGAAGCACATGGCAGGTCTTCACTGTAGGTAAATGCCAGAATTCTACAGGAATGAGATTGTTCAGGACCTCTCACACAAAGTCCTCTGCTTGGTGGAATGAGACTCTTTTTCTTGAGATGGACCTCAACTTGCCTGAAGGTACGGATCCAGGAATCCAGTGAAGTGGGAGCAGAGTGGCAGGGTATCTAAAAATATAGCAGTGATGAGAGCCCATCATGTCAACAGCTAGCTTCTCCTTTCACTGCCACCTCCAGAAAAGGTAGAAGTATTTTGGGGGTCTTAAATGACTATGCAGAGAGCACTGGATTCTACCTGTGTTGCCCTCTCAACTTTTGTTTTCCATCTTGTCTATTTAGACTATGTGCTCCTCGGTGCAGGGACTCTTTCCTACTGTGCACTTGGGAATCATAGAGTTTAGCTCAGGTTTAAGCTAATGTAATTAACTGAATGGGTGTTAGTGCAAGAAACAGATGCATCTTTGGGTATTATGACACCCAAACTAACATATCCAAATGCCTTCCAAGATATATTGCCTTGAGTAGGCTTGGTGATGGTGGTGTGTGTATATGTGGAGAGGATGTTGCTGCCAGTATAAAACTGTGTCAACAGCATTTCCTGAGGATATTTTTAGTTTGCAGATTCAGTGCCTTTGCAGGCTACAGTCAGACTGACACAATAGACTCTTAATGACTTCTTGGGGACCTTATTGTCTTTTTTTTCTATACACTGCTTATTAATGTGGCCTCATGGATGCAAGAGCCAATAATGATTTCAAGGAGGTCATTGTGGTCCAAAGCTTCTGTATGTAGGACTCGAGAATAAGCTGAATAAATACTTTCCAGCTAGTCTATGACACAATAGAATGTAATCATTCTAACAGGGTAAGGATCTTATATTTAGAGCATCTTTTCATCCAAGGCATGCTGTAGACAGTACAGACCAATTATCTTAATTCTAGCTTCTATATTTGGCAGGGCCAAGGGGAGCAGAAGTGTCTTTGCCATTGAGTTTGGGGCAAGGTGGTGACAAAAAGGAGAAAGGCAGCTATCTGGCACAAACCTCTTCCTCTCCAACTATCTTTCATTGACGTATGTGTGCTAGTTCTAAAAGAGCACAGCATTCTGGAAAATATAGATGAGCAGCCTGTCAGAGGCATGTTCTCGTCCAGGCTAGGGACAGACATTCAAAAAGCCTGAGCCTGACTTGATTCAATCTTTGCAGATTAGTCTAACCTGGCTAGGCTAAACTGGGTTGTAACCATAAAGACGTTCCCTCTGGACTGAAAAAATTCAGGCACATGCCTGTAGTGGCTCAGGCTAGAAGTCAGGTAGGGGCTAGAGCAGCCCTCCCTTCCTTTCCACAGTGCTGAGATGGGGAGGGGGTTGTGGCCAGGCCCCGGCAGGACATTCTGATTTGGGAGGAGTCCCCCCACCCCAGCAGGGACTGTTTATCACCCCTAACTCAGTGTTTATCAACCCATTAAGAAAACAAAGCCTCTCTCCATTAGTTCAAGCTCTTCTTAAACAGCTTTCCCAAGGAAGGATATTACCTGTTGATGAGCTCCAAAAAGCCAGTCTGCCTTTGTCACCTCCCACAGCATGGACCCGTAATGCTGAGAGGTCTCTGTATAAGGCAGAGGGGAGTGGGGAATCCCTGCTTGAACAGGGAGTGGTGGTAGGTAGCAGGAGGAAGTCAGGCAGACCCTACTGTATCTGCAGTCTTTGCTGGAGCTGCAGCCAAGGAGAAGAGGGGAGGGGCCAGTCCTGCTGGGCTGGATCAGAGAGCAGAGCAAAGCATCTGGGATGCTGGGGGACTCTGATTTAACTTAAACCACAAAGAGGTCTGGGACAGACATTGAATAAACTGGTTTGACCCAAATCAGTTAAATCTGATTCTACATTGAACCATTTTAAACCAGTTTCAGCTATTTTCAAACTGGTTTATGTGCATGAAACATCTGTTCTGTTACAGGCTTAAACCAGTTTCCGATCACTTGAACTGGTTTATGTGTAATGTCTGTCCCTAGCCCCAAAGCTGGTAAGCATTCATTGCTGCCCTTCAGAGCAGTTTTTGGAGTGCTGCAGACTCCCTGTAATTCTGAACAGTCACTTGATGAGAATGAACCAGCAAGTTGGCACTGAGGTGAGAGGCTGCAATACATAGGGGCTCTTCTTTGTTGGCTGATCTTCAGCCCATACATGATTTGGGCTCTGGAAGATAATCTTTGCCCCTTCTAAGTTAAAACTAGTCTTTCTAGTTGAAGGTTCAGTGAAAGCTTCAGAGGGGGAAAGGCACAGAAGGTGAGAGGCTGCAATACATAGGGGCTCTTCTTTGTTGGCTGATCTTCAGCCCATACATGATTTGGGCTCTGGAAGATAATCTTTGCCCCTTCTAAGTTAACACTAGTCTTTCTAGTTGAAGGTTCAGTGAAACCTTCAGAGGGGGAAAGGCACAGAGTGGGTATGCCTATATTGTATCTCTGCTATGT
>NW_005842186.1:2017577-2059833 GCF_000455745.1 Alligator sinensis | reverse complement strand
TGGTCGCTGGGGGGGCATATGCCCCCCCGATTAAGGTGGCACCAGTCGTCCATGCTACTTGTCCATTCTTAGCTCTAATTGCAAGCAGCAGGGACAGGAAGCAGGTGCAGAATGGCTGGAATTTAGGGGCAGGAACTTATGGGGTTGTTATTGATGGACTTCCAGTGCTTCTAGCCTGTAGCCCCCAGGTAAATACTGAATGAATGGCAGGGAGGGGTAACTGAGGGGGTGAGCAGGAGCAGGTTGCCCTCAGCCATGGAAGTTCAGCCGAGCTACGGAGTTGGGATAGACAGCTGCTGGAAGCTAAGCACAGAGATTTTCAGCATGGATAGGCATGAGGTTGAGACAAGGCACAACATCATCTCTAAATAGCAATGTGGATGTAGTCTTGAAGATAAAAACACTGCACTACTTTCCAAAGGTGCAGTGGGGCAGGCACTCAGTTTCCAAGTTATTTGGAAATTTATATTGAAATAAATATAAGGTATTTTTGTACCTTCAATATGCCACAGTCCCCCGCGGTCACCAGATGTGGTTTTACGGCATGGTAAGACACCCGTGATGTGGAACTTTTCAGAAAGTGTTTGTTTAGAAACACAAGTGGTTAGGACCATTGTTTTATGTCTCACCAGGGGCCTGTTCTACACAAGAAAAGGAACTCATTGCTGTCAGCAATAGGAGCTGCTGAACTGGTGCTAACACTGCCTCACTCAAAGTGCCGACAAAGACAAACTGTGCTCAGCTCCATTTCAGAAGTCAATGTTAACTATCAGGCTGGTCTGAGGAAGTGTTTATGAGCAACCCTAAAATAAGCTAATGTGAGCACAAGAGGGAAGAGTCAATGCCTTTTGGAAAGAAAAATGTGCCTTACTTTCAAGTTTCTAAGGGCTTCTGATAAATCACAGTCTGTACACTCAAACTAAAGCCCCAAGAACTTACTGCCTATCCCATTGTGAAGTAATGGTTGTCCAGGTGATGATACATTCTGGTAAGAGAGACAGGACATACACTTGTTTGTGCAGTGAGTCATGGAAAGGGTGAAGCAAGCTGCTGCAGCATGAATTTAAAACACAGTGGGCGCATCTACACATGCATATTAATGTGCAGCAAGAAAATCTGGCACGTATCATGCTGGAGTGTATTGCTCCCAGGTGCTGTGTTTACACATGCGCCTGGGATCACAGCATGTTGAGCCATGGTGAGCAACCCTGGCTGGCAGGGGGCCCTAGGGGTCAGTCTGCCAGTCTGGGGCTGCTCCGACCTGGCTCAGTGTGCTGCAGAGGGGCTGGATGGGGCACAAGGGTGTTTCAATGCAGGGCTAGCCATTAGACAACCCCTGCACTGAGGCACCCTCGTGACCCAGCCAGCCAGCTCAGCATATACACATGCATTGCTGCACATGAAAAAAATCTGCAGCAGGATAGTAGTTGTATCTACAAGTACTAACCTGCTGTGGAGCTTATTAGTTTCCTAAGGCCTAATTGGGCTGTGCACATAGACGCTAAGACATTTACTGCAGAGCTGATTAGGCAACTTTGCAGTAAACATCTCATGTAGACTCGCCCATTATGTGCTTACTGCCCACTCTGGTTAGGGAAGGCTTAGCATCTTTGACACTATCCCTTATATCACCACAGCTGTCTGGAAGGACTTGACCCAAGAAGGCACCTCATCATGGGAGTTGGGCAAAAATTTTCAGTTTAAAAGTTTATTTTATCAAAAAACATTTCATGTTTTGTCATGTGGACAAAAACTATTAGCAAATTTGGATCAAATTAATAGAATCATAGAAAATGAGGGTTGGAAGGGACTTCAGGAGGTCACATTTAGTCCAACCCCCTGCTCAAACCAGGACCATCTAGATCATCCCAGGCAAGGCTTTGTCTACCTAGGTCTTAAAAACCTCCAGGGATGGAGATTTTGTAACCTCTTTGTGTAACTTGTTCCAGTGTTTTATTACTCTCCTAATGAGAAAGGTTGCAGGTAGGTCTTGCCTGACCAACCTCATTTCCTTCTATGACCAGGTGACACATCACCTGGACAAAAGAGAAGAGGTTGATGCCATATATTTAGATTTCAAAAAAGCCTTTTACTTGGTCTCCCATGATGCCCTAATGGTAAAATTGGGGAACTGCGGCCTCATCAACCTTACCGTCTGATGGCTGAGGAACTGTTTCTGTGGTCAGACCCAGAGAGTGATAGTTGATGGAACTGAGTTAACATGGTGCATGGTGACCAGTGGCATCCCTCAGGACTCAGTACTCGAACCAGTACTCTTTAATATATTCATAAGTGATCTGGATTTGGATGTCAGAAGTGGACTGGCTAAGTTCGCAGATGACACCAAATTATGGGGAAGTGCAGTCACGCTAGCGGATAGGCTGGCAATTCAGGTCAATCTGCACAGGCTCGCAAGGTGGGTGGATCCAAACCTGATGACATTCAACATGGAGAAATGCAAAGTGCTCCACCTCAAGAGAAAAAACCCACACCATACTTATAGGCTTGGCAGTTCTATGCTTACTAGCATCACAACCAAAATGACTGACCACAAGATGAACATGAACCACCAATGCAATGCCGCAGCCGGCAAAGCAAATAAAACTGGTTTGCATCTACAGATGCATCTGAAGCAAGACCAAGGAAGTCATCCTCCCGCTTTACTCAGCCTGTGGCGAGGCTGCAGCTGGAGTACTGCATCCAGTTCTGGGCTCCACAGTTTAGAAAGGATGTGGAAAAGCTTGAGAGAGTCCAGAGGACAGCCATGTGCATGATCAGAGGTCAAGAGAACAGGCAAGGCTGAGAGCCATGGGATTCTTCAACCTGGAGAAGCAAAGGCTCAGGGATGACTTGGTGGCAGTCTATAAGTATATAAGGGGTGTACATCAGGAACTGGGAGAACAGTTGTTCACCAGGGCACCCCAAGAGAAGACAACGTCTAATGATCACAAATTTAAGGAAAGACTTCTTTACCATCTGAGTCTCCTAGCCTAGAATAGACTCCCCCCAGAAGTGGTGCAAGCACCTACTCTGGATACGTTTAAGAAATGCTGGATGATTATTTTGCTGGGGTGATCTGACCCCAGCTGACTTCCTGCCTCTTGGGCAGGGGGCTGGACCCAATGATTTTTGAGGTCCCTTCCAGCCCTGATGTCTATGAAATCTCTAACCTAAACTTCCCTTGCTGCAACTTGAGACTATTGTTACTTATTCTGCCATCTGCCACCACTGAGAACAGTCTAGCTCCCTCTTCTTTGACACCACCCTTCAGGAAATAGTTTCAGCCAGGAAAAAAAAAGAAGAGAAAAAACTCTAGAAAAGTAAAAATGTTTCATTTCGGCATCATTGTTGAAAGATTGCAGCTTTTCATTTCATTACAGGATTTAGCTAAGATAGGTTTGGGTTAGTTTTGCACTGAACAAAATGTTTTGCTGGATCTGAAACAAAATTGTTTTAGTTTATTTCTTGCAGCCAAAAAAAAACTGAAAGAGAAATCCTCTCCTTGCACTGCTCTGTGGCTGACCGGTAGGTCAGCACTTCACTCAGAAACCCAGCTTTCTGTGGAACTGGTTGGCTGAGGGGACTGGGACTCTTCACTTATAAGAAATCCAGCCCGAGCACATCTCCAGTCAAGACTGACTCAGTGCCATTCCTATCTGCCATCTGCTTGCCATTCTAGTTCAGATGACCAGGTGATCTTAAGTCTCAGCCACGCAACATCCCAGCCCCTCCACGCACTCCCATTCATATCATGGGCATTGAGAGTGGTCAGCACTTTGTTGGTTGTGGCCCCTTAGTCCAGTTCAGGGTTGGCAGGGAAACACATCACAAAAGAAGGGATGACAGTTGGGCCCCCTATGGGCAGTCTTACTAGAAAGGCCAAAGACCAAAAGGGTCATGCAGTTCAGGTGAGCTCTCTTCTCACCCCAAATGAGCAGAGCTGAGATACCAGGCCAGTATCCGTGCTGTCTGTCCATCCATCTGTTCTTCCCTATACATCTTTAATGACCTATTTGTGTCCTGGAACCTTTATTGCCGTAGTCTCTGAGGGCCTCTCATTACTTAAAAGATGACCATGATTGCTGTCTTCTCCTTCCCAACTCAAAAAAAGCAGCCTTAGACTTGCAGGATTTTTTATTAACAAATCTATGAGTATGAAGATGCACAAATGGGAATGCCAGGCACAGAAGAGCGTTTTATATTTGTGCCAGATGGGGCAAGGATAGAGGTGGTTCTGCATCCTGAACTCCAAACAGGAGCTCCATATTGTGGCTCCAGGACCCATACAAGTTCTGCAGTCGGGTGTCTCCCACTGCTGGTTAGTGGTCACCAGCATCGCTGTGTCTGCGGTATGTGGCGGTCATGGAGGGTCCTGGTAGCCAAGACCCATAATGTCTGCTCTGGGGTAAAACAGAAGCCTGCATGGCTGTCAATCTGTCGCTTGCCTCTAGCACTGAACTTACTGGCAAGTGAGTGAGTGGTGTCTAGGGTCTGATGTTTGCTCCAACCACTTCTCATTGCAAACATGCTTCAGCTTTCCTCCCAAACAAGAGCTGGTTCAAGGCCTGGGAAGAGCATGCCCCCAGCTGCTGCTCCTCCATAATTCCTCTTCAGCTATGTAAACAGTTTACAAGGGGTTTATAAACAGCGTGTTTTGTTCAGGATTTTGTCTGCATGTCGGCCTCAATGGTCCCTTGTCCTGCAGCACCATGGAAACACTGAGTTGACGTCTGTGTGTCGGTGGTTGGCACGGTTGGAGAAGGCAGAGAGGGCAGCGAAGAGCATCTGGGACCGAAACAGCTTGTCAGAGTTGTTCAGATCAGTTTGGCTGGCTAAGCCTCGGGCAGCACAGTGGAGGTGGGGGGAGGCAGGATAGTGGGGGCAGCGCATGTGGATAGCGTGTGGTGAGTGGAGGTTTCTAAGAGAGGGAGGACTTGTGTATGCTCAGGGCTTAGCTGTGTCCCTGATGGATTTTGAGAAGCACGCCAGAGTTGCGCCTGCCCTAGACTGGAACGTCGCTGCGCTGAGACAGACGGGGACTTTTTTAGCTACAGAGGAGTAAGGAACACCTCTGAATGAAGCATCATTAGTTCTGCTACCTTTTGGCCACATCGATGCTATGGGGGTATACAAAAACCTGCAGAGGCCTGAGGCTTTGTTTCAGAAAAGCACCGACTACAACTACTGAAAAGTCACCCTGAATCTCTCTGGCGTGCCTGGTGGTCACTGGCTGTACAGGAAAGCAAGGCAGTTGAGTTAAATCCATCTTCAGCCCATGAGGCTCACATTCTCATGCTATGTGCAGTTCATTCACAGCTATTAATTTATGGGCATCTATAGAGGGATGCTTTCTTTTCCCCTGCACCACTGTGCAAGGGCATTGAGAGAGGAAGACAATTCAGATGAGACGCACACTCTGACCCTTCTTCTCACCTGAATTCCTGCATCCAGCGTTGCCACGAAGTGTTCATTCATGTAAAGTTCAAATGAAGACATAGGGAAAATAAATATCAGGGAATTCAACCCTCCATCTGCTGGTAAAATGGTGGTGTTAGTCTCCCACATTGCTGCTGTCACATGGCTATTATGATATATAGCTTCCCAACAGGGGCATTATATTTTGATGGGACACTTATGTATAAGCATATAATGTCTAGAAACACAGAGAACTCTTCTTTCAAGAAGTGCTTGGTGAGAGAGGACTATCCCCATGGTGAAGGAAACTGAATTTTGCCCTGTCTTTCCAGTCTGTAATAGTGCAGAGCAGTGGCATTAAGCTCTCGGTTTTCCATCATTCTTAACATCCTGCTGCTTCAGGCATAAATGTATCATGGCCTCCCAGCCACAAAATAGGAAACGAAACGTTCCCTCCCAAAATACAGGAGATTTTGAGTCAGCCTCCACCCTCCGTGACAGTGGCAGCCAGTTTGAAACCAGTCACATGTTCTGTGCAATTAATTTCTCCTGCTCCCAGCCAGCAAAGGGTTTGAATTTCAAATTCAAGTGTCCTGAACACAAAAAAGGCAAGATTGCAGAACGACACCTCAAACCCATATCTGAGCGATCTAGTTTCCAGCAGAAGCAAATAGATGGACAAAACCAAACGGCATCTGAAGCCATCTGACCACAGTTTCCACAGCCCTAGCTATCAGGTGACACTTTCTGAATATTTAATTGTGTGTGGTTGCTGGTAGCAATGCCAGAGACAATCTACTGATTCCTCTCTGTTGACATTTCCTCCGTGAGTTGGAGTCGGCGACCGTTAGCAAATTTGTGCTGCTGCTTGTTTGCGTGCTCCTCTCACAAAGCACAAATATGCAGTATGGCCTCAGCATGACCCAAAGACAGTTTGGAGGACTGCATTTTGGACATTGCTGTGGATTTTTTAAATATTCTATTCAAACCATGTTTTCCATTGGGGAAGAGTGGATATTTGAGCGCTGGCCTGACTTCATACCGGGCTTGGACTGTAAATATTTAAACAAAAAAGAATCTTGTCTAGCTAAATTAAATTATTTCTATAGTTAATGAAATCTGGCTGAAGTCACAAGTGAGAATGAGTTGGGCAGTACCAGCCTAGTCCCTTGTGGGTGTTTGTCCACATCAGCATAGAAACCACTACATAACGCCTCACATTTGGCAGCCTGTGCTCTAGAAAAGGCTGAAAAAGCAGTTGGGACAGTAGGGCATGAATGAGAGAGGCATTGGCTGAACGTGTGGGACCCAGGGCAGGACCAGCAGTGGAGACGAGGGTCACGATGGATGTGCATTGGCAGAATGGTGGGCAGAAACAGTGGGGGGCCCTGTGTTGCTAGCACTCGCAATGTTGTCTTTTTGGCAAGTGATGTTTGTGGCTCAGGCTGAAATTGGCCTTGTTCTGAAGCTGGAGCCTTTCGCTGAATTTCAGCCCTGCCTGTTGTCTGCCCCCTGTCCATCCTCTCCCCTGCCTTACTTGCCTGCCTCCAAGGTAGAGCAGCTGATGAGAACTGCTGCAGGGAGCACACAGCAGGGATATGAAGCAGAAAGAGTCTAGCAACACAGGGCAGCTCGGCCGCCCCCTGCCCTCTAAGCAAAGGGGAGTTCTCTGTGCCTCCCTCTCTTTGCAGCCCCCAGCCCAGGGAAGGAGTGCATGTCGGGAGATACCCTCTGACCAGAAGGGGATGCCCACGGACCTGGAAGACGGGAGAAAAGAACCCCAGGGGTGAGGCAGAGTTGATGGGGAGATGGGGTGGAGGGCAGCTAGACAGATGTGAGGGCCAGCGGGAAGCAGGATTGCTGGGCTTTGGACAGGCAGATGTAGGGTGAGATCTCTTGTAGCAGCAGAGAGTCCAAATCCCCTCACTGAAATCAAGGAGATTAGGCATCATTAGTTGCCTCCTGCATCCACCCTGGGGATGAGTTGGGAGGGTTCAACAGTCAGGCAGACCAAAAATAACAGCAGAAGAGTCTCAAGATCTCTGAGGGGTTGACATATGATTTCTGAGCCCCTGGGGTGGGCAGCTCCTGGAAAGAAGTGCACTAGCAGCACTGGACGGGGTGGAGAGAACTTGATTAACAAGGGACTGTGCAGGCCAGGAACGAGGCGCAGCTGACCTGCATGGAGCCCCAAGTCGAAAAAGCAGGGGGGCTGCGGGTCAGGAGCAGGACACTGGCAGAGAGGCACTCCAGGTTTGCAATCAGAACATATTTAAAACAGTGAAGTTGTCCAAAGATCAAGGCGTAGGCAGCCACCCTCCCCCAGCCCTCCCAGCACCTTGGGAAATGCAAATAATTTACAGTCACCAGTGATTAGAGTTTTAGAGTAGAAACATCTGGAAACCAGCCACTCTCCCAGAATGCAAATGCACCCTGAGGGTGGGATGCATTAACAGAGAGACCTAGCCAGGGCTGCTGCCTCCGCAGGCTAATGCCATGGGGCCTTTCAGCACAAGGCTTCAGCAGCACATCTGCTTCAAGGTGGTGGAGTAACCAGCTGTTGCTACCCTGTGATGGAGCCAGTGGAGTGAGGCTAAAGTTACCATGTGGGGATGCAAGGCCTGGTTTCCTGTTGCTTTGCCTTCAGTGTTGCCATCTACTTATCCCAATATCGCCTCTCCAAATATAAGGGAATTCAACCCTCCATCTGCTTGTAAAATGGCGTTGTTGTAAAGCAAGCGTGCACAAGAGGCCACCCGAGAGGGACACTGTTGTATTTTGGACCCTCTGTGCACAGGTATGTAAATGACAAGTGAAGGGTGAAGAAGGGGAGGACTGGGTGGTCCCAGGGGATGTGTTGCTTTGGTCCTGTCCAGGGATAGAGTAGAGCTCCCTCTCTGTCTGCCTTCTTTTCTACAGTGTGGGGCTGCTCTAGGTATTGGCTGGATCCAGCTGGGCCATGGGCGACTGGTGCCTCCCGCGTCTGGGGGGGCACCAGATCACCGACGGGGGCGGGTCCCCCCAGTGACTGATTGCTGACCAGGGTGGGTGGGGGTCCTCCAGCGGAAGTGCACATCCAGTTTCGCGGCTGGCACTTCCAGGGGGCACTTCCCTGGCCAATCTCAGGGGGTGCACGTGCACCCGCATGCACCCCCTACGCATCGCCAATGAACTGGGCCTTACCTTCTTGCTCTGCACTTTGGCTGAGGAAAGTCCTGGTGGGTTTCGGTGGCTGCTGAAGCGGCAGGGCGTTCTTAACTGCTGTGCTCACGTCTTGCCATAAAGCTCATCACACAGGTGTCTGAACTCCTCTTAGGTTTGTAGCATCTCTTCCTGCTCCCTCTGGCAGCCATCGCTCATTCGTTGCAGAAGGAGGCAGCTGCATTGGCCTTGCCAATCTCATGGTGCAGTGAAGCTGTCTGACTCCTGGTCACACTGTACACAGCAGCCCAAGCCTCTGACCATATCTGGTACTGTGAGAAAGGAAACCCAGCAGGAGCTGGCAAGGGGAGTGGAGGGAAATCTGGAGCTCCCTGCTTCTCCTCTCCAATTCATCCTAGCTCCTTAATGCACTAATCGCTGCCCTGGGGAGGAGACAGATGGGAAGAGGATGAGCCAACATCCGGGCTCCTAAGCCCCCTCTGCCAAAGAGAGGGACCTTGCCTCTAAGATTGCAGAGACTGCCCTGGCAGCAAGCCCCACATACTCTCTGGCAAAGGGGGGGCCTGCACACAGACTGAGAAAAAGCTTGGAGAGTTAATAACGAAAGATCAACTGGGGAGGGAGTGCAAGGCTAATAAAACACTGCCCTTGCATCAGAGCAGTGCCCTGGACTGCCCGCTGCCAGCCTCAACCTTTGTGTCAGGCAGCTGAGCGCCAGCTCAGGGAGCAGTTGAGTCCTCTGGCTGTGTTTTACTGCTCCTGCAGCATAGAGCTCAGCCAATATTTCTATCACGGGGGCTATCACTGAGGTTGTAACCAGCAGCAGAGAGGAGTGTGTTTAGTGACTGAAGTAGGCAACTGGGAGCCAAGCCTCTTGGGCTGCGTTTCCAAGCTCGTGACAGCTGTGCAGGGAGGAATTCCGAGGTGGGACTGGCGACATGCTTAGAGGATGGCAAGTGTTATATAATTAATAGGTCTGACGATTATTAATCAAATGGGTGTGATGATACCTCGCAGGGTTGGTGAGGGCTGATTAACGTTCACAAAGCCACTTTCAGAGCTCACAAGTACACTAAGCTTTGTTATGCTTTTCTGCATAGTATATGCTGAATATGAGGCTTGCAGACCTTGTCCTCGCACACCCGTAGCAAGGCGTGCATGTGCTGACCTCTGCCTCCGAGCATGGCCCCACAGGTGCATACTCTGCAGGCGCATGCACTATTTTGGGTTTGGGCACATAAGGAGCTGTAACGATTCCCATTTAGGTTTGACCTTTTACTGGATATTAAGCCTCACTATGACTCACTGAGATGAACACTGCAGCAAGTGCAATTCCTCAAGATGAAGTATCTCTCCAGTGGGTAATTCTGGCCTCATTTGAGCTATTTTTTTTTCCCACTGAATCATTTATTCCTGGTGTCAGGAAGGTGCAGAATGACTTTCCCCACTGGCTTTCAGAGCTCAGAGCTTCATTGATTCCTCGACTCCCACTCCAGCAAATCTGCTAGAGCAGCAGCCTCCTGCCTCTTAGATTTTTCCCAGGAGGACGATGGGGGAAGGGGAAGATTTGAGGCCTGGGAGAGCTTCCTTGACGAGCCCATTCACAGCCAAGGGGAGGCTATGTTAAGCTTCGCAATCCACAACTCCTGTCTTTCAGATTACAAGTTTTACACATCAGTCCTGATGCTCTGAAGCGTAGCTTCCATATACAGCTTCTTGCGTGGGCTTTGGAGATGAGGCCTGGCAGAGCTTCTGCTGAAAGCATATGGTGCTGGAAGGTCATGCTCAGGGGAAGAATACGAGCGATTTCCTCAGTCCTAGGCATCATCCAAAAATACATGTAGTTCAAGCCATGCAGGGGCAACTCTTTGGCTCTGCTATCCTTCACTATAGAGGGGCTGAGGTGGCTAGGTGGGTTGCTGTGAACAGGGCAAATCTGACCCCCAGATCATTGCAAATGTTCTAGAGCCACGGTCAGGATCATCTGCTGGGGCGTCTGTGTGGCACCCAAGGAAATGCCTGTGACTGCAGGGAGCACAGGGCCTTGGCCCATCCTGGCTTCCAGTCTCATGTCGAAAAGACCAATTCCAGTGCTCAACACCGTGATGAATCTGAGCCAGCCTGTTCAGAGACAGGGGAGAGCAAATCCACTCCCCATCTGTGCGAGTAAGCAAAAGCAATCCCTCATGTGCTCTCCAGACAAGAGTGCTTGGATGGAGGTCTCTGGCCCTGTCATCATCAATCTCTCTCTCTGAGGTACTTATCTGCCCTCCCCATTACCACTGTCTGAGCACCTCTCGCATGTTAATACACTGACCCCCGCAACAACCCCTGGGAGGCAGAGAAATGCTTTCCTTCTCATTTTGTAGATCAAGGGAAACTGAGTCATGAGCAGATTAGGGCTCAGGACCATAAAAAGAACTGAAATGAGATTTAGACACCTTAATCCAGAAATTGAGAGCCTGAGAAGCCTTGTTCAGCTGCTGTCTAACCCTGAAAGTGGATAAATGCTCACTGGTGCCTCCACTGTCTGACATTGAAGTCCTCCAGGTGCCTAAGATTTTGCTTTGGTGCATGCCGAAAAGGACTGCAGCCTTTCTAGGCCTGAGCAGCTGAGCACCGGGCCCAGGCCTAAGCCCTACTAGGATCCACACATTGTCTTGCCTGGAGGAATCAAGCTGGGAGGCACTCTGGACATACCTCCTGGACCAAGCTGTGGCCAGCTTTTGAATCACTGGAGGGGAGCTCCCTTTTATCCCACTATGGGGGATGCCACGGTTCAAGGTCCACCTCTGCTTGATGTGAGTCAAACCCGTGTCTCCCATGAGCATCCCAACCACCAGGCTATCGGTTATGGTGGGGTGGGGTACGCGCAGGGGGGAACAGACTCGTGTTTTGTGCAAGCCACGGGGCACTTAACAAATTGTTTGTGCAGCAAGAGGAAGCTGAAGCGTGAGCATGGCTCTCTGGCCTCGCAGTTAGGGCGGTCGCTGGGAGGAGGTGTGTCCTGGATTCCAGTCTTTCCCCGGAGACCTACGTCAGTATTTTATCCAAAGCCTGTTAAATGTGAAGTACACTTCATATGGGAGTGCCCTGGCTACTGAGAAACTGTGTGAAGGGGGCACAGCCACCACACTGGCTGCCTTTTAAAGGAAAAGAGTGATTCCCTGCTCTATTACTGGGTGCAATTTCCTGTTCTCCAGCTGTGAATCCTGAGTCCAGGAAGACTGCCTCTCAATCAGGGCCTTATTCAGAGAGAAAACCCAGTATGGGGAAGCATTTAAGTACACTGCTGTTCTCAGTGTTTCACTCTGGGATAGTTTAGGTGTTCCCCAGTGAGCATGCTGGTTGTTGGGGTCCCATTTTGAGGTGCCCGACTTGCCTCATATAGAGAGCCCAGGCATCTGAGTACTGTGAATTCTGCTACAAATGTCCAAAGCCTAATAGTTAAGTACTGAAACAGTCAGCCTTGAAGCGCCCAAGTCCTTCAAAGGTTGCACCTATGTTGTTAGCAAGTCCTGACACTGGGCCTACCCTCTAGCCCAAACCCACCGACCATCTGCAAGCACAGAGTGAGACAGTTATTGGGCAGACTGATTCCTAGCAGGTTTCTGCTTGAGAAACAGAAACAAGAAGCTTTTTCAAGCAAAACTTTTCTAGGATTCAGCCTGCTCGCTGCTTGTCTCTTGCTCTGTTCTTTGTGTATACAGCCATGGTGAGGTGGGGAGATGGGGAAGGGGTATTCACGGCTGATGTGCCTAGCTGAGTCTCCCCCAGACTAGAGGTATAGCCAGAGCTTTTGTGGATCTGAGCCTATGGACTTGCCCAGGATCACCCAGGGCCTCTGGTAGAGCAGGGAGTTGAACCCAAGCCTCCCAAGCTAGCACCATAACCCGTACCTCATCCTTCCACGAACCTTTCCTGTGTTCTCAGTAGGAGAGGCTTGACTCGGTCTCGGACTACCTCTGAAAATGGTATATTCTTTCTTAGTTCTGTTCTGGACACGTGGATTCCCACGTCCACCCCCACCTTGTGTCCTTGTGTATCATTGCTTTTTTGTCACAGAACAACAACAGTCATGTCAATGAAATCGTCTGCAACAGTTGTTAGCGTAGTGCAGCTACAAAATAAATGTGCAGTGGGTTTTGCACCCCCCATCCTGCCCTGACCCCAAATGATAGTGCAATTTCCTTAGTCATTAACTAACAGCCTGTACCTACTTAGCATTTTCCTCAGTAACCTGCAAGGTGCTTGTTATGGCTGCAGCAACTGGGTGTTCATTTGGGATGGCCAAAACAGTCTGGATACAAGGAGAACTACACTGTCACCTCCAAACATGAATCCAGCTCCAAACCTTTCTCTTCCAGCTTCTCATTAGTCTGTGTTTTCTGTCTGCTGTGACTGGGGTGAGGGGTCTTTGTGGCTTGACTGGCAGTAGCAAGCACCCTCATCTCATCATCTTTTAAGAGTCCCAGACCCAGGAGACCAGATCCTAAGTGTGACCCTGGTGGTGCATTCAGCAGTAGAGAAATCTGCAATATTTACAAATGGCTTTTGCAGCCCTTTGGGAATTTCCCCATTCCAGATTCCTGACCAGGATGGTGGAACAACCAAAGAGGAGATTCCAGTGCAAGGTGACAAGGAGCCTTACAACTGATCGAGGGAGAAGCCTTGGATGCCTAAACCTCCACTGCCTTGTAGTTGTCACCTCTGCTAGAAGATGAGAGCAAAATGGTTAAAGGCTACCAGCAGCATGGCATCCACTGTGCAGGGGCCTTTAGATCCACAAGGCAGTGAAGAACTGGCTTGCGTGTTTGTCTGGGACTGCATGGGTGTCTATGCAGTGCTGATATTATCAGTAAGTCTCAGAGCCAAGCACGTCCCTATTGAGCTTCCGGACTTTGATTTAAAGAGTTCCCAGCAGCTTGGCCCTGGACATAACTACTTGCATGATTTTCCTGCCAAACAGCATTAAGTGTTCGCATTACTCCTCTTCTCAGCCAGACTTTTCCTGTTTATTATCTATAATGTGCCCATGACATGACCCTGTTCTTTCCTAGGTCCATTGTGCCTGAACTTCTTCCCCTCTCTTCTTGACAGCCTGGAGAGCCAAACAGGGTGCACAAAAGTGTTCTGCCTAACCACATTGGGATGTGGGGGGTGGAGGGACTAATATTTGAACACATCATCCCCACATTGTGCCATGAGGCATTTAGACACTGTGACATGATGCCTTCAGGAGTGCCATGCTGTAGGCATCATGGCAGCCTGGCACTCAATGCATTAAGACAAGTGCAAGAATGTCAGCAACTGCAAAGCTGTTCTGTCTAGCAGTGGTGGGGGAGTCGGGGATGGAATTAGAAAACTGATGCCTGTAAGAAGTGATGGAGGCTGCTCAGCTTTGGCAGATACTTAAGCCACTGTTTATTGCAGTGCTATGTGGGAACAAAAAAGATCAATATTTATTAGTTGCAGAAAGCATAATTTTGCATGAAAAGCATTGATCGACCTGTCAAACGAAACAATGGCATTATATCTTCTTTATTATTTGGTCTGAGTCACCCATCTGAATAGGAGCACTGTCCTCTTGACAGATGGAGCCTAGGAAGGAAAGGGAGGTTGGGAGGGGTCAGAAGTACTCTAGCGGGGGCCAGCAGCCTGGCCGAGATGACAACAATTGTGGTACCATGGAAGGATACTGATGATGAAGTGGGGTTGGAAAATGGGTCCTGGCAAAGTGCTGACACGGCACATTTCTGATGCATTTCAAGGTCTCATCTATTGGAAATAGAGGACAATGTTATGGGATCAGGTCTGACCTAGCTTATAGCAAAGAGGTGTATTTAAGAGTTAAGCAAAAATCTGGGCTCCTAGGTTTTGCTACTAGCTCTGCTTCTATTCCCTTTTCCAGGTCAGCTTTCAATGACTAAGCATCAGGATAGATTTTCAGTCACATCTGTCCATATCTGGCCATGAACAGTTTTCACTGTTGTAGATCTAGCAATGCAAAAGGCCTCATGCTCCGTCTTGTACCTTTTCTAGAGCTGTGCTGACATCACCAGTAATACCAGCATGCAAATAAAGATATGCAGGCAGCAGGACTGACTCGGGACTCCTGGGTTCTTTTTTTTTGGAGCCCTGACACTCACTTCGAGCAAGCTACAATTTACCCTGCATGGGCTATGTTTTCCAAAGGGCTCCCACCCAGACTCAGGGCCAGAGTCCAAAAAAGCTTAGCTCACATAAAGGCGTAAGTGATTGTCCAAAGGGCTCAATGTATCTGGGGCATGTCGACTCCTGAAAGATCTGCCCATAAGTGTCACAACAGGAGCTGAAAGCTCAGATTCTGGCCCTAAGTGGAGGGACAGAGTACTTGGAAATGTAACCCTGTAAATTATATTCCTATCTCTAGATTGAAAGTAATAGGCTTTTTTTATCCCTAGATAAAAAAGGTGTTGTCACATGAATTTGAGTGGTTCTGTCTGGTTATCTGAATGATGAATGAAGTATTTTTCCCTTCAAACAGGAGCATGAACCTTAGCACAGATTCTGATATGGAAGTTTAAAAAGGCAGGCCCTGCTGCTATGGCACATCCCTTCGTCAACTAAATCAGGAAAAGTCCTCTTGGAATATTTGATAGAGTTAGACTGTGTAATAGAAGGAAATGCTGAATGCCTGAGTGCTGTCTACACTATGGTTTCCAGGGCTGGTACCCTCACTGCAGAAGACTTTAGGGTCATATTTATTGCCTGGAAACACACGAGTTCTGAAGCTGCACCAGAGCATCTGAGGCAGCAAGTCCCTGAAAGCTAAGCACAAGATGCATAGGGAAAAAAGAAACGTATATTCAGGTTAGTTCAATCAGTAGCCCGCTGCCATGGCCCAAAGGAATCACTTGGGCAAAGGATATTTGGGGGTAATTCTTCTCGCTGCTGGAAGGTCCACTAAGGGCTTTTGTGTATATAGACTCTCAGGAACGTGAAGGCAAATCAACTGAAGTGTAAAGTCAGTTTACGTAAATTAAACTGTGTTAAGCACCTATGAGGATGTTCTCATATGGGTATAACTTGGCCTTAGATTGCTGAAAATTATCCCCCTCTGATTCAGGTGCAGGTGCAGCAGGAGTTAGGAGACTGAACTGTGGTATTTTCACCAACTTATATAGTCTCCATGCAGATCTCTTCACCACGTGGTGCCTCAGTTTCCATGGCTGTGAAAAAGGGAGAGGAGCTTCAGTGGTTAGTGTTGCATTTGGACAACATCTCAAGCTCGGTATCAATGCTCTCGGCTGCTCTCGGTCTTGTCCATGTCATTTTGCAGTGAATGCAAGCATTCAAATCCATCCTTGCATGGTACCTCAGCCCTTGTCACTCACAGGCCAATGCCAAGAGATCTTGCAATGGTACCACACCTGAGGAGCATAGTGAGAAAGAGGCCATGGGCTGAATGAAGCCTTCAATCCCGCCTGAATAGAGCTGCATAACAGCCACCTGCACTGCACGGAGCCTTGTTGAGAGAGCTATAAATTTTGAATAAGGATATAAAACTGCCTGAGCTGAACAGACCAACAGTCCATCCAGCCCAGCATCCTGTCTCCAACGGTGGCCAATGCCGGATGCCTCAGAGGAAGGCATAAAACCCCCATAATGCACCTAATTGTGCAATACTACCCTATGGGGGGAGATTTGTCCCTGACCCCAGCTGGTGAGCTGCTTACGTCCTGAAGCAGAAGAATCAATAGCCGTTATGATTTTCATCAGAGCTCAGGTCGCTGTGGATGCTGTTCTTCTTCACATAAATGTCCAGTCCGGTTGTGAAACTCGCTAATGCTATTTGTTGCATGGCTCTTTCAATATCCTGCAGTGGAGCGGGTTCTCATCGGCAGTGACAGGCACGCTGGGCAGGTGAGGTGTTCCTGTCTACCATGAGAGGCTCAGAAAAGGGGTTTAACACCTACCCAGCCCCCAACTTCTGTTGATTATGGAAACCTTACTCTCCCACCTCCAGGATCTGAGGCGGTGGGCCCAGTTAGCACTAGCTTTCTGCTGGCAGGTGGCACGTGAAGGGTTAACCCCCTTGCCATTTCCTTATCCACACTCACCGCCCATTCCTTGAAGAGAGCAAGACAGTGAGGTTACTTGCTGGTCCAAAAGGAGGCTCTCCTGTGTATTTCCTGCAGGCTGTGATTTCTCTCCTCACACCTGCATTAGGTCATGGCTTAGATTTAGAAAGCACTTCCATGGTCTGGCAGCACTCCTGCCTTCTTACCTCTGCTTCATAGATATCCCAGCCAAACCTGCTGTCATTAAGCAGGACATGCTGACTACAGGGGCAGGGGAGAAGGCACACTGACATTTCCCACGCCTCTGCTCAACAGCTGGAAATCTGGGCGCCTTTATGACAAATCCTGCCCAGGAGCTGAGCTGCCCCAGAAAGGTGGAATCCACAGCTGGGGATCTGACACGTGGGCAATAGCTCATTGCTCTAATAGGAGGAGACCTGGGCATGATGGTGACCCCATGCAATTTCTGCAAAGGGAATGAGTGGATATTCCAGTGAGGTGAAGGCAAGGGCTGTACTGATCACGCATCATCCAGGTGTGTCTCAAGGGAGGCTGTCACCATTCGTACCCACCCTCCATTCCAGCATGGAACAACCACGTTGTGGGGCTGCCCAGTGGGTGCAGAAGTGACTTTTCAAGGATCCGGTGATTTGGCTTGCTGCTAATGCTGTACACGCCAAGTGGGAGACCTCCATTCTGCCATCCACTCGGGTCTCCTGCTCATCACAGATTGCTGCAGAGGCAGGGGACCCAGCTCATGTGCAAAGACATGGGCTGCCTCAAGGTGCACCCCCTCAGGGAGCACTGTGGCCAATTCCGGGACCTTCTTCTCGGCCCCTAGGGGCAGAAAGTGAGCCTGGGAGAGGGTAAAGGGGAAGGTGCAAGAGGCACTGAGATCCAGGAGTGGTAGAGCTCTGCTTGCCTGCTAGCAAAAAACAGAAGAGAAGAATGAAGGCGGGGGAGCATGCCTCAGCCTGTGCACCAGGGAGGGAACTCTCACAGCCCATGATAATTAGACCATTAAATCTGGCAAAGGCACAGACACTTAAACACCATCCTTCAGGAAAATGAACATTGCTGATCATCATCACTCCCCAGTAGTAAATATCTGCAATATCTTTTTTTCTGCAGAGCCCATCCTGGGTATTATTGTTGAAATCAAAGTAGCAGAGATGTGCTGATGTCCTGGGGGGAGAGGGGTGGGTGGGAAATCTGTGGCTCAGGAGATCAGTTCGTTCTCTTGACATTCCTCCCCTTGCATTCTCCTTTTGTATCGGCCTCCTGTCTTCTTTTTATGCTACTCCCTTAACCTCACACACACATATTGTAGAGTAGCATTACATACACCAAATGTCCTTCTCGCCTCCTAATATCTTCTTAAATCCGACTTGCCAATTGCAATGGGAATTCCAGTATTGCAGGGGTTGGCAACCTTTTAGCAGCAGCAGATGGAATTAATGGAGCTCAGTCTAAGGCAGGCCATAGAAGCTGGGGCTTTAAGGGAAGCACTAACTTTCACAAGCTCATAGTAAAATCGCAGGAGTTGGTAGCATTGGCATTCCAGGGCCGATCTCCATGAGCATGATGGAGACTCTTAATGCATGAACTGTTATCCCAGGGAGCCCATCAGTCTGGGCTTGGCTTTTGCTCAAGCTGCACTGTGTAGATTTTGAACAGAGCTGTTCAGCACTCAGGTTTAGTTTCAGGCCATTATAAAAATGAGGGCCTCTTTGAATTAAAGATTCATAGCCAGACTGTCATTGCAAAATTGTGTTTGCATGTGGGCAGCTGGTCTGGAGCTATCTCTGGGGAAGAGGCTGTAAAACTCCAGTTAAATTTTGCAGGGGAGAGTCTACCGCTGGAGCAGTCCTTTTTGTTAGATAAAGGGCTGGAGTTGTATGGGGTGGAGAGGGTAGGGTGTTGTCAAAGGTCTGGCTGGGGAAGCTGGAGTTAAAACTGTGACGATAGCTCTTGCTCCTAAAGCAACAAGAAGAAGAAAGGCCCTGATCCACATTTTCACTCCCAGCTAGCTCTTGTAGAAGGGAACTCTGTCTCTCCTCCGGAAAGAGCAGTCCCCCCTTTGCCTTACCTTTGAAGCTGACATTTTGGCAGCCAAGTGCTGTTCTAATGTGCGGTGTTCTCTTGTAGGCAGTAATGAGCACATCATGCAGATTGGAAACTAACTGGGTTAATGAATGACAGAAATACTGTCAGCCTCAAGGAAATCACGTTTCTGCCTGAAAAGGTAACACTGTCTATCACTGCAAGCAACGGCAAGCGGGATTGAGACTGAAAGAAGCCAGCAAAGCATGTCTTTTCTTTCTGTTTGTGTGGTCACTTGGCAGCACTGCTGTCGAGAGTTGGTTTCACTGTTTCCTCAGTAGAAACAACCCCTGTGATGTGATATACAATCCTACTGTGGGCAGGAAGGGGTTAAACCACTACTTTTGTCAGTGGTGGTTTTGTTTGCTCAAGCAGCTAGTTTACACACTTTCAAAACGTGGTTGGCCCAGAAGAAGAAGGGCCGCAAGGAGAGGGAAGCACGGCTCTACTGGAGCGCTTCTGGGTGGGGAACAGGTCTCCTGGGAAGGAGGGCGGCTGAGGTCCAGACTGCTTGTAGTAACACTAGTTAGTCTGAGCCACCTGAATAGCAGGTGGGCTGGACCCAGAAAGACAATTATAGACTTTTTAGTGACTTGCTTGAGGGCATTTGAACTGAACTCTGGCTTGCCAGAGGCACCTGGAAGGGAGGGAGGCCTGAGGCCTGTCTGCCACATTTCCTTTTCCTTCTTTTAGATGGATCATTAATACCCCTGGAAGGGGAGGGGAGGGGAGGGGCGGGGGAGTCCTGCAGGACCCAGCTGGAGGGCTGGATTCTTGTGTACGCCGACCTGTCTCTCTCACCTAGCTGAGAGCCTGGTGGTTCGGGCATTCTCCGGGGCAGTGGGAGATGTGGGTTGGCGTCCTGTTAGGATGGAGTGGCCCAGGGTGAAATCCTACCCTCTTTAAAGTCAGTGCCTAACCTCCCACTGCCTTTGGGAGGCTGGGATTTAGAGTCCAGCTTCCTACTTTCTGGGTGAGTTCTCTAACTCTTAGGCTATTATGCTGCCATCACCCTCCCGTGTAAAATGAACGCTGGGACCTATGCTTTGTACTGAGCTCACTGCTGTTGGCATGCAGCCTGCTCAGAGTGTACCTAAGGAATTGGGCTTCCCTGGGGATTTAGGTGCTGCCCCACCTCTGTTCTGGATCACAAAGGAGGTGAGGCAGGGGCTGGGCACGGAGCTGTTCAGACTGGGTGGCTTCTGGGCATGCATGGAAGGCTCAGGCACCTAGGTGTCTTTGCCATTCAAAATCTAGTGCCAAATCAATTTAGGGGCATATGGGAGGTGGAATTGCTGGAGCGTGGTTGAGCTGGATTGTGTCTTTATCTTAGGTGCCTAAATTGTGCCTAAGTCCCTTTTCAGGGCCTTCTCAACCAATCTGGATTTTCCCCTTAATCTCCCTGTGCCTCAGTGTACACCTGCCCTTCCTCACCGGTGTCTTGTGAGAATGACATTAAGATCCACAAGGTTGGATGGGAAAGCTGGTGGTGGGGTTCAGATACGTACATTGGGAGACAGTAATTCTTTCTGTGGGAGAAACAAAAACCATAGTGCACCCAAACCTGAGGGAGATTGGCTTGAGGTTTTGCTGACACAAGCTGTACCTTTGTGGTTTATGTAATCTTCTGAAAAAACACTCAGTCAAGTTCCTGCCTTATAATAGATCTATACAAAAATGTGCTTTATATATTACACATATAAGGTCTTTGGCCTGAAACTAAAGGATAAGGAGCTGTCTCTTCCAATTTGGGGGTGAGCTATGGGGAGAAGGGCCACAGAGAGAATTTCATTTGCATAAACTTTGCACCCAGAATTTATCCAGTAACAGTTTGGGAACTGCCGTGACTGAAGACAAACTGAGAATTAATTGGGAAGTGGCCCTGAACAGTAGGAGGAAATCCTATTGAAAGCTGCTGGTTCACCTTCCCCTGCGCATCCTGTATTGTTGAAAAGACATGGCAGTCAGACCAGACAGAGCGAGAGCTTTGGGATGGGACCTGATGTACAGGGATGGCTACTTGACAGGAATAAAGACAGGGCTATTTGCTAAAACTACACAGCACAACAGTAGAGCTGTGTGGACTCTGGTAAGGCCTCTCCTGCCCAGGTGGTAAATAAAGCTGAAATTGTTATAGCTGGTTTAGGTGATACAGCCCCAGGCCAGAAACAGGCAGCTTTTCCCCAGGGTCCAAAGACAAGCCAACCTGAATGTACCCCAGCACTCTGCTACCTACTGGATGCATCTGCATATGCAATTAGCACGCAACGATAAACTCTGTCGCAGTTTGTGCTGGAGTTTTTCTCTCAGGCCCAGCGTTTATATGTGCGCCTGGGACTGTAGCATGTTCAGCTGAGGCGGAGCAGCCTCAGCACAATGTGCTGCAGGGGGGCTGACTGGGGCACAAGGGTGCTATGGTACCTGACTAGCCCGCAGGCAGCCCCTGCACTGTAGCACCCTCATACCCCAGCCAGACCTGGTAACCATCTACACATGCATTTTGGAGCATGTAACTACTCTTCTGTGGGATAGTATTTGTCCCGGACAGTACTATCCTAGAGCGGAGTTCATTAATTTACTGCACCCTAATACAGGCACACATGTGTATATATATGGTGACACTTTACTGCAGAGCTAAAAAGTGCACATGTAGATGCATCCACTGACAACAAATCAGGAGTGAGGTTTGGTCTCTGCGGGAGGGAAGAGATGTGGTAAGGGTGCATTCACCTGCTGGATATTCATCCTGGCAGGTGAGGAACAGAGTTCCTGCCAAACCTATCGTGGGGAAGTGTTTTACTTAGCATTCATTCAGTTATTTACCATTCACTGATATCCCAGTTATCCAGAGATACTGGTCTTATGGTGCTTTTCCAATTGTTCCTGTGTTTCCTCCTCTTCTTACAGAAGCATTCCCTGTTTCCTATGCAGTTTTGATGCTTGAGAACGGGGCAGGTGCCCCTGTTAAGGGCACGCAGGGTTGGTATTTAGTGATCCCATTATCCAAGTTTGTGGTGTTCATTAGTTTGAAGAGGGACCTCCAGCTATTTGAGCTGGGCAAAATTCGTTGCTGCTGGCACAAGGATTGTAGATTGCGAGAGGTAGGTCCTACATATGAACACACAGTTAAGAGGAGCACTAAAGCTCAGTAGCTACGGTAATTTAAAGTTACTATAGTATTTTCCACTCTAAGTACCGTGTTCGCATATGCTATTGTTTAAGTAGCTATTTTAACTTGTAGTTTTATTAGGATAAAGCCTTTACAGTGCTATGTTAACTACTTAACCAAGCTCCCATAATGCTTTTTAGATATGGCAAGGGCCAGACTAAACTTTGTGTGACCTTTCGCCTCATCAACTGTTTTAAATAATTGCCTACTATAGGTTTTTTCCTCTCTGTTGAATCCAGTGAACTGTCTTGCACTTTTTGTTTCCTCCCTTAAGAATGCCTTACGGTTACCAGGAAGAATGATTTGTGCCTGGTTCTATGGTATTCTCAGTATACCTCTCCTTAGTGCATATGCATGAGCCAATTCTCTAGGATTACATGCTGTTAAACGAGTTAGCTATAAAAAGGATGGCATGAAGTTATATGCTGAGCTTGCTCCATTTAAATTGTTGCCGGACTGCAAGAGACCAAGGCCTGATAACGTACGCGTAATGTTACCGATTGTTTGGTTATGGTCTTTTACAGCCCTAATCAATAAAGTAGTTGAAATGGCCTGGATTGGTCTTCCAAACTCTTATGCATTTTGAAATAATGCACAGTCAACAACAGGGAATAGTGCAAATCCCCTGAGTGAGGTAATAGCATGGGGTGCTGTATTTGCTGCCATTCTAACTGCATGTGCTCTGTGTATGCCTATGAAGGGGTGTATTGTAAGGAGTTTGCTCCTGCACTGGCCCAAATGCAGATAGGCATGTCTGAAGAGGAGCTGGAAGAACTTGAAAGTATATACATCACTGCTCAGAGGAGGTGCTGCCACTGTTGCTGGCTCCAAGAGAAACAGGCCGTGCCCTAAAGAGTTCTTGGTTTCTCATTCTTTCAGAGCCCCGTGATGCTACTCTGTGATATAGCAGAGCCCAGTGATTGCAGCTCCTCTTAGGAGACACAGCTTGGAGGTGTGCTGCCATAGCATTCCCGGGGATGGTGTTTCTGAAACAGGTAAATTGCCTGTAAACTGGGGAGGGTGGGGAATCCAGGCTGGGCCACTGCTACACCCTGAGAGAGGCTATATCACACATGCCTAGGCCTCCCCTCCTCACCCCCAAACCCATGGTGGCCCAGTCTTTCTGGCTTTGGTAGGGCTGGGGAAGTGATCATAGCTCTTACCATCCTTTTGGAGAAATATATGCCATGATCTGTGCTCAAATCATGCTCTTATGTGGTGGGGGGGAGAACAAGGACTGAACTTGCTGATAGCCCCTGAGCAGGGACAATTTCTTCTGCGTTCAACCAGGATTAGGATCTAGGCATCTAAAGTCAGGCTTTTCTACCAAAACTGGATTCACAGCATCAGCTCCTTCCCTCTCCTCTGTCCCTTACTTTCTACAACCCTAACCAGAGGAAGGGCCCGAGACTCCATTAATTGTGTTACAGACTGCTTCTGGCCAGTCTGTTTTACAGAGGAGGTGGTCAGATATGCTGGTGACCAGCAGCCATTTATACCCTTGCAATGGATGGATAAATGAGTATGTGTACTGGTGGAAAGCCAGAAGTGTTAGTATCCAGGTCTGAGCATTAGGCTTGACAGTTTGTAAAGTGCTTTGGGGTCCATGGGCTGCCCTGATTGGTAAATGTCTGATGAGACAGTCTCAGCTGACAGAGGGTGCTGGCAGGACCCTGTTCCATCTTGCATCTTGTCTGGAATGACAAAGGCTGATCGAGGGGCTCTTCAGCAAGTGTGTCTCTCAGAGTACCTGATGCATTTCCCATGTGCAACTGGTCAAGGAAGTCTGACTGCAAGAGAAATTCCTGAAACACAACAGGCCTTCTGGAATGTCACTCACGAGCTGTCGTTCCAAAGGGCCATCTCCGGAAAGCCCCAGTTCAGTTGCTTGCTGTTGCCAAATGCTTATAACCTTGGACGATATTGCCAAAAGGCATTTCTGCCCTACCCTCCCATCTTGGAAGTTAAAATCAATCCCTGTGTTTGATCAGGGTGGAGCCCTTGCCTCCTCTGCTTCTCTCTCTCTCTTCTCTCTGTGCCTTGTCTTTCCTGGAAAGGTTTACCATGCTAAGTATAGTTTCTAACAGGTGCACAACCGGAGGGGGCAGATAGGGATGCAGCTGTCCCCACAGAGGCATGGATGCCTCTCCATCTGTCTCACTGGAGTGATCTGCATGGCTTAAGTACTCTCTGTGATGAAGACTGGTGAAGCCCCAAATGATTGGAGGGGAACGACAGAGAGAGCTGACAATTCCAGTCAGTGCTCCAAGGCCAGATGCTTAACTAGGCACATCCTTCTGGTCCTATGGAGCCCATATGACAGTTCTTCAGCAGATCTTTATTAAAGTATCTTTATTTCCTGCATTATTTGCCAGGCCAACAGAGCTACTGCCAGAGCCAGAGTTGAAATAGAGGCTGCCTGCTTAATTATCCCTCTGTTTCTTCTTGTCCTCCTTGACTAGTGATGCCACAAACCAATAAAGATATGGATATACCATATTTTCTTGCATACAGCCCAGACCTTCCCCCCAAAATCAGCTGCTAGAAATTGGACTGCACATTATATGTGAGGCAATATGGTAAGATTAGTTTCTGCTGCTTACTGAGCAAAAGCAAAGTTTGCACAAACTCCACAAGGAACGAAAAATGAAAGATCTTGTTTTTTAATTCATTCTGCCTGTCCAAAACAAGGTGCTTATCTTATTCTCAGGCACGCTTTATGAGAGAAAATATGGGAAACACCCTAGAGTTGCCGGCACACCCAGTTCTGGGGTAGTGTGCCTAGTCCTGCAGTTGAGATGACCTACCACCGGTATCATCTCTAAAGGTTTGCCCTGCAGGCCACATTGAAATACCATGACATTGACATTTGATTAAAAAGGTTATGACGTAGCACGTACGCAATGGTGTACCAGACATGGACGATGTCGTTGGTCTTGCTGGATGCCAGATGACCCCATCTAAATGAAGCAGTTCTGGCTCAGATCTGATGAATGCCAGCTCACCCCTAAGTGAGATCACCTTTCTAACGACTGAAGTGTCCTGAACATTATTTCAGGTTGTTGCAACCTAAAAGCGTATAAGCTGTGTCACAATGTGAGGAAGAGTGGTGATGTGATGACCATGGTGATGTGAGGACAGAAGTGGGTCTGCCCTGTAATTTATGAATATTGAAATGGAACCAAGTTATTGGGAAGTTTACTATGTGAATCTGCAGTCAGAAAAATAAATAAGAAACAGGACAATGGCTTGAGAGAACAGTTTATCCGTCAGCACTTCAGGGCCATGAAAGAGCCTTTTGCCTTGATGTTCTTTCTTCAACCCCCCAAGAGCTTTGCCAGACTGGTTTTGGTTTTGGCAGCAGGGTCCATGTCTGTGAAAACAGGAGAACAAAGACTGCAGCTGATTTAAAATGGGCCCTCACTCAAGGTAGGGAGATACACAGTTGATAGAAACAGACTGATCCCCACTATCCTGAGATTCACAGTGATAAAGAAATGCAGGCCTGCTTAGTATTTCTATCAAGGCAGGAGAAATGCATGTGTACATTTGGTTGCTTTATCAGGTCACTTGATGCACTACTAGTCACAGACTCCTCAAGGCGGGAACCTCAGGTACCAAACCCAGCTAGATCTGCTAGAGAGACAGCTGATATACAGGCATCTCTAATGCACAATGCAGTCTAATAGTGCAAGAGTTGTGATTTCACCCTGGAGAGGGGAAGGCATGAGACCTGACCCCTGTGGGAGTTCATCAGTGAGGGGAGAGATGCAGCCAGCTGAGCGACTGCATGCATTCAGCTGTGAGACAAGCTATGATGTTGTGATGCAACACATCTTATTTCTTCTAAGTACATCATCTCACGGAGTAAACATTGTGTGTGCGCAAGACAGAGAAGCTTTCAGTAGTTCTGGTAGTCAAAACTACCGCTCTGATTGTGCTTGGATTGAAATTGAACCTGAAACCAAATAAAAACATGAGGAAATTTGCTGCTGACCGACACACCCCAAACAGAACTGGACTGTGCTAAAATAACAAATGCCAAATCTGCCAAAAACACCTCCCCTGCCATCCTGGTCAACAAAGCCCCGATCAAAACCATCAGAATCTATCATGCAACAGCCAAATGCTCTCCTGGAAACTATGGGTGAAACCATATAACTACTGTTCTCTGGAATGAGCTCCCTCAATGATAAAGGACAGACATGGTCAGAAAATATTTTTCACTAAACAGCCACTCCATCTCTTACCTCACAGTCTTTGTCCTCAAAGGGAACCTACACAATATCTTCAGAAGACTGGCTTGGAAACAGGCCTTCCCTTGAAGTGGTCAAATTTATTAATATAACTTGCTTAAACAAACGCAATTGGACTGTGACTGCTTCTTTTCCAGACCATATCAAGATGCCTGAAGCCCAAAAGCTTGTTGGTTCAACAGAAGATACTATTTCAGCTCACAAATCTTTCCTCCCTTTCCATGAAGGAAATGACTCATACTGTAAGGAGCTATATTTCATTCTGGCAAATCAGCAACGTGGAACATCGGCCTGCTGTTTTGGATGAAGTGACTGATTTTCAGGGAGCAACACCCACATGTGTAGAGCCAGGAGTGGTTTATACCCCTTCCAGTTACTGTAGTCATCTTTGTGCAGCAGTGTGGGCAGACTAATTATCTCTATTGTCCTTGTTCCTAGCAAATCCTGTAACCAGACACATTTTGCAGACCACAGAATGAAGGGACATGTAACTGTACCCAAATAGCAAATGCTACGGGAAAAACCAAGATGGGAAGATTTATGGGGAAAGTAGGTCAGGAACAATGGAAGTATCTTGAAAGACCCTACCAGAGGGCCTTAGCTTACCATTGAGGAGTTACCTGTATATCAGAGCAGATCATTTTGAGCCTGGTCCATTTTGACTTTGACCTGTTGATGCCAGTTGAAGTCACTTGTGACTGAGGATCCTGTGACATAGCCTCCTGTGCCTGAGGAACTTAACTAGTACCCAAGTCTCCATTCCTGGTGGCCACCAAATAGCTGATGCTAGTTGCTTTTGATGCTCTCCAAACACGGGCCTGTTTTGATGATCCACCGGAAAAGCCTCCCCCATTGCCCTTCCCTTGCAGCAGTAGAAAAGGATCTGCAAGGCAAAGTCTAGCTATGCCTATATAACGGCAAGAGGGACAGACAGGCAATTGCTGCTGGCTGCAGTCGTGGAGATGGATGGAGTGAAGCTAGTAAACTTGGTTCAAATGGCTAATCTGCATGTTACCAGCAGGACCTTTAGCCCCTCTTTGTCTATGCTATGGGGGTTTGCTGTAACTAGAACCACTAGCCAAACATAAATTGCTTCTGTCAATGTGCTTTATTGGACCACAACAAAGTCAAATCAATGAAGAGTTAAAAAAAAAAAAGGAAGAAACTCCTTGTCTGGTCTAGCAAGTCAAAGTCATAAACAGATGAATGTACTTTGGAGGGTAAGCTTCCACCTGCATAAATCAGGACATTCAGATTCTGGAGTGCTCTTAGGGTGATCTGCCTTGTATGAGGCTGGAGGAGATGAAGGGACTTCTACAAAGGCAATCAGTGCATGGGCATAAGGACATCTGGGTTCATAATGTCTCCGATTTTGCCTTTGACCTCGATATAAGATATCCACAAAGCACCTATAGCTAATGTGAGAGGAGGGGGATTATAAACTAGATTTTCTGGACCTTTGTTAATAATTTACAAGAATAAACTCAGCCACATTAATTCTTTTTTTTTTTTTAATCAAGCTTATTTGCATGGGCTTTTTTGGAGCTCTCTGCAGGCATGTGTCTATGCACATGTTTAAATGTGCCCATGTGTTTGTGTATCACTCCCTTTGCCATTTGGTAACCAAAAAAGGCTGAACTAGATTTAGACATTTTTGCAAGAAAAATAGTCATTCACTGCCTGAGAATTTATGCAGTGGGGGTCAGCCTCAAAGTGAATTCAAATGGCTGAGTTATAAATGCCAGCAAAAAATGGGGATCGTAATGGAAATACTCCATCTTAAATTATAGTGATGCCTGCGTAAACCAGAAATTCATCCTGCAGCATCCAGACGGTGCCTCAAGCTGGCCATGTGTCCTCTGAAATAAAGAGAAATACCACTCAGTACCTGCAAAATGACCTTTCTTCTTGCACAGACTTGCAGCTCCAAAGCTTTTGTGCTGCAAGAGGCAGTGTAAGATGCATGAAGTGACAGATTGCTACTGACAATGAAAAGCTCTTTCAGCAGCATTTCTGTACAGCCACAATGATATATCCAGGAGCTTATTAAAGGAACAAGAGTACCAGCCAGTTAACCAGTTGGTTTAATTCTCAGAGGTAGACTGTCTGTCCTACTCTGTTTTCTACCCAAGTTATACAGAATGAATTCAGTGGCTCTATCCTTTTTCCTATCACATCTTGGTAATTGCACAAAATAGCAAAGATGTATATAAACATATAGGAGCATATGGATGTCGGCATATCAAATTGGGACAAAAAGTCTGAAGTGCAAAGTGTTTCTCCCAAAGAGGTCTCTGAAAGATGTCCCATTTCAGCGGAAACAATACAGTTATCACCTTCTCGGCGGCCTGCCTGGAAGATTCTTCTGAAGGAAGAAGGTGAAGTGGAGAAGAGTTTTGCAACTGGGCTGCTGGAGAGGCAGAGACAGGGCGTCTATCCTCCAGCAGCTCTGGCTACCTCCCTACAGTCATCCCCTTCAAGCCTGTTTGGCAGAGATCCTGCGGAAAATGTTAATATCTGATCGTGTAAATAAGGATTGCATTGTAAGGCATGTGGACACTCCCTAAATTTTGAAGAACTGACTTTGCAAGCTTAATGTTCTCTCAACAGAAATTATAACATATCTTTGTCTATCCGTGTGTGTGTGTGTGTGTGTGTGTGTGTGTGTGTGTGGATACATACTTATGTAAGCAAATTTAGGTACAAAAAGATGCACACAACCAGATGACAGCGTGATTAGATAAAGCCCAGGGGAATCCTGGGCAGAAGGAACTCTGTGGGCCGGACCCTCCACCGTCCCCTCTCTGCCCAGGAACGTCACACTTTGCTAAAAATAAAGGTGGGGAGATTTGAGTTGCTGTTGCATCAACATTTTGTATGTCATTTAATTAGCTAATTTTCGTGTTTGAAAGTCATTCACACAAGATCGGATTTGTTTGTTGTCTGAAATGTGTTTTTACCCCGATACAAGGTGCTGGAGGGAATGGAGTGAACAGAGCGGATGCAGTGAATGGCAGCCCCTCTCGACTCGCAAAGCAGGAGCAGGGCAAGTTTTACACGTACATTGCCTGCCAGGCCTGCCTAAGCCTTGATCGTGGGTGGGGAACTTCTGGCAATATGGTTTAGTCTCCACAGCCCATGTGGTTCTGGGACTCTCTGCTGGGTCTGTCACTGAGTGTGAACTGTGGTGATGATGAGTTCGTGGTGGGAGACCTGGAAATGAGACATGCCAAACTCTTCTCTCAACATAAATTAGGCAGGAACAATTTGCAGTCCCAGAGATATAAAAAGAAGATCCTGTGCCCCGAGCAGCAGGGACAATCATGGGCGCTGCATCAGCAGTGCTGGTGGCATTCTCTAAATCAGCACCCAGGGCTCGTGTCCTGGTTACCCACCCAGAGTTACACCGCTGTCCAGTCTCTCCTAAACTGTGATCAACAGGGGGATGGCTCTATAACCTGGTAACAATCATCTGAAGCATTCAGCCTTTCAGCGAGCTAACTTAACAATGCCGGGTCATTTCATTTTGCCTGTCTGCACAGCTCCCTCCCTCACCCCCCATACATACACATTGTTCCTATGTATCTTGTACACAGTGTTAATAAAACATTGAAGTTGCCAACGCAAGCACCAGAAGTTAGGAAATCCCACTGTGAGGGCAAAATGGGAAACCTTATCTCTATCCCTTTGCCCAAGTGCTGCTGTAAAGAGTTGTGGAGAAGTGACTGGGAAGAAGTCAGTTGTAAAGACAAGGCATAGGCTGCAGGCACAAGCATGTTTCCCATTCCCTGCAGAGCCTGTCTAATAGCATTTCCCTACATCAACACTAAGGAGATGTAGTGTGTGCCATGTCTGGTGCATGTGCAAGTATATTGGATTCTTTGTCTCTCCTCCCATTGGGCTTTGTGTCCCTCTTCTCACTCTTATTCCTACCTCCCACCAGAGAAGGCCCAGTGCTAGCTTGCTTTCCTCCTCCTGCAGCATGAACAGCTCAGGAGCTGGGTGGCAACAGCAGAAACCTGAATTTGTTCAGGGCAAAGGTTGGTAACCTTTTAGCCAAAGAAGTACAGCTTGCCTTGATGGCAGGTTGTGTGGCCTGACCACCGCTGCTTTCTCTGCTACCACTGCACTTCTAGCCCTGCTGCTGCTTTCTGTGCCACTGACATGCTTCTAACCTGGCTGCTGCTTTTCCTGCTGCTGAATTATTGCTGATGTCCTGGCCAGATGGGCCAGATCTGGCCCACAGGCTGTAGATTTCTGATCCCCGTTCTATGTTAAACAACAAACCTTTGTAGCTTGTAACAAGGCAATGGAGGTTGACTATCAAGGAGCTTGTATAAACGTTATAACTATCCCGAGTTAACTGGCAAGCAATTAATTGTGGGAAAGACCAGTGGCATAGACAAAGCTGCAGTGTCAGTACAATTTTATGCTAGGAATAACATTTCCAAGAATGTGTCATTTTTAAGCATCCCTAATTGAAATGGTCTGAACAGTTGCCATCCAGCTTCCCAAACCAAAACATTTCCAGTGTGCACTGAAAGTAGATCACAGCCCTACTTTTGCAGTGCAACTTTAGAAGGAGAACGATGTAGGGGCTAGAAGGGAAGCTGGGTTATAACTTAACAACTGAGTTGTTGCTGAGTAGCTTTATGGTCCAAGTGATTTTTTTAATGGTCTGTAACTCAGAAACTCCTTAGCAAGTGTCTCCAAACTTGCAAACAGCTCCTCCTTCCCCTTCTGTAACAGACGGGACATTTTCAGGCCAAACCACTTTTGCCAACATAAAGCTTTTGGAGCCTAACTGTAATCTTAGTCATGGGGTAACTATTGTTCTTCCATGGTAATTCAGCTTCCCATAAAGAAGCCAGCACACATGAGTCTCGCTATTCTGTTGATGTACGCCGCCAGAGAGATTTATTTCTCTAATAAGTTCTTTGCAGCAAGGATTAATAAAAAGAATGAGGAAAAAGTTTATTAATTATATATTTTACAGTTAATGAAACATAATATTTAATTGAAATAATTGCAAGCATCTGCCCATGAGAGCACAATCCATTTTCAACAATAAATGTTTAGTGCTTTCTCCCCTTGGCCTGCTGGACTGATCTGTTATAATGATAAATCTGCCTTATGAGCCCTTTCTCTGTGTTTTGCTCTAAAAGGAGATGAAATCTTCATTTCTCAGTGGTTGGAGCTGGAGGCTGGAGCTGAACTGCTGGTATTTGGTTATTGGAAATCCAAACAAAACTAGTGGTGGTGGTGGTGGTGAGATGGAGGTGGTTGTTCCTTCTTATCTAGTGTTGTGGTGAAACTGGTGCTCAGGAAATTGTGCATCAGATTTAGGGCAAGCAAGCACGCATGTCCCCCACACTGAGCTCTGCCAGTACATGACAGCTCTGATCTACACCACCAATGCTAGTCAACCAATGTATAGTTCTCCCCATATACTGAAGTCATGTGGTACCACACCCTCTGGAAAATACCACTTTGTACTGGAAGGGCATCTGGGAGCTGCATGAAAGCCTCCAAACTCCCTGTAATTTGGACTTGGCCACTTTCAAATCCAGGCCCTGAATGTATATTAGTTTCTACTATAGTAACTGAGCCAGTTGCCAAAGCATCTTCTCTTCACCAATTGATATAAAGTATGGGTGGCAATATGGCTGATCCAGCCAGCAGCCAGACTTCATTTCCCAGCAGCTCCTGCCCGCATGGCTGGGACCAGTCTCCATGGAGACCCCGGTTGCACCTGTGCTGTGAAAGCTCAGGGCTGGGGTTGCCATGGAGACCAGCCCCAGCCGTGCTGGCAGGGCACACAGCAGAGCAGGGCAGGGGGCTGCTCCGGAGCCGCTGGGATCTTGCGATGGGGGCTGCTTGTTCTGGAGCCAGGGCAGAGCCATGATCTGTAGCCTACACGCTCCAGACAGCTACACGCAGGCAGGGATCATGGCTCTGCCCCTGCTCCAGACCAGGCTGCCACCGCTGCAAGGAGTCAGGGCAGAGCCACGATCCTTGCCTGCACACCCCTGCCCAGAACATGCAAGCTACGGATCGCAGCTCTGCCCTGGCTCCAGAGCAAGCTGCCCCCATCGCAAGATCCCAGCAGCTCTGGAGCAGCCCCCTGCCCTGCTCTTCTGTGTGCCCTGCTAGTGTGGCTGGGGCTGGTCTCCATGGCAACCCCAGCCTTGAGTTTTCACAGAACAGGGGCAGCTGGGAAATGGAGTCCACTGCTGACCAGATCTGGCCCACGGGCCGGACTTTGCCTGTCCATGATATAAAGAGAGATAGTAGCAGGGAGTCTTTTCTTATTCTCTGACCTTCATTAACCATGAAGAACAGGAAATATATCTTTTCATAATACTTTGATTTGTTGCTGTGTTCAGGGTTTCCATGTCGCATATCGGTTCTTGCCTGGAGAAGGCTCTGCAGTATAGAGCCTTTGACATGAAGTTGAGTAATTCTGATTCTATCCTCTTGAGGGCACTAGCTTACAACATATTACGAGGCAGTAGTGGGGTTCTCAACATATTTAGACTTGAGGCACCCCTGGGAAAATGCCAGCTTTTGACTTTCACTCACTTCTTAACTACAGAAAAATAATAGAGCAATTTTTCTGTTGCAAAGAACTGAGATCACAACAGGTCAGAATGTTTTTGACACTCTGGATTCCTATTTGAAATCTCTGGGTTTATTTTGTGAATCATGTGTAGGTGTTTACACAACTAACAACTGTGTGACGCAGTTACAAGGATCTCACAGTACCCCATAGTACCATCCTGGTTGAGAATCATTGGACTAAGCTATCTCATTACAACATAGTCGCTTAATCTTCCACCAAACTGCAGCCAGCTCTAGGGTAGATGATTTCTAGCAATATACAGCAAAACTGCAGAACAGTTTAGGACAGGAAGTGAAGGCCAAACCAGTCCTGAAATTGTAACCGGAGAGGACATTTTAAGCTGAGACAATGCATTTGCTTCTTTACTAAGCACAAGGAGCACAGGCATCCTCCTTGACAATGTGACATTTGTTCTAATTTTTCTTTAGAAACTATCAGAACAGTTGGTGGGTTTTACCCCTGGGATTCACTGCCAATAAACTGTAACAAGTGAAGACATTAGCTCTAATGGCTATGCACACCTCAAGACAATAGTCCTTCATGCATACAAGGTGATTCGAACTTCTAAAGGAGGTGTTTGTAAGACAGTATACCACAGATATTTGTTAGGTCCAGGCTTCTTTAACTTCTTCATTAACAAGCTGGAACTGGAAATAAACAGCATGTTAACAACATTTGCAGATGATGTTATATTGGGAGATGATGACAGAGATAATGCAGCAGAAAGCATTGGCGACATGTAGGAGGTGCATGCAGGTGCACCCCCTGTACCCCCAAGCTTGGCAGTGCACCCCCTGCAAAAAGCACTGCCAACACTGCCAGTGGTGCCTGCGGGTGGTCGCTGCTCGCTCCCTCCCCCCCACCGCTGAGATCTGTGGGTAGTCCCTGATCGCTGCTGCTGACACTGCTGGCAGCGTCTGTGGGTGGTTGCCAACCACTGGTCAGCGCTTGCCACCCCCACCTCCACCACCTGCGGGTGATCACTCCTCGCTCACTGCCACCACACCCCCACCACTGACACTGTCACCTGTGGGCTGTCACCATGCCCCCCCAGCCTCCTGGGGCACGTGGCGTTCATGGCAGAAAGGGAGGATAGAAGTGGAAGCATGCTTGGAAGTTAGGAGATTTGGGTCTGATTTGCTGTAGACTCTGACTTACATTAGTCTTTATTCTGGAAATAAAGGGCTCTGCTTAGCACATGCATAGGACTAACTGGTGTGGTTTTCAAGGGGTTTGTTCAAATGTGGCATCAGTGAATCCAGTGTTAAAAAACCTTATTTTTTTTCAGCCCAGATGTGCTCTAAGTAGCCCTGATCCTTTAACTATTTAAGCACAGAAGTAACTTTGTTCATGTGAGTAACCCCCTCAGAGTGGCCAGTGAGTGCTGACAGTTATGGTGATAAGGCATGGAATGGGATAGGACAGTGTAATGTGCATTCTCTGTCTTTCTCTCTCTGTTTCCTGTGCAAGCACACACGCACGCGCGCACACACAGAGTTTCTAGAACCTCTTTCGTTTAAAATTCTGAAAGCAGCCATGGACAAGTTAGGCAAACAGACCTCAGAATCCCCCTGAGAGGTAAGGGAGCGTTACCAGCTTGTGAACTCCTTGGGGAAAGGGTCAGGTCACGTTTTTATTCTCAGAGATGCTTTTCATGTCATGGGACATACAATAATACAGACCATTCCTATAACCACCTTGGAGAGCTAGTTATTCTGGTGAGGTTGTGCTTGCCAGTCAAGCCCTTAGGCTAGGGACAGACATTACACATAAACTGGTTTAAGTGATCAGAAACTGGTTTAAACCTGTAACAGAACAGATATTCAGTGCACATAAACCAGTTTGAAAATGGCTGAAGCTGGTTTGGGATAAACCTGGATGAATGTAGTATCAGATGTAACTGATTTGGCTCAAACTACTTTATGCAATGTCTGTCCCAGACCCCTTACTGGTTTATGATAAACCAGACTCCTCCAGCATCCCGGCATGCTCTCTGGGCTGGGCAGGCTCTCTGCTCCATAGCGGGGCTGGCCCCTCCCCTCTGCTCCCTGGCTGCAGCTCTGGCAGAGACTTGCAGGCTGCTCCCCTCCGCCCCCATACACCACTCCCTGCTAAGCAGGAATTCCCCCCTCCCCTCTGCCTTGTGGAGCGATGTCTGTGTATTAGCTGGCAGACCACATACTGGCTATGGTTCATGCTGTGACAAAGGTCGCATGGTCAGGGAGCAGCAGGGCAGGCCCTATGAGGAGAGGCTATGGGACCTGAACCTGTTCAGCCTTCACAAGAGAAGGCTGAGGGGGGATCTGGTGGTCATCTATATAAACTTACCAAGGGGGACCAATGGGAAATGGGAGAGTCCCTGTTCCCCTGAGCACCACCAGGAGTAACTAGGAATAATGGCCACAAGTTGACTGAGAGTAAATTTGGACTAGACATCAGGAGGCGCTACTTCACTGTCAGGGTGGCTAGGATCTGGAACCAACTTCCAAGGGAAGTGGTGCTGGCTCCTACCCTGGGGGTCTTCAAAAGGGGGCTAGATAAACACCTAGCCAGGGTCATTTGACCCCAGTACTCTTTCCTGCCCGTGGTGATCTGCTCAGGTCCCTTCCGACCCTGCCAACTATGAAACTATGAAAGGCAGAATCAGCAGGTAGCTGGTAATGTCCCTCTGTTGTTTTCTTAATGGGGTGATAAACACTGAGTTAGGAGTGATAAACACTGTTATCCATTCCCTGCTGGGCTAATCAGGGCATCGTGGCCGGGTCTGGCCACACCCCCTCCCCAGCTCAGTGTTGTGGAAGGGAGGGGAAGGATGGTCTAGCACTCCCCGGCTTCTAGCCTGAGCCACTGCAGGCATGTGCCTGCATTTCTGGAATGAAAAAGGAATGTCTGTCCACCTCCAAATCATTTCAAGCTTTGCCATCTAACCTGCAAAGATTGAATCAATTTAAGTTCAAGCTTTTTGAATGTCTGAATGTCTGTCCCTAGCTTTGGTGACTAGGCCAAAGTCAGTTGCCAGGTGCCCTCATTCCCTGTTCCCTACTTCAACCACTAGAAACACTTCTTCCCCACAGAAACTTCTCCACGAAACCACCCACACGAGATCAGCTTTGTTTGCTGGCAGGGGGGGCAGGGACTCTGCTATACCCAATCCACAGGCACATTTTTGGGGCTGCATGTTTACTAAAATCTTGGCTTTGCCGGTGCAGAGAGAATAAAAGATTATTGTTCAGTTGCCAGGAATTTGTGTCTCCCTGCCTATATGTGTAAATATACCCACATATTCAGCCTGGACTGTGCGGAATGCTTGTGGTGAGGCAGCTTGCTTGTATTTTCATAAAGATGTAGATATACACACACATTGGGTCCAGCCCCCATGCACTTGGGCAGATTATAATATATAAACTCTTAAAGAACTGGCTGATTCCCAGTGTTTTGTTTGCTGGGTCTTCCAGCAAACCAGCAGGGGTGAAAGTATGGAGGTCAGGATGGTGTTGCTGTGGGGGTCAGGCTGTTCTTTGGAAAGCCCCATCCTTCCCCACACCCAAATTGAACCAAACGCATCTCCAGACTGCTCTTACCTGCCCCAGGCAACCTGCCTGCCTTCTGCTCTCCTGAACCTCCTAGCCTGGACCAAGTCCAAGGCAGCAAATGGGACAAGGATGCATGGCCTGGGGAAGAGAAAGAAAATGGGCTGGACAGTGACCAGCAACAGAGGGCAGATAGGATGTGGAGGAGGGGTACAGTGGCGGTGCACTGTTGAGTGTTTTAGGAGTGATGAAGCTGTATGTGCGGCCTTGCAGTGTCAGGAGGAAAGGGAAGGACCGGGAGGTGAGGAAGGGGAAAGCTGAAGAACTTGAACATGCTTCCTAATCTTTCATTTTCTGGTGCAGTGAAGTGAGGGCAACATTCCTTAGCATTTCAAGGGTTAACACTTCTGTTTCCTAATAAGTATATGGGAGGCATTTCCACTGTGTAAATGATTGTTAACTGGTGGATCGACTATGGCAAACAAGTCCCAGTTCTCTGGGTCTCAACCGAAGACACCTAATGTGGTAGCCCTGATATCACACAGGTCTGGCAGATGCAGATGAGCATGCTCCCATGTTACTCCTGACCAACTCCATGGGTTGCTTTGGTTTTTGGGGGTAATATCTCAGGAGTCTGTCATGCCTATGGCCAGCTGTATGGGGCTCTCATGACATGAGCAGAGGTTAGTTCAACAATTCTGTCTTTCATACCCTACTCCAAAGGCTCTTAGCTTTGAAAAAATTAAACCAACCCCTTCTCCTCTGCTAGCTTGATCTTGATGTTGGAGGGTACAGGTTGCCTGAAAGACCTCATGGTTCAAGGTGGAGGAGTCTATGCCATCACATGGGAGCTGCCCTGTTCCCTTTTGTCAAGGAGTGCCACTGTCCAAGATTATCTGTATATACACAGCACCCCTGGCCAGCACTTCTAGGCACCATCGCTGCTGAGCCGTAGGTCCATTACACTCTGATGATGAGAAGGAACGAGCAAAGTGGGGTCAAGATAACGATGTTTGCTAAATACACACTGTACAAGACGTTTCATTACACAGGCACACTGCTGGTTTGTAAAACACAGAACACGGTGAGTACCTTTAGAAAGGCTCACCAATTAAAGAGGTAATACCCAACTTCTGTGTTACAAGTGAGGCCAATATGATGCTTTGACTCTTGTACATATATATGTTATATATGGGGAAACTGAGGAGTATAAGTAAGGCCCAGAGCTGAACAGCTCTGTCTATGCATCTCCTTTAAAGAAGGAAGATTGGAGGGGGCAGGTTGCAAAGGGAGACATGGTGCCCGGGGAAAGGGGCAGTAGAAGCTCCTCTTTACTGCAGGATCATTGAGGCAACTCTGAGATAGGTTCCTTGGGAATTTGAATGCTTCTTCAGCAGTTTCACAGCAAAAGCAGGTGGGGGATGGCTGTGGCTCTGGGAAGGGACTCCCCAGCGCTAGAGCTGCTCTCACACCCCTGTCATTTGCTGTTTAACACAGTATGAGGCTGTTGGTCAGAGGACTCTTCAAAAGATCAAATGGTCTGAATGGCAGAGTTGAGCAGGTGCCTTCAAAGCTGTTCACTGTTGTCTCCATGATAGGTCCACAAAAGGCAAAGTTCTCCAGCTGTCTCCTCGTAACAGTGAGTCTGATACTCAGCTGGCAGCTCTCTGTCAGCATGGAGCAGGGAGCTGTGTTGTCAGGAGACAGCTACGGGAGCTGAGATTTGCAGAGGGCTGGGGGAGAAGAGACTCTTGCCCAAGTGGAGTTTCATAGTTTCATAGTTTTAGGGGCTGGAAGGGACCTTACAGACCATCGGGTCCAGCCCCCCTGCACTTGGGCAGGAAAGACCGCTGGGATCATATGACCCCAGCAAGGTGGGCGTCAAGACGTTGTTTGAAGATCGGCTTGTAAAGAAGGTTTTTTTTACGTCTAGCTTGAAGCCATCTTCAGTCAGCTTGTGCCCATTGTTTCTTGTCCTCCCCTGGGAGGTCTTGGTGAATAGATGCTCCCCCAAGCCTTGATGGAGGGCTGCCACCAAGTCCCCCCTGAGTCTTCTCTTCTCCAGGCTGAACAGCCCCAAGACCCTCAGCTGCTCCTCATATGTTGTGGTCTTCAAGCCTCTAATCATGCGTGTGGCTTTTCCCTTTAACCCTTTGGTGGAAGACCCTTATAAGAATCTGAGTAGGGAGGAATGCCTGAAAGATGTTAGTGTAGCAGCAAGGGATAAAACCAGCGTTTTTTGGAGGGGGGTGAGGAATGGTGTAGCTGGCTAGAGAATTTGTCTGGAATCCTGTCAAAAATCTGTGACGATTCAACTCTTGAATAAAACATCTGAGCCTTTGCATGTTTCCCTTTTATGAAGGCACGCTTTTGCCTGATGATCTCCAGGAGGGGCTAAAACCTCTCCGTGTGGCATTGCAAGAGACTAAGGCTGCAGTGTCTCTGTATGTGTGGGCCTGTCTTCACCGCACCAGACTCTGCTAGGAAGCGCTGCCGTGAAAGCAGGCGCACCTCTGTGCTCCTCCTCTGCTGGTGCCAAATGCCAATAATGTACAATATGGCTGCCACTGGAGTGGCACCGGGCAAGGCCTGGGCGCTCACTGCATCATGGCATATTCATTTGGGGGACCCACAGCAGGAGCGAATGGGTGGGACACGTTCGCACTGTGGCACCTCCTAACACAGTGTAGTGATCTGTGTGTGCGAGAGAGAGAACAGCTTTCTCCTGGTTTGAAAATCTTTCTGTGGGAAACTAAACTGGTGCCTCATCTATGGACATCCCACCTTTGCCAACATCCCACCCACCTGCTTGCGATTGCACAAATCTTGGAGGCTCTCTCGCAGCCAAACGCTGAGGCGGGGGCATTTTTATTACTGACCAAATGCAAACAAATTGTCCCTTCATTGCAACACTTCAGTTCCCCAGCATATTATTTTTTTCCAGGGGCGCCTTCTCCTGGCTTATAGACAGGGCTGTGTGAGTGATGTCAAGCCAGGAACATTTTTAAATATGCCAGGGGCAGTCAGCCTAGAGAATGGGCTCAATACTGCTGTTGTACAAAGGAATTTCCACTGGCCTCGGTGGATAGCACCAGTGTCCTCGGTAGGGGATCTGGGTCCATTGCCACTTGTCAGAGCAGTTCAGTTCCTAACAGAGCCACATTTTGCGCTTGTGTATAGTGGTATAAAGCTTAAGGGACTTCAGTAGGATTAGTCTTAAATTAAACCAGTGTAACCAAGAGTAAAATCAGCCCCCTCTCCCTTTTGCAGTGTCCTCTAGTGCTGCAGCTCGGAAAAGCAAAGGCACCAGAATGTCTGTGTTGCTCTCTCCTGCAATAACTGTCCCATTTGGGCTGATATGACCCCAAGGCACAAACATGCTTCGGTCCTCACCACTTCCTTACACCAAGCCTGTCAGCTGCACGTCCTGTCCTAAAGATGAGGTGCCTGTGCTGTTCCCTGCTACTGTGACCCCTTGCCAGGTAGGAGGTCATGTCCCCCTGCTTTGGGAATGTGATATAGAAGCATTGGGACACTTGGATTCTCTGTGTGCTGCTCTGCTCTCCTTCCTGCCATTGCCTAGTGCAGGAATTGAAGGCAGCTTTCAGCTGCTCCTGGCTGGTAGGAAGTCTGCCTTGCCAAGCAGCTGTGTCACTGAGTTAGAAACCCACCAGGTGCCACATCAGAGAGCAGCTCTCCTGCAACTCCTCAGGCCTCTTCCTGTGTCTGTTTGAAATGCAGGAGTGATGGTGCTGTTCTCTCCCCATCCCAGATTATACCTTGGGCAGTTGTTTTGACTCCCTAATAAGGGAGCCTGCCATGTTAAGGGCCAAGGGGCCTGGGGCTGGCTAGCCCTGTTCAATTAGCAGACCAGCTGGGAAAGGAGCAAGTGATTATAAAAGCCAGCAAGGGGCTCAACTGAGTAGTGGCTGTGAGGAAGAGGAAATATGTTTGTATAGTAATTCCTACAGCAAAGGGAATGAAAGAAGAGTGCCTTGGGGGAGGGATGGCTCAAGGTTGGTAGAGTTTGGTGTTGGAGAATAAAACTGTGCCTGAAAGAGGAGGGGGGTGGTAGGGTGAATCCTTCCTGGGCTGGAAAAATGAGGCAGTTGCTTATCTGTGGCATGAAATTGGCCTCAGTTTGCCAACCCAGGTATGGGTTGAAATTGGCTTATCTATGGTATGAAATTGGCTCCTGACTGAAGAAAAATTGAGGCAGGAGATGAGAAAATTAAAGCGGTGAACATAGCTGGTTTGATTCATGTCACTTGCATTTTAGAAGCGTAGGAAGAAGGCCCAGAAGGGACCAGGAAGATCATGAAGTCCGGTCCCCTGCCATGGGAAGGAGGTAAGATTGGGATCGCTGGCTGTGGCGCTTCCGTTGTGCCAGGTGCTGTACAAACTCAGTCACTGCCCAAAGAACCTTACAATCTAAGTATAAAATAAGAGACTATGCTGGTCGGCCTACGAGGTAGTGATTTATGATGCATCATGAGCCTAGCCGTGGTCAGATTTCCTGTAGGCATCACCACAAAGGAGAGTTTTAAGGGGTGTGATGGGGTGTCTCCTATGGGTTTTTTGGAAATTCCTGCCATATGTGAAGGGCTGCATGGGAGAAGTATAAAGGTGGTCATCTGAAAATTTAAGTGGGTGAAAGAGGCCGCGAATATGGGTTGGTGGGAAGAGAGGATTGACCTCTTGATGCTTGGAGTCTTTCCGACAACCCAGGCTGTAGCTGTAGCAAAATATACACCATATCACATATTGTCAATGACTGCCTGCTAAGTTCAGCGGTGGACTACAGGAACTGCATGTGACCACTGAGGATGCTATCGCATGGCTCAGTCATTATGCACGTGCTGATGGACTGACCTCTTGATGCTAATGAGGGATGATGCATAGGGTGCAGGTTGTCTGTGAAAGGCCTTCCAAGTCCAGGCGAGAAGTTTGTTTGATCCAATAGGTGGAGTTTTTCTTTTTTTAATGTGAAAGAGAAAAGGCAGAGGACACTGTTTGCCTGATGACGGCAGCAGAGCAGGAACAAAAGATGCACTAGAAATGGACTTGGTGTGACCCTACTACCATGAAGGAAAGCTGATAGCCACAGGCCCAACACTAATGACAAAACCTGAAGCTCCTGGAGAAATGGGCTCTGTAAAGTAATATAGACACTTGTTGACCAGCCAGGCCTGGTCCTGGGTTGGCAAACTGAAGTCTAGTGAAGACCCTGAGGCCTTCCATTGAGTACATGACCAGTGTTGGTGGCTGGAGGGATCAACGTGGGCGATGCCATTTCTGACAAGACAGGACCTCACCAATAGGTTAAGTGGTTGATGGGACAAGGTTAACTGTTGAGCAGGTCAACTCATCTCCTGAAGTAAAAGCTTCGTCTTGGACATCTCAGGACTTCAGGTTGAGCACCCAGAAGTTGTGGGACTGCATAGCCGATAGGATGTTGTGCGGGCCGGGAGCGATCCGGGCGCTTTTTCGCGCTGCGCAGGCTGTGGCCAGCAGCCCAGGCACGTTGGGTCGGAGAAAACAGGCGACACACTAGAATTAGTCACGGACGCTTAATGGTTGATTTAAGATTATTTACTTACACCGAAGATGGTCGCGGTGCAGGCAGGAAAACTTGCTTGAGTTGCGGTTACAGATAGAAAAGAAGAGAGGCGGACTACAGTTCCTTCCCGTGAACATTCTTCTAGCCCATCCGGTTGGAGGCTCTAAACTGCGAGCCCGTCGCGCCAACCGAAGAAAGTACTCGAAGAAAAGAGCTTTGAATAGACTCACACGAAGTTTGCTAGGCTCCGTGGAACTTGTGCGCGCAGGGAAAGGGATACGTCGAGGATTGCGAACGGCGACGGGGAGAGGCTAGAGGCTGATCAGACCCCTGTTGCCTTCTTGATATTCACGCTGGGTCCAATAGGCTCCGCAGC
>NW_005842186.1:2013900-2017396 GCF_000455745.1 Alligator sinensis | reverse complement strand
GTGCATTTCTGTGCTGCAAAGAAGAAATTCACACTGCAAAGAAAGCTTCAAATTGGCAGGAAAATAATTCAGTGGTGCCAAAGCACACACAAAAACAAAATCACACCTTTGGGTTGTGACAGTTGTCTCCAGAGAGGAACAGCCTAGAAAGAATCAGAAACTGTGGACTTAGAATAATTTTGAGCAGACACAGCCTGCAGGATCCTGAAGCTGGATCTTCTGTGGCAGAGAGCAGCCTTCTTCTGTAGCCTTTTGCAGTGATTAAGATCTGGGAGCAGCTGCAAGATCTGCCACTGTCAGCAAGAGAAGGCAGATTCCTTGTCTGAGCAAGAATGGGGAGGCAGAACTGAGCCAGAAAGATGAGCAGAAGAGGCTCAGACAGCACAGAGGGAAAATGGGCTGTAGGAAGGAGGAGGAGGCTAACAAGCTGAGAGAGCTCATTAAGAAAGGAGAATAACTGGAGACTTGAGCAGATGGTGCCAGGCAGCAGAGAGGAAGTGTGTGATTGAGGAGGGTCCAGGTAAGCAACCTGAACAAACTATGTAGCTAGAGCACTATCCTGCATAGCTGCTATGCTAAGTACATAAGGCTTGGAGTCCTGGTCTGCCCTTCTGGAAGATGGGGGACGGGCTTCATTTACCAAATGTTTGTTGTATGGGGAGCCCTCAGGGAGAGACCAGTTACCCTTGAAGATCAGACAGCTGCAAAAGAGCCTGGAGGGCTTGAAGTCTGAGGAAGAAACAAGGCTTTCCTGATTGTGCCCTGGTGAGTGTACAGACTATAGGACTTGATCCCCTGTTCTGGAGAGTGGTGTGTAACAGGGTGGCCTGATCCTTTATGAGCCCAGAGGCTTGGGGCCAGGCAGCCCTGCTCAATTAGCAGACCAGCTGGGAAAGAAGAAACCAATTATAAAAACCAGCAAAGGGCTGCAAGGGGGAGTAGAAGCTGCAGGGGGGAGGCAAACTTCTTCAGTAGGCCCTGAAGCAAAGGACTGAAAGGAAAACATCTGAGGAGGTGGGTGCAATAATCTGGGGTGTGCAGAAGCACCCTTCTGTCTGATTTTAAGCTTAAGCACTAGGTTGATGAATACAGTTATGCCCAGCCCTGGCAGTGAGTCCTCCTGAGCTGTGGCAGTTGGCCAGCAGGTCCCGTGCTCTAGTTCTCCTGGGCTCCCCTTAGCCCTTGGTTGTCTATATCATAGTCTGTCCCTCCTGATACTCCTCACTGCTTCATCCAGCTCCTCTCCAGGTGTATGAGATTGTTCTCACCTATCCCTTCTCCTTCACTCTTGCACACTTCACTGCATGTCATAGAGGGGCTGCAGCCAGACTTCTGGTGTGCCCCTCTTAGTGCACTGTTGCAGAAGTGCCTGCAAAGGTGCCTTGCTGTGTGCACGGTGCCATCTCTGTCTGTAATTACCCCTCCATCACTGCCCTTGGCGGAGCCTGTCTGTCGAAGCCCATCACTGGCTGCTTTTTCATCTTGCCTTTTACACTTCTGCCAGAAATATCCCAGAACTCCTTGCCATTGCTTCCTGGTGTCTGCTCTGCTCCTCCTTCCTACATCTAGTGCTTCCTGCTTGAATCTTCTCTGCCTTTCACCTGTTTTGCTCTCTGTCTTTGCTCCAGCTACTACTTTGATACCTGGGGGAGGAACTGAAGCATTGTATCCCATTCATCACTAGCAAAGCGACCTGCCCAGTAGCTGAAAAGCATGCAAAGACCCAAACCTAATTCCCACTGACAAGGAAAGGTCCCATTGTTCTTTGCAAGAAGCATATTAGGATGAAGATGAAGGTCACTAGACAATGAAATGAGCCTCAGGAGAAGTGACTTGGTTGAGTTAGTGGTCAAGTGGGAATAGAACCAAAAAGCTTAAAATCACACTTCCTCCCTAGAGCCTGAGCCTTTGCCTTTGCTTATATTAATGGAAGCTAACCTGAAATGTAAAGAGCCTCTGACGCTTATGGGAAACTCTCATACTGCCTTCTCATATTTGTGCTTTCACTGAGGGTGGTACATGGACATCACCCCACTTATCCCTCTCCCAGTTCTCAGTGCTTCCTTTTCCTTTCCCCTGACAAAATGATTCATGTTTCAAAGGCTTTCCCTCCAAGCTAAGCCTGGCCACATCTGAACTTTGCTGGGTCTCAGAACATCCGAGGCCGTTAAGTCCTCGAAGAAGGTGGGAACCCACTTTGGGGTTTTACATTTTCTCTCTCCCTCTTCCCCTTTCTCTGTGGACATCTTGATTACATTGTTTGCTCAAATGGGGGGTTGTTCTAACCAACAAGAAGTAGGAGAAACCTCCCTGACACTGCAGCTGCCAAATAATCACGTTTGCTTGTTGCACTCAGAACACGTGAGGCCTGGGTACGCGCGTTCTTGTGCTGTACTTGGCTTCATAAATGCAGAACATGGCAAGCACCACGAGACGGCTCGCAAGCTACTTAAAGGGATTCTACCCTATTTCCATATGCTACAGGTGGATACATTTCCATTATCAACATTCAGTTCTCTCTACCGCAGGAGTGTGGATCAAACATTCAGCTATGCAGAATGCATCATTGACCCAAAGCAAGATTCCCTCCAAAACAGTCACATTCCCTGTCGGGCCAGAAAGCAACTGCTGTGTTCGTATGGGAGGCTTCTACAGAGAGCCGTAGCATTCAGCTCCACATGGTACGGGCAGAAAACTGTACCTTGAGATCCACAGTTATGTTCCACTAATTAATTACACGGCCAATATTCCTTATTGGCATCAGAGGTACCTTCCAGCTCCCCCTGGTGGTAGCTCATTAGACTAAAAGCCAGACATTAGCTACATTTCAATGGTGATTTGTTAATGTTCCCTCTGGCTTTATTCCTAGCAGACATGTCTTGGCATTGTGAAGGGAAGCTGATATTGAACATATGGCGTATTGTGAAGCACTAATCTTCCCAGGACTCTTGTATTTTGGGGCAAAGCCAGATTGTGCGATAGGAGGTTGGAATTTCCATCGAGTGTCGTTTGAACGCAGGCTTGATATCGTGGGGTCATTGGACTCATTTAGGAAGATAAAACCTCTGCCTGAGATGCGCAGTGTTGGTTATCAATTTATTCCTAGCTATAAAACATGGATAGTAATGAAGCTTTCTGCATGTGGGTGGAAGGGGACAGGTGGCTGATGTATTAAGAGGAAGCATGGGGGCTGGTGGAAAGAGCGATGGACTGATTTGGAAGACCTGGGCGACTCTGGGCAAGCGATGGCATAGCTGTGCCTCAGTTTCTCTAGCTGCAACATGGGGATTATACTGGCTGTCTCCTCTTTTGTGAAGCATTTTGTGTTCAATGGATGAAAAGTGCTACCTGATAGGTAGGGGCTGGTGTTAAGTTCCTCAGACTGAATGTATGGTCTCCCGAATAAACATCTCACTGTTTCTGACCTCATGATCTGACTGGGCTGAGAGAGGGGCACAAAACGTTTTCTTCATTTTTCTGTTTTCTGCATCTGGAA
>NW_005842186.1:2011992-2013869 GCF_000455745.1 Alligator sinensis | reverse complement strand
TAGGGAATTTGGGAGGCCTGGTGGTATTTATCCTGATGGATGAGATGGCATTTCTTACTGTAACCTGCACAATGTGTTAGCATCCCCTTTTCAGTTGCTGAAGTGCAACTGCTTATGGGATGGGGTACAGAATAAAATACAAACCTTGTTTTTAAAAGGCAAAATGTAGTAAGTAACTAAGAGGAGCTAGGGAGCCAAGCCTGCTTATTGCTGTGCTCCTGTGGAGCACATGCAGGCTTTACTTCGGCGTTTGCCTGCTGAGCATGGCAGAAACCATTGTTACCATATTTCCTTGCATATAATGCACATGCCAATTTCCAGCAGCTGGGTTTTGGAAAAGCAAAAAAGGGAAGGTATATTCTATGCTACAAAATACAATATTCATTTTGACCTGCCAAGGTCTTGGGTGGAAAAGTCTTCCTTTGAAGAAGATTTGCTATCCTTCCCCAAGAGCTTTCCAGCTGCTGAGCTGTCCATGTTGCCCTGGCCCTATTTCTGCTTAAAAATTTTTTTTTTCATACTCAAGATCTTGAAATCTTCTCTCTTCCTTGAGCCGTTTGCAGGCTGTCTCTGCTCCCACATCTGTATTCTGCCTCGCTCTGGCATCTACTTTCAGCAAAATGATTTCTGTTTTATTTTCCTTTGCTCTGCAATGACCTAATTAGTTAATTTTACATTATAGCCTCTTCCGAAGGCACTTGCCAGAGAGCTCATCAAAAGCCTCCTGGCCCATGCGCTGGGGGAGATGGATTATTAGCCTTTCTAAATTCAAGGTTAGGGAAGATGTTTCCTTTTCTGGTGGACTAGGGACTCTCACAAATTAATCTTTTGGCTTCCCCATTCAAGATCAAAACCACAGGCAGCAGGGAGAGCATTAGCGTAATGCTCATTCAAAGGGAATGCTTTGTTCATCTTAGACAAGTATCATCTGTGTTTTTAATGCAATGAAGAGACCAGCTTCATCCACCCCAGCAGTTGGTGCCCACAGCTCCCCCCTCCCACCTCTGATTGCATTTGGTCTCATGCAGAGGTACAAGCTGGAAGGGAGCAAGGAGTCTTCCAAACCCCTCTGCCAGCTGCTGGCCACAATCGGGTCCCTGCAGTCAAGGAAGCAGAAAGGAAAAACAAATTAGTGCCCAGCCCTTAAGGATAGGCCCTGATTTACCTGAGTAAGAGACCAGCAAGTGCCTGAGGAATACACCCAAAGTGACTTGTGGGGTTTGGGACAAATCTTGCTCATTTTGTTCCTAGGCATAATCAATAGGACTGCACTGCAGGGGGTGAGATTTTTTCCCTACCAGGAAAACACAGCTTAGACTGAGGTGCTAAAGCTATGTGGTGCATGCTGACAAGGTGGGAGGGACCCATGTGGGAATATCACCACCTTTTCTCACTGCTGACTGCAAAATTGAGAGCTTCAGGGGAAAACTGGGGCCCATTGTTGCTTGGGTGGAGTAAGCAACATACTCTCATTTTCTGTCCTCTCCATGCTAACAGCACACGCTGCAGCCGGCTGAGAAGGACTGAAGTGCAGAGCATCCAGTTAGAAGTACAGAGGAACAGAAGTAATACATTCAGAAGGGCTTTAGCTGGGGGCCGTGCTGCACTGCTTTTCCCAAAAGTGCAGTGGGAGCTTTAAGGAGAGCAGGCAGCCTGGCTGCACCATCAGGCCTCACCTAAACTAAGAGATCACAATGCCATGTTTCAGTGCAGGCAGCTCCATCTCGGTCAGGAATATCCTGAGTTTGTGGATTAGTCTTCCCGCTCTGACAAAATCGGCCATTCCCCTACTGCATGATTTTGTGTATGTTACTGATCAAGGCTTGGAGACCTGCCCACAAACCTCTCTTTTTTTCCAGGGGTGCCACTAGCGGGTA
>NW_005842186.1:2000523-2011961 GCF_000455745.1 Alligator sinensis | reverse complement strand
AAGAGCATCTGTATGATCCCAGCTAAAATCCATCCTGCTGCTTCACAGTGTCTGCAGTGCCTCCCTCCTTCTGCAATGGAGGCACTTGCCTGGCAAATCTAAAGATACAGGATGGGAGAAATAAATGTCTCTACTGCAGGAAGACTTTAAATAGCTGATAATCACTCCAAACCTTTGTGCCACAGTCAGCTACAGACATCCATAGAGCGTCACAACTTTATGCCATGGTTTATTCTAATATTTTTGAAATTGGAAGAGCTGGAGGAACCAGAATAGCATTGTTCTTTATGAGGCTAGGGTCCTGAGGTAGGGTGCTGCTCTCTACCATCCTGGTGCCAGGATTTTTTGAGACAACTCCCTGGGTTGTCTTATGTGGTGCACAAGTGGAGAGACATGGGGTCAATGGCATTGAGGCATGGGCAAAGATAGGCAAAATACCTTATGGATGTGCTGTGACTCCCCTTCAGCATCCTTGGAGCAGGGCTTGTGCAGCACGCTGCAGGGAGATGGGCACAGTGAAACTATAATCCCGTGTTCTGACTTCCCACACCCCCGCTGGTTTAAAAATGGCTGCTAGGGCACTTTGACTGAAGCTCATCAAATGCGCTTTAGTTAAAGCGTCCTGCAGCTATTTTTAAACGCGTGGGGACTTAATACACATGACACTGCAGCATTTTAATTAGAGCAGCTCTCCAGGAACTGCTCCAATTAAAACACCCCTCCTTACCCCGAGCACATGTATAGGCACTGAGAGACCAGCTGGCTGGCAGAGTTGATTCTTGTTCCCTTAGAAAGGAAGAAGGATAACGTACCATGCTCGCTGCTGTAGGTGTCTATCCTGGGCATCCAGGCACTCCTAGCAGTGGATAATGATGCTGTATCAGTTGCAGACTCTTTTTTCAATCCTCCATGAACGTGGCCACCCTCTTCCCCTGTTCTGCTGTTGCAGGGGCTTGGCAGGACAACTGGGTTCCCTGTGCCAAGCAATCTCCTGTTGCTCCATATGTACACCACGTCTGTACGCAGCGCTGTGTGCATTCCTTGATAGGGACAATTGTGTGTCCAATATGTGCTGCTCTCCCCTGGCACCAGCTGGCAGATCAGTTCACCCTGCACATACGTTTCAGCATTACTTGGGTGCTTAGGTGTTGAAAAAAGGAAAGGGAAAAAGAAAGAAGAAGAAGAATTTGGGGCAGGATAGGAGAACGAGAGATGGGGAATGAAGGGAGTAGAAGGGAAAAAGGGTGGTGAATGGCTGGAAGAAATGGAGACAGAGCAACGAAAAGTCTGTTTGAGCATTCAACAGACCCAGGGTGTCTCTGCTTTATTACTGACAGAGTTCCCCTTCTGTCTGCTTGCTTCCTAATTGCTGGGCTTGTAAACTGCTTGATTTATGGCTCTGTTCATCAGCTCTGGCCCTCGGGTATAACATGCTTTTCCTTCCAGGCTGGGAAGTGAATAACGAATTAACAGCCCTGCCTTAGGTTCAATAAGGAGCTGAGCATTGAGGGATCTTTATTGTCGCGCATGTGCCAAGTCCAACTGCTTAATTTTTACTTCTAATTCACTGAGCGTATGCAGCGGCTCCTTCTCCTGGGCAGCAGCCATGTGGTAGAAGCTCGGTCACTGAGACAGCCTTTGAAGTGTCCCACAAGGGAAGCCAGAGAGGAGCAGAGTCACTACTAGTTTGTGCAGAGAACTCAGTCTGCTTCCTTGTAGACTGTTCTGAAACCCGGGGTCCAGGGCTGGATCCAGAGGGGGTGCAGTGGCATGGCCAGGGCTGGATCCAGACGGGGTGCAGTGGCATGGCTACATCCCACCTTTCTGACCATGCTGCCAAAGCAGCAGTCAGGGACTTAAGTATGGAAGAAGGTAAGGATTCCCCCTGCCTTCCCCTCCCCTCTATGCTCACAGGTACGTCTCTTAAGTATGGAAGAAGGTAAGGATTCCCCCTCCCTTCCCCTCCCCTCTATGCTCACAGGTACATCCCTTCCCCTTTCATGCTCCCTCCCCTCCCATTCCCCCTCCCCTGCCTGCCACTGGGACAGCACCCAGGGGGAGAAGAGCTCCTGCCCCCTCCAGCTGGGCTGCACTCAACCCAGCATTGTGGCAGGGGCAGCAGCAGGCAGGAGCATTCCTCCTCCTTGCCAGCCTGGGAGCAGGCATGGGGAGGAGGAGCAGGCCCCCTGCCACTGCCAGTGCTGCTGCAGTGCCCAGTGAGTGCAGCCCCCACTCAGCCCAGCTGCAGGGGCAGGAGTTTGTCTCGCCCCCAGGACAGCACCTGGCAGTGGCAGGCAGGAGAGTGTGGAGACTAGGAGGGAAGGGAAGGGGATGTGCCTCTGAGCACAGAGGTGCTTACCTTCCTTGGGACCTAGGTTGCTGCTCCTGCAATGCTGTCTGCCTGCCCTGGTGAGGGGGAGCAGGCAGAAGAGGCCGAGAGTCAGGGGGTCCAGCCACCCTCTCAGCACCAGTCCATGCAACCACACCCCACGTTGTAAAATCCTGGATCCTTTCTGCAGGGGTCCCCATAATGCACCTGTGTGGGGACCATTCTCTCACAAACTTCCCTTAATGGAAGAACAGGGACAGAGATAAATACAAAGAATGAAAAACATCCCAACTGCAACCAGAGGTAGAACCACGGCGGTGCTGGGATGCCATGTCCAGAACTGCCCCACAATGAGCAGCTCGGGAGCTAAGCTTAATGTGTGTGCACAAATACAGCTGGAGATGGCCAATCCTACTTGTTGTAGACTACCCCAGTGATTACAGTGCTTGCCCAGAACGTGGGAGGCCTGCGTTTCAGTCCTCCTGAACCTGTGAGGATTCAAACCCACCTCCTAGCCCAAACCACCAGAATGTATGCTGTTCTGCTTGTGACATTTTTTACCCCATCTGGGCTATGGTGTATGCAAGAAGATCGGTGCCTCCCTACCCTAGTGGTCAGTGCACTCAGCTGGGAGGGAAGAGTCCTGAGGCCTGGTCTCTACTTGGAAGAGCAGTTATGATTTTCTCCTGTGCCAGCTGTTGGGAGATCACTCTGAGGTACCTGACTCTTCCACTTCGAGATACTCTACACCTACGTACCTAACCCAGGACTTTACTTCAGGGAGAGGGGCCTAAAAGTTATGCATTGTGCTGCCTAACTGACAGGGACCTAAGACCTTTATGGATCTAACCCATCATTTCTAAAAGGAAACAGGATGCAGAGTCCTCCTGCGGGACGAGGGGGTGTTTCACCCATGGCGGATCACTTGTCTCTCAGTCAAGAGCGGTTGGGTCATGCTAAGAGCAAGGCTCAGGTCCCGCTGCGAGTCATTGGCCCAGGTGCAGGAGCTGCTGAAGGAGGTTTCCTGGCTTGCGCACTGCTAGACATCAGACTAGGTGCTTCCAGAGAGTGCCTCCAAACCCTACCTCTGCAAACGAGATGCACAGAATTGTAGATTGGCAGGGGCACAGATAGGCTAGGAGTTCGGTTGGGTGTTGAGGGCTGCTGGCCTGTCTCCACTTCCCAGGGAGCACTTGCACCATACTAAGAATATCTGTTCAGGCTCTTCCTTCACCGGGCAGATGTATTCTTCAAATGTCTCATGAACTAATACTGGAGGGACCTTTCTGCTTAGATCTGACCCCCTGCTACAGAAGCTGATATCTTTTTCTGCTGAGCCAGGGGTTGGCTTTTAAGCATGCTTATTCACCCTCAGCTAGGAGGCAGCGGGTCAGTCACAGATGAGGCTGAGCCCAGCTCCCCTGTGGTGGAGCCTAAGGCAGGGGTGGGGAAAATGTGGCCCACGGGCCAGATGTGGCCCACCAGGCCATTCTATCTGGCCCGTGGGGCCCCTAAAAAATTTAGAAAATTAATATTTATCTGCCCCTGGCTGCTTGTCATGCGGCCCTCGATGGCTTGCCAAAACTCAATAAGCAGTCCTCTGCCCGACATAATTGCCTGCCCCTGGGCTACGAGAACAGGGCACTTGCTGTAGTTCAGTAGACACTGAGCACGCAGCTGCAGTAGATACTTGAGAAACCATGTTCCTGTGAAGCCCATATAGTAGAGGGAGATTTCCAATGCGTGGGCGAGCCCCAGATCTCCTATAACCCTAACAAGTTGGAGTGCATTAATACAGGTTCTGCCAGTGGCAATGAGACAGGCAGAGCTTGCTCCCAGGTGCTCTTCAACGGCCCCACCAGCTTGTTCTCTGCAATGCCAGCTTGGACAAAGTGAGGAAGGTTGATCCATCTCAAGCACAAAAAGGGGATGAAGAAGGAAACTTTAGTGGGGGTGCTGAAAGAAGAGTTCAGTGCAAGCAATCGGGCTGGGGGGAGGGAAACGGGTAGTATGGACAGCAACTGCCAGAAGTCATATGCGCTTTGTGCTATTTCCCCCAACCAGGCCATATGATCAGGGCCAGGGTATTCTTGAGTGTCAGACTCCCATTACAAATGAGAGGCAGGGGGTTGCCTAAATCCTGGCCTGCTTGCCTGGTACAGATCCAAATGAGAAAAGCTGAAAATCCTCATCAAATGGAACAGATGGGAGGGAGAAAAATGCACACTTATTCTTCTGAAGAGCACAGAAACCATATTAGCCTTAAGGGAGCTGTTCAGCAGAAATGTCCCTTCCATAGGTTCCAGCTTGTGGCCTCCAGGGCTGTGGCAGCTCCTCGTGTGCAGTCACACTCCTAAGTGCAGTTACTGCAGGCCTTAGCTAAGGGACTCTTTCTTCTGTCTTGAATGGCATTGCCCCCCTCCAGCCAGCCTTGGACTGCCACTTAAAGCACTGCCCCGTGCTCCCAGAAGAGCTCTCCAACAGCTGCTGCGTGAGGTCTGAGCGGAGCATGCTCTGAGCACCCTGTAAAAGGGCAGGGAGGGAATGAGCAAGGCTCTGCCTCAGGCCAGGAGTCCTCAAAGGCAAACATGCTACTTGCTGATTAGAGCTGGTGGCCTGACACACACATCTTCCTCGTAGCTTTTATAATGAATTAGGGGGCGAGTTTCAAAAGCACCTCAGGGAATTCAGAATGCAGCTTTCAGTGACTGTCAGTGCTTTGGAAACTCAGTCCCTCCCTCAGTGTGTTTGTGTGGTGTTCAAGCTGTATCTGTGGCTCTGTAACACTCCTGAATTATTTTTGCAGGTCAGTGTCATAAGCAGTGCTGGGCCTCACTTGAGATTTAAGCTCAGTCTTTCCCAGCGCCCCCCTAGACATGCAGCAACCTTTCTGCTGTAATTTAACTCTTCAGGACCACATCAGCATATAACAACATGCACATACATGCCTTGCACAAGCTCTGATACCACATTAGCCCATCCCTTATGCTCTTAGAAACACCTCTCCTTTAGAAGCAACAAACATCATGCACACAGCATCCTTTGCTCGCGCTCACCCTTCCCTTGGGGATGCTCCGGCAGGGAGGGCACTCAGCGAGGCAAGGTGAAAAAGGCCAAAGAGCAAATGGATCATCTCCTGTCCTTTAAGACTAAGGGACTGTGTTTGGGTTAGGGAAGGGAAGAGGGTGGGAGCGTGGGGCCACAGGGAAAGGGGTGTGTTTATTGTAATAGGTGTGCAGGTTTCTTAAAGTAGTTTAAGAGGTGTGATGGAAAGCCTAGGATAGAGGATTTATATATATTTTAATTAAAAAAAAATAAGCATCTTCTAGTCCCTTCTGAGGTGACACCCCCCCATCACAAACCCCCTGGCCAGGAGCTTCATTGCCAAGGCAGCCTCTCCCCTGACAATGAGTTCTCCTTCCTAGAAGCTGGCTTATTGTCTAGGCCATGTGTATTTTGAATAAAGGGCCTTCTCCATTTAGCAACCCTGCATTGAAAAGTCTGTGCTTCCGCCCTTTGGAATTTCAGCCCAACATGGAGGAAGAGAGACAGCAGACAAGGGAAAGGGCTACATCACCCAACGGAGTTGGCAGCTTGGTAAAGATGCACTCTAAGCACCTCTAACCTCACACAGCATTTGTCAGTTGTACGAGCTGATTTTCTAAGGCAGTGATTCTCAACTAGGGTGCCACGAGTCTCCCAAGAGTGCCATGGGATGCCACACAATATTAGCGCTGTTAGGCATGCAAACATGATTTACAAGATAAAAACAGAGATTTCAAATAGGACTCCAAAAACATTTGACCTGCTGTGGTTTTTCTGAGTTTGCTGCAATGGAAAAAGTGCTATTATTTTCCTATAGGCAAAAAAAATCAGGTAAAAGCTAAGAGTTGGCATGTTCTGAGGGGTGCCTTGTGTTGAAACAAGTTGAGAAACACTGGTCTAAGGTGTTTCTCTAGCCAGTAACAATGTCTAGGCTCTGAGAAGAGACGTTTCTGGATTATGCACCAGGCTTGTTTTCAATCACAGCCTTCAAACAACTAAGTGCATGTCTGAGGAGTGGAGTTATGTAGTGGTACAACTAAGGCAACATGCAGATAGATCAAGTGTCCCCATCCCCAGTCTTTCCCAGAGGCACAGCTTGATGTGACCAGAGGCAGAGAATCTCCATGGGGTTCCAGGTGTGTGGGGTCATGTTATCACCTACTGATAAAAAAGCCTTATAGGCAAAATGCTGCCCTTGCTACTCTGTGTGTGCATCTATATGTGCAATTATGGTGCCTGAATAAATGGTGGAGCTTATTGCTCCAGAGTTAATTGCTTCCAGATGTGCCGTTTGAACATTTGCCTGGGAGCAATTAACTCCAGAGCAATAAGCTCCGCAGTTTATTCAGGCGCAGCACATAGAGCATGGGCAGAGCAGCCCTGGCTAGCAGGGGGCTCCAGGGGTCAGCCTGCCAGCCTGGGGCTGCTCCCCCTAGCAAAATGTGCTGCAGAGTTGCTGGCTGGGGCATGAGGAAGCTTCACTTTAGGGCTAGCCAGCAGGCAGCCCCCGCGCTGAAGCACCCTCATGCCCCAGCCAGCCAGACAGAGTCTACATGTGTGTTGCTGCAGAGTTGTTTTTTCTTTTTTTTACTCCACACCAGGATAGTACTCATACTTACAAGTACTATCCTACTGTGGAGTAAATTAGTTTACTGTAGCCTAAGAGGATGCATGTGTAGATGTTGAGATATTTACTGCACAACCAATTAGTCAACGGCTCTGTAAACATCTTGTGTAGACATGCCCCATGTGAATGAGCATGGGAGCCCAAGTACCCATGTAGAAGGTGTATTATAGTTCTTCAAGTGCCTGGCATGTAGGATAGCTCAAGCAGAAGACACAAAAGAGCCTGGCTACACCATGAGTCTTGACATACCCCTGTATTCCTCTTTGCAATGCTGTACACCCAGGCCAGTAATGGGAAGTGCTTCTGCAGCCTGTATTGTAGTTCTGCCACCAATGACAATATTTCCTGCCTCTGAGTCCACTCTGCATACTCATAAACCATCCCTGCAATGGACAGCTCCTCCCTGTGGCTCATTTGTAACCACCCTTCTGAACTGTGAGGTTTTAAATGGAAATATTTACAAAAAGATTAAATGCACAGGAAATGGCCTGCAGCATCCTCTTTTAAGATGGTTCTCCCTTGCCACTAGTATGAAGCTAATCACCAGAGCATCTGAACATCTCCATAATAACTATGTAGGAATCGTCATAAGTATCATCTCTCTCCCTGTCTTGTGCTTATAGACAGGAGAAAACCTTGGCCATACAATGGTGGCATAGTTGGCAATAAATCTGTTCAAGTGGATGTGGTCTCCTGAGTCTGTGTGTATGTGAAGAGCTATTGAGGAGTAGAAAAGTCTCACCGCTTTGAGTTGTGAAGGTGATGGTGTCTGATGTCTCTCTATGGCTCTAGGTCCAACTGATGGGGCTGTTCTGTGTCCCATACTGAACAGCCTCCACAGTCAGCAGTTTTCATGTACCAGTGGACCATAGCTCTCACTAGAGCACCTGGTGACTCCAAGAGATATGATCTTACAGGTAGCTGGGCTAATGTCTGGGAAAGATTTAAATATCAGGAGAAAACTTTTCACCCATGGTCTATAGTATTGAGAACCCATGTGCAGAAGGGCTCTAGGGTGAGGCACTGGTGGGTAGAAAAGCTGCTGCGTCTGGTATGGTGTGTGGCTCCATTCCTAGGTAAGAATTTTGAGAGTCAAGCCTGGAGACCAGAATAACATGGATGACTGTAAACCAGATTTTTGTTCCAGTAGTTTGGGGTGTAGCTTGGTGGCAAGTGGAAGGGAGCATTTTGTGGCTATTTGAATATCCCAAAGCATTGAGAAACTGGGCTGCAAGCTGATTTTACAGTCAGCAGGCAGGTGCCCTCAGCATATGGGAGGAGGCAAGTTCTTCAAAGTACATCTCACTTTCCACCAGCTTCACTTTTGCTCTGCTCAGTTGCTGCCAGCTGTTTGTCATCTAGAAGCAGATCATACCTAGGCACTGGGAGAGTCAGGGACTGGTGCTGTCGGCATCTGCCAGGAAAGTGACATAGAGTTGGATATCTTTTGCACATTGTTAGCATTTCTCTTTGTGTTGCCTAACCCAGGGGTGCTCAACTCCTGGCCCACAGGCTGGGACCTGATCCAGGTGCACAGAGGCCAGCCAAAGCCAGCCATGACCCTTATCCTACTGTATGAGGTCCAATCTGGCCTGCAGACCACGCATCTGGCCCATGGGACCAAAATCTTGAGCACTGCTGGCCCAACCAGTTCCCCCAGTGGCTTTGTATAAATGCTGAAGAGGATGGGAAATAGGATTCAGCTTTGTGGATCCCTTGGGACAGCAAAGGAGGTGTGTATCACTGCCTCCCCACACAAACTGTGCTCTCATTAATCTCTCTGCAACTAATTTGCTGTTATACCTGGGTTCATGTCCCACCATCTGGCAATGTAACAATGCCCTAAAATGCACAAAACCATCCTTCTGAGGCTGCACTCTCTGTGCAGGGCCTTCCTGAATGGTGTAGAAGGGGTAGACTGGGAATGCATTATCTGAGCATACTACATTAAAGCTACTCTCTTCTTCTAAGGGCCAGTGGAGTATAAATTAAAGCATCCCTGAGGCTGCTCTAACTTAGAGCAGAAACTGTAAGTTGTGTATGTCCCCAGAGTATACAGAGCATGAAAGCTGCCTATCTTTAACATGCACCCGTGTTTGTGGCAGGTACTGGAGTGTATGGACTGAGAAGCAGATACCAAGCATTTTCCATGAACAAGACGCAGATGGTTTCAGCCAAATACACACTCTGCACCTCAGTGTATTTTGCCTTGTTTGCCCAGGGATGCCACCCACTGTTGGGTTTGGTTGTGCAGAAGGACTGCTGTTGAAATAGGAAAATGAACAAGTAGCTCCTGCAGTCTCTTGCCGTCCTGTCAGCAGGGGGGACACATCTGATACATAGGGCACATCCTAACTTTGAGAAGAGTGCAATAGGCTCTGTTCAAGTAGATATGATCCCCTGAGTCAGTGTATGTGTGAAGACCTATTGAAAAGTAGGAAAGTCTCACAGATGAGTGTCACATTGAGTTGTGAAGGTGATGGTGTCTGATGTTTCTCTATAGCTCTTAAGTCCAGCTCATGGAGCCATTCTGTCACCCAGACTCAACAGACCCCATGGTCAGCAGTCTTCATGTTGCCCATGACCACCGACCCTGTTAGAGCTTCCAGTTTGCTGGGTGTCAAGAGCAAAGGCTTATTAACTTATGCACACTCCCACCCCCATCGAGCCACCCACCAACTCTACTGCTGCTTGACAGAGATGTGGTTCAGTTAGAAAGCAGGTGAGCATTACCCTGAAGAGAAGGATGAGCTGGGCATAAGAGAGTGCACCCATGCAACCAGCTAATGTAGAGCAGATATTTATTGTGATACTTGTAGCCCTTGGGAGAGCATTGCTGTCTGCTGCTGTTAGCATTCTGGGGAGGAGGGACACGCCATGAGGCTGCACAAGTGCCTCCAGCTGTTTGGAGATGAGGCAGTGCAATGCTGTGCACCCCCCCCAACCATCTTTTCATGCAAAAAATAGCACTAAAAGCCACATCCTCCTGGGGTGCTGCCAGGCTGGGCCAAGGGCACTGCCCTCCTGAGCATGCTCTAACCACAGGGCCATCAAGATCTCTTGAACGTTCAACCCTGGGGAAACAAGAGATCTCCATAGGTCCAGATGTCTGACATACAGGCCAACAGTGCATGATTCTCAGTCTCCCATTCATGGCTGAGGGTTTATGGGTGCTATTGCCACCAAAATGCAGATGGCCTTTTAGCTTGAGTGGTTAGGTTCATGCTTTCAAATCCATGGGTCAGACCCTAGGGATGATGTGTGCATGAATACTGCAACGTACAGACAAAAAACCTAATTGTCCCCTTGAGACTCCAGGGCAGGACTGAACAGAACTTATTGTCACCAAAAGGGCAATCCAGGAAGGTAGCACCTCTTATTCCAAGCAACCCCAGATTGCGAGGAGAGGCCAGGTGAGTAAGTGAGAATCCTAATTTACAGGTCCATAATTGTCCTGCCTGTAAGGACACCAGACACCATTCACCAGGGACTCCACCTTTGTCGCACAAGTGGCTTGAGAAATGTCCCAATGGAAAGTATGACTTTAGCTATGGAAGAAAAGGCCAAAGGCCAACGAAAAACAAATCTGCATGCATGGGAATAACCATTTCCCTTCTCCAACAGCAGTTCTGTCAGGCAGGCACTGTAATGCCAGAGGTCTAAAGGCTCAGGTGGGGGGGTTGCCTTTTCCTCTTTCTTTGTTCAGCGTTTAGTGGGTGGAAGGAGAGCTTGGCTGACTGACTATATTAAGGAAGTTCTTGTTTAGCTGAGGGCTTAAGTGTTCTTTCAGGGGAGGAAGGGTTTGTTTGCTTTTTAGGGGGTATTATGTTTGTGCAATTTATTTTAATTAGCTCCCGTTTCCTTACTCAGGCTTCATTTAGCCAGAGAATACAGTTCTGAAAGGGGGATTTAAAAGTTAAAGACGCACGCACGCACGCACACACGGAGAGAAAGAGACAGAGGGACAGAGTTGTGTTGAGATTATGAATTCATCCATTCAGTTTTTCTCTGAAGGGAAGGGAATGGGAGAGGTGTTCACCCTGTACTGAGTTTAAGGCAAATGTGAAGTGTATTTTTTTAAATTGTTTTCTATGTTTAAGGTAAATGTGAAGGGTATATTTCTTTTGTTCTGTTTCTCTTGATGACCCTGCATTATCATCAGAGAATGATGTGAAATGAGATAAACTTTGATTCCTATAGCTAATTCTGCTACAAAGCAGAAATGCTAAGTTTTATAAAGCTCAGGTTTTCATTACAGACATTTGCCCTAGGTGCAGTTGACCCCATAAACTTTTAAGAGCAAATACTGATCAGTAAACCTTCTTCTTGTTTGTGAATTTGGGTTCTGATGTCTTCCTGGAGAAGATATGGATTCATAGATTCATAGATGTTAGGGTCGGAAGGGACCTCAATAGATCATCGAGTCCGACCCCCTGC
>NW_005842186.1:1981827-2000045 GCF_000455745.1 Alligator sinensis | reverse complement strand
CGCCCAGAATTGCACGCAGTACTCCAACTGCGGTCTGACCAGCGCCCGATAGAGGTGAAGTATCACCTCCTTGGACCTATTCGTCATGCATCTGCTGATGCACGATAAAGTGCCATTGGCTTTTTTGATGGCTTCGTCACACTGCCGACTCACAGACCCAAATCCACCTTTACCTGATGGAGGAAACTCGGTGCAGGTTAAGAAGCTGCACCCCAGCCGGAAGAAGCCCTCACACTTGATCAATCCTGCATTCGAGGAATTATCTATGCAAGACTAAGAGAGAAAATCTTTACTCCTCGTTGGTCCAGTCCCAGTGCCAGGAGCAAACTCCTCTCACCAAAAAGCCCTTGGGCTTCAAGGATGTAACAACAGCCCTTTAGCCACTTCATCAGACAGCAAAACTCAAGTAGAGACAGAGGAGCTGGTGTCCTAGGACAGTTAAGGCCACCTAGTCAGCTTGGACCCCATAAAGCCAATAAAGGCAATGACATGGGCCATGTGTAATCCCTGCCAGGATGGATCTCATTCCTGGTTTATACTAGCACAACCTGGAGTTTCCCACCTTTCCTCAAATGCCACTTTTTACAAAGTCAATGGGAGCATGGCCTGAGTAACACCTGCAGGATTAGCCTTATTCATGGTGGTTACAGGCTACACCGAGAGACGGCAGCATCTCCATCCTTGCAGATTTTCAACATCAAGGACTGGGGTGATTTAGGCAGGGATGGGGTTGGACTAGATGACTTGCCAGTCTGTGTCGGTCCTTCTGGATGTCTCTATTTTCTGTGCTCTGTTACTTTGCTGAGCCGCTTTGAGGCTAGCCAACAAAACCACGGGGCGTTCACACCCGGCACAGTGCCCACTAGAAGCAGGCTCTGTGCCTGGCTCTCCACGGCCTTGCATCCAGTCTTGTCTGCACACAGTCCATCGACTGACACCGATTCATGCCCCCCAGGGCTCTACTGGTCTCTGTGAAGCGACACTGGTTTCCAGCCACAGGCAAGCTAGCATTGCTGACTCAAAGGGAGTTGCACCAGTTCGTGCCAGTGGGTTATCTGGCCCCTCTGCAATGAGACACTGAGTCTTTTCTTATAGGAAAGGGTGCCCCCAAAATAGTGGTACTGAGATGCTCAAATTGAGATGCCCCATGAACTGAGATGCTCAAAACTGGACTATAGGGAGATGGGAGAGGACAGGGGGGCAAAGGTGAGGCCATAACACACTCCTCTAATGACTTCTGTGCCTCAGTAACGCATGCACCTGTTGCCTTGAGCGTGCCGCTCTCTTATGGGCAGGTGAGCCCATGTGGGGCAGAAATCACCAAATGCTGAATGATTTGCTCCATCTGCAAGTGGAGACCTTGTGTTGCTCTCAGGGTGAGGGATTAGATGCTCTCTACATAGCAGGGCATCAGAGAGAGCAAGGGGAGCTTGATCCCATCACCTGAAGATCCTCGTGTCCTGATGGTGTGTGCCCTCTCTTATCCCAGAGCAAATCTGCAGTGACTTTCAACCAGTCCAACGCTTACATTTATCCTACCTGAGCTGGGAGCAAACTGTGCTCCTACCTGTGCATATGCCATTGAGGCACATCAGTCATTAGAGGAGTGTGATGTGGCCTCACCTCTGCCTCCCTGTCCCTTAGCAGAAGATAGTCCTGGGACCTTAAAACTCCCCAGCTGTGAAGTGTGAATCGAATCACACCTGCAAGGGCAAGGCCTTGCTGCGCACATAGGCAGAGACAGTCCTTGCCCCAAAGCCTACATGCAAGACAGAGGGTGGGAAGCCCAGAGACACGACGCAAGTGACCCGACTTGTCCAAGTCCAAGAGTCAGGACTAGACCCCAAAGTGTCCTGGCTCCCCCTGGTACTGTGCTCTACCCACTTGGCCACACAGCCCTGAGCAGTCCTCCAGAGCAAGCCTGGGGGAAGGATCTCCCATTCATTGCGTTTAGCAAAAGGATGTGAATTTGGCAACACCAGAAGTTGTTGGAGTGGCCAAAATGGCAAAAAAGAGAAGAAAAGAAAAACCATTTCAGCTGGAAATGGCTCTTGGTTTCAAGCTTCCCTTTCCATTGTATTCCTAAAACCCCCCAAACCCACAAATCATCAACAATGAATCCCATTTCATTTCGGGATCGGACTTCTCCATCGCCCCAAACAGTGGGGTGTTTTTTGGACTTTTTGGAGCTGCCAGGGAACAACAAGAAAAAAATAGTTCTTCTCACAGGTCTGCCCCAGAGGAAAACCATGCCGTGTCCAGTTTGTTTCTTACCTTCTCGTTTCTTACCTGTGTCGTAGTGCTGGCCTCCCCATGGCTTTCAGGTTCCCAATGCTCTCTTTCTTCAGGCTGGGCTGTCCTTGTGGGTGCCACATGGTTTGGTGGTCCACCGCTTCCCCCGCCCTCATCTTCCCCTCCCCCCGACGAGCCTAGTTTAAAGCCCGCCGGAGGAGATCTGCCAACCTAGAAGAAAACACACGCTTACCTTTGGGGGACAGGTGAAGCCCATCCCAGCTGAGCATGTCCCTCGTCGTGATGTGCGGGATATGAGAACCGAGTCTTGGGTATGATACAATGTGCTGCTTGGTGGGATGATACCCATTGCTAAGCCACGGGTCCTGTCTAGGGTGTGACCAAGTCAGCTGTTTGGTCCAGTGATCAGCTGCAGAAGGGCATGCTGTGGGTGGGAGGGTTTTTTGGGACACTGTATTAAAGGTGTTATCTGCAGGGATGTGGAAATCTCCTAAGTTAATGAGGTATGGGACTGTGTCGCTATGTGGACCAGTAGGTCCTGGAGAACATCTACTTCTTGTACACCTTGAGGGCAGGAGGATTTCTAGGCTTTCAACTTTTTCAGCTGAGTTGTAGACAAGATGGATGCACCCAAAGTTTCAGTTTGTGTAACTTGAGGTAGATGGGAGCCAACTAGTTATCCCTGCGCCACAGTTCTAGGGGCATGGTAGCGAATGAGGCACCTGAGTGGGATGTGGAGCATGGGTGAGGCCGGCTGGGTTCACCAATCATTTTGAGGTGTGAATGATGAAAAGCTTCCTGACCATAAATCTCACGCTGAGCAGTATGACTCTGAGCCAGGGTTAAGGCTTAATAGAGGTAAAGTCCTGTAAGGGCCTCCCTGAAGTGGACATAGTTACCTGGACCAACCACAAGTATCTGGAACCTAATTAGAAAGCCAGCAAGCATTGCCCAGCTGAGTGAACGGCCTTACCTTTCTGATATTCACTTCTTGGCACTGGAGAAGAGAGACAGTCATGAGGGGCTGCTTTCAAAGGGAAGGCATCAGAGACACAGAAATCAAGGATATGGCAGAGGTGCCCAGCCTTGGGGTCTTCTTATTTATGCCAAGTTGTGTAAGGGTCCCAGTGGGAGGAGGGCTGGGTCAACTCTGGAGCACCCAACAATGGGCTGTGAGGTCAGAGACCTCTCCCTCCTCTTCCTTCACAGTTTTCTTGCACTTGTCCTTTCCTGCAACCCTTCTGCTCCATTTCCTCCCCCGCCCACTCACCTTTGCTTTCTCATGGGAAGTGGGAACAAAAATTCTCTCTGTGCCTTTGTGTCCTTAAGCAACAATTCCTGTGGGCAGTTGTGGCTGCCCAGCGGCTGTTGCCTGTGAGGCAGAAGGAGAGCTGACGCTGGCATAGCTGGGGGCTCCAACCCTTGAAAATCTGTCTCCCTGCTGGTGTCAGCACCTTCTGCCCTCTGAGCAGGAAGGTGATGTTGGTAGTGGCAGCTGGACAGCAGGGACAAGCAGCAGGGGGATAACCCACTAGAGGTGGTTTGCTATTGTCTATGTCCATGGAGAAGGAAGCCTTTTGGTACAAAGAGAATTAAAATCCTCTCCATCAATGCAGGATAAAACATTCTTAGCTGCTCCGAACTCTCCAGTCCATATGTAAGGCCAGCAGTGTTGCCTACAGACTCTTGCCACTCAAGCTGAGTTCTATGCCTGATGCCTCATCTATTCTTCCTCAGGGCTGTTCCCTGCTGTTTAGGTCTAAATGAGCACAGGGTCACCCTCTCCATCTTCCACTTAAAGCCCCTTTCTCCCTTCCAGCTCCTTAAATAACAAAGGTGCTAGGGGAATTTATACCTCTGCTAGCTAACGAGACAAATCAGTGAGACGCTGTCAAGGTTTTGTGAGAGCTCCATAGACTTTTATTGCTTTTCAGTCCTTGGGTTCCCAACCTTCCTTTGGCTCGTAAAATGCCCACACAGTGCACAGACTGCTCCTATTCTATCTGCTGGCTCCTTTGATGATTTTATTTATATCTCTTGCTTTGTCTTGTCTTTTATTACATTGAAATGGCAATTAATTATTATCCCATCAGCCTCTATTTAGCTTGACAGTACAATGCAGCATACGGTGTCCAACCTTCCCCTGCCTCTGTGCACACAACTATTCTTAAGGAGAACAAAGACACTGACAGTTTTAGAAAGGCACATGTTGCTAAAGGGCAGCTTAAGAGACTGCAATAGAATTGGCAGGGTGAAGTGGCCCTATAGATGAACTAACCAGACATCTTGATTTAGCTGTGACAGTCCTGATTCTACCCTGTCATCCCAACTGGTTCTTATAATGCTATAAAAATGCTCTTGAAGGATGTATGTTTTCCTGGTTAGAACAGAGGGTGGGAGTTTCAGGACTCTTGGGTTCCTTTTTTGATTCTGCTGTTGGCCTAACCATTTCACAGCTAGGACCCTCCTACAAAATGGAAATACTGTAATATGTGTCTACCTGACTGGGGTCTTGTCAGAGGTAGTGCGAGTACATCATAAATTCTTTGAGTAAATGTGATATCTTTTATTAGGACAACTAAATACATGGGAAAATTGTCTTTGCAAGCTTTTAGGTACAAATACACTTCTTCAGGCACAAAGTTTGTTTGTGCTTTGTGTGCTGTCTTGGGTGGAATGGAAGCCAGTATGCAAAATGCAGGTTGTACATTCACTCCCCTGTAAAGCTGAAACTCCGCCTTCTAGGGACCTGGCATGTCTGCACCATTTGAATTGGGTCTAGGAACACCGTGGTCCAATTGACTCAGTTGGAGTACTCTCGCCTAACACATCTTGATGTTGCAACATAAGTTTCTGAGAGCTGGAGGAAATGGACTGATGATAATTCCAACAGCTACAGGCCAGTCTTCTTATCGGGCTCCACCTCTCCTTTACCCCACCCTTACCATGTCAATGAACTTTGGCAGAAATTCCCAAATTTAGCGTCTCTCTTCACCCTCTGTGAGCACAGGCAGGATATGGCACTTAGGTAAGTGAGAACGATGAAGAAAATATATGCAAAGACCCAGAACAGAGTCCACAGGTGCCTGTTTAGGTTCCTGTTCCCTGAAAGCTGCACAGTATTTACTGGGCTCATCCATTCTTTGATGCCTGTGCATAGCAGACACGTAAGTCTGAACAAGACTTTTAGAATTAGCCAATCCTGTTATAATGGCTTTTAAAAAAAGGAAAAGAAGAGAACAAAGAGGAGGAAAAAAGTAGTCCTCAGCTCTCCTCTGCTTTAGGGTCTACACCTGAGTCTCTCTTAAACAGTCTCTGATTCCTCCCCCTTGATGCTGGCGCCCTTTTGGGGCCCCTCACACCATCAGTGTCTTGAGTTAAAGTCCTCAGTACAGCCACAAAAAAAAGGGTTATTTCCTCCCAGATATGAACAGTAACAGTTAGGAAACATAAATAGAAAGCCAACATAGTTTCTTCTCACTGGTATGCCTTCACCTGCCTTCACCCACCTGGAATGAGGCTGCTTCCTGTGTTTGCCACAATCAGTCTGACCCTGAGCGAGTAGCTTGTGATTCAAGTCCTTCCAAGGGTTGCCTAAAGGGCCCTTTTTCTCCTCTCTCAGGACAGCTCTTCAATATTAGTGGGTGGCCATCTGGCCTCCATCTGCTTGCAGGCTCTTCAGCTCCTGCCTGCTGGAGGACTCTCACTTCTGGCTGCTCCAGAAGTGGATCCACACTGCTGTCCAGTGCCATCCTCCCTGCATTTCCCCTTCCTGGGGCCAGAAGTAACTGTGCCGGTTGCTCCTCCTCCAATCCAGAGAGAGAGAATACTTTGAAAACGTTGCGTCTCGGGTGTTGTACAGCTTATTGGCTCCAAGACTGTAAGGGCGGGGTTGTTCCGCTGCTATTCCTGGCATTTATCTTTGATTTCCAGCAGCCCCTTCACATATCTCACCCCTGAGGACACTGCTAGGCGCTCCTTCTTGATTACTCACAGTGCCAGCACCACAGCATACAGGTTCTCTTGATGTCTTTCGGCATTCTGTAGTGGATAGTCTCCTGGTTGACAGTGGGACAGAAAATCTGTCACTGTGTAATCTTCCAATGTACAACATAAAATTCCATGCACAACATAAAATTGAAAGGGTTGTAATGTTTAGGCCCAGTGCATGATGCAGGCATTATCTGTCTGGGCTGATTTTGGCCATTTCAAGGGTGTGTAATCCATTATTAGTTTGAACTCCTGGCCCAGAAGATAATACCAAAAATATTCAACACCTCATCTTATAGCAAGGCACTCTTGTTCTATGGTTGAATACTTCTGCTCATGGATGTTCAGTTTTCTACTGATGTAGGCAATGGGTCTCTCTGACTTCTCCATCTCTTGGGACAGGACAGCTCCTATGGCTACACCCAATGCATCTGTCTGCAGTGTAAAAGGTTGTGAAAAATCTGGCATGTGTAATTTTACCTATTGGCAGATGACTGACTTGGTTTCTTCCCAGGCTTTATGAAGCGTAGTATCCCACCCACCCAATTTTATTGGAATGCCTTCCTTTAAGGGCCTCTATGAAGGGTCCTGTTACTTCAGCAACTCACAGAAAGAATCATCGATAATAGCTTGCCAAACCTATAAAAGCGGTCATTTGTGTTTTGTTTTGAGGTGGGGCATAGTTTTTAATGGCCGACACTTTGTCTGCAAGGGGCCTTGTATGTCCTTGACCTACCAGAAATCCCAAATATTTTGTCTCTGTTTTTCCTAATGAGCACTTCCTTGGGTTGCTGTTAAACCTGTTTGTCTAAATTCTTGCAAAACCACCCTTATTGCCTGCAAATGATGTTCCCAATCCTTTGAGAATATTACTATATCGTCAATATAGGCGGTGGTATATGCTTGGTGTGGTGCTAGCACCCAGTCGACCAAATGTTGAAACATAGTTGCCACTCCGTAAAGCCCAAGGGGAGCAAATTCAGTGGTATTAGAGGGCTTGGCTGTATATTACAGGTTTCCTGGTGTGTTTAGGGTGATTGCTGGTTCTGTGTACATGTGTATGGTGGTCTGTGGGTTTCTTGTCTATGGTGCTTTGTATTTTACCATTCTGGATATTGATAGTAGTGTCTAAAAATGAAATGTTGATGCTGGAGTATTCAAGAGAGAGTCTGATGGAGTGGTGATAGTTATTGAATCTGTAATGGAAATCAATCAGAGACTGCAGGTTTTTGGTCCAAATGATGAAGTTGTGATCTATATATCTTAGGTATAGCATGGGTTTGATGGTGCAGTGCTTGAGGAATTCTTCTTCCAGGTGAGCAATAAAAAGTTTGGCATATTGTGGGGCGATTTTGATGCCCATAGCTGTGCCCATGGTTTGGAGGAAGTGTTGATTGTTAAAATGGAAGTTGTTGTGTGTGAGGATGAAGTGTATATGTTCAGTAATATCTTTTGGTCTGTACTCTGAGTTGTAATCTTGCTCTTGCAGATATGTAAGGCAGGCTCAGATGCCATCCTGGTGTGGGAAGTTAGTATATAAGCTGGTAACATCCATGGTGGCTTGGAGGGTACTGCTGGGAAGGTGGTCTATGCTTTTAAGTTTTCATAGAAAGTCTGTTATGTCTTGGAAAAACTGTCTTTGGGTGACAAGAGGTTTTAGGATGGATTGGATGAAACCTGATATTTTCTCAGTTAGGGTTCCATGGTTGGATACTATAGGTTTGCCTGGGTTCCCTTGTTTGTGGCTTTTGGGGAACATGTAAAAAGTCCCTGGGTTGGGTAGTGGCGGGATCAAGTTTTGTAGTTTTTCTTGTAGATGGAAATGATGTGATGGTGGTTTTGAATTTTAAGATGAAAAGGGGAGTTGGATCTTCCTCTAGTTTTTCATAGTAGGTGGTGTCAGAGTTGTCTGTTGGCTTCTTTTATGTAGTCTTCATGTTTAAGGATAACTATAGGTCCTGCTTTATCTGCTGGCTTTACTACTATTTGGTGGTTGGATCTTAGAGAATCTATGGCCCTTCTCTCTGAGAGGGAGAGGTTGTAATGGTGGTCTTTTGTTATCAATTATTTCATTGTTCATTCTTTCCCTGAAGCAGTCAATATAACAGTCAAGGTTTGAATTTTGTACACTGTGAGGGGTCCAATCTGATTTTTTTTTGGTGTTAATCTTGTCTTCAGTGTTGTCACAGGATGAAGTGTTGTTGAAAGTGGATTCGTTTTGGTTGTGGAAATATTCCTTGACATGGAGGTGCCGAAAAAATTCTTTGTTCTTTGTTCTATGCAGTGCCTCACACCATGGGGCTTCTAGGCTTTAGGATAATAGTAATAAGAATAAGAATAATAATATGCTTTAAGCTCCTCAGACAGAAGGTATTGTAGCAAAGCAAGTGTAAGCCTGAATTCAGGTTGCATGTTTCATATATGGTCATTATGATTTGGCTTTAGGATTGTAAACATCTTTTTCTTTTAATGGCCCTCCTGTTGCCAAGGCAACAATTGTCACAACTTTTTTCCCCCAGTGCTGACAAAAAAGTGCATTGGCCCAAGCATTATCGAACGCTAGAGCAGAGATGCACTTTTACAAACAGCTGAGAGTGATTTACATATGAAGGTGTTTTGGCAAGATCAGATGGCATGCGAGTTGAAGCTGCTTTTAGACAAAAGCAGTCACATTAATTTCAGCTCCGTTCCTCTCTCTCATTCATATATTTCTGATCTTTGTGTGCATTTGCTTAAAAGGAAAAGGGGAAAGCAGGGAAGTGAACAAGTGTCTTGAAGCTTCCAACATAATAGCAGAAGACGAGCAACCAAAAAAAAGTCAGCATTTAAAAACAGATTTTCTTGTGACCTTTCAACTTCCACCTGCTTTTGAGCAGGATACAGTGTTGCAGGTCTCAGTAAGGTTGTACTTTATGGTAACTGAAAAAACACTATTAGCAGATGCAATACATTGTTTTGTCCCTATGATGCTATAACGGGTCTTATACCAGGCAAGGAGACTAAGACACAGTTATCCTAAACTAAAAACAAGTTTATTGAACCCTAATAGATACAACTCTAATTAGAATTGAAGCAGCATTAGCAGTTAAAAATTTGAGGTTTGTAGCTAGTCAAAGCAGTTGCTCAGCACCCCATAATGTTGTGAACGCAACTTCTCTGTTTGATCAGGCTGTGAAGTCTCGTCCGAGGCTCCTGGTTCCCATGTCTGATGTTGAGACAGGATCTTGGATCGGTGACAGGATCTCTTCAGGCGTGTTCCAAAGGGCACACTTTAGATACCATAGAGCTTGCATTTCTTAATGCATAAAATTTGCATAAGCCTTCCTCCTAATGCATATTAATAACCTTGCTTCTGTTTGCCAAACATGGTTACCTTTACCTGGAATTTTCTATTTGCCTGTTCCTCTTTTGCACAGTTTATATTTATTCAATTTACTTGGCCAACTTCCTGATTCGTTTTTAGTCTGGAACAGTATTTTTCTATCTTCTCTTTTCCTGCAAAACATGAGAGGGAGCTACCAGGGGAAATGATGAGAGAACGGGCAGATGATGAAAATCTCTAAAAATCTGTTAATTGCCATAAACCTCCAATGCAATCCTATTCACTCTTCTGAGAACATATGTACTCTTTCTTTAAATCTATGGCAGTCTTCAAGAGGAGACTGGACCAATACCTTGCTGTGATCATTTGATCTTGGCAGTTTTCCTGCCCAGAGCAGGGAGGCTGGACTCGATGACCTTTGGAGGGCCCTTCCAGCCCTTAATTTCTATGATTCTATGGCAGGCCAGATCACACAGAAGCTAAATACTATCTCCATCACTGGCCCTTTAGAAATCCTCATTTGAAGAGCTAATATTTGGGTCACTAGCTGATTAAGCCACAGAAACAGCTTTTCCACCCAACCTCAGTGGATCCATGTGTTGTGGCGGACAGTTACCTAACAGAATGGGGACAGAGCAGGAAACAATCAAGACAGGAAAACCAAACAGGTTGCCAGGCCCAAGAATATGGCTGGTAGCATCATCCCAAAGACTTACCTCTTTACCTACCCCCAATAATGGGGGGGTGTGTGTGTGTCAATCTTCTTCAGGATCACCAATCAGGATAGGCTAAATTTTGGGGATGGAACAAAGAGTCACAAGATCACCTCTGACATCGCTGCTGAATTGCACTGCAGAAAAAAACAATGTTTCTGCTAGTCATCACCACTGTCCCGTATCATTTGTTTCCGAGGATACCCCAAGTCGGCTATTATAGCATCACCTACCCACAGGGCAACTTCTAACCCTGCCTTCATTGCAGCTTTTCAGCAGCAGCCTGAGGCTTTGTATCATTCCCAAGACTTTGGATTGTTTTTTCCCCCCGGTCTTAAATGTATGGCTGCTTGGAAAACAAAGTCGCCTACTTAGAAAATAAGGCAAAAGCTATTGATAACAGAAGTAGCCACCAACCCAGCACTTGACCCAGTGAGATACCCTGATCAAATGATCCAGTGAGCTTTCCCCTCCTCAGCTGGATCCCAGCTGATCTACAGGTAAAAGGGATGAAGAGGGAAATAGCCACTCAGCCATGAATGGTGGTCGAAAGGGACAGTCATTACCCAGGACTTGGAAGAGAAAGCCAAGGGAAAGGCAAGATCTTACTCAAATGAGGGAAAAACCCTGAAAATTTCCTTGGGCTTTCCTGTCCATTCATAGTAGGAGAGAACCCCACTTAATCCAGCAAGAAAAATGTTAACAAATCAGGGGATCTGACATGTTACCCTATAAGTAGCGACTCTGAACCTATGTAAAGGAACACAAGATATTGTGTTTCAAAACCTCATGAAAAACTCTGAAATTTGCAAAGACTCAGGAGCAAAAAAATCAGTTTGGAGAAAAGTAACAAGGCCCCTTTCTATATGCCACTCTGATTGCACACCAGCAGTACTCTTTGTTAAATAAAAGATATTTAAATAATTCATTTTTCTTATTAATTATATGGTGCATGGTTCATTTCAGTAATGATCACATGTAATTAATAGGGAACAGCTTCTGCAATACTATCATGACTTTGATGGTGTTGATTGGGAGCAGTTGACACTTCCTTGTAGCCTGCAGATTATGTGCTAATTAAGGGGTTTATATGAAATACCAGGTGTACCTTTTGCATGTAGACAGACCCTGAATGTCCTCAATATCCTTTTACTTTCCAAGAGGTCCTTTAGACCCAGATAAGGCCCTGTTCATCAAAGCACTTAAACCTGCGCTTAATTTTTAAGTACGAGGTAAAATCCCTTGGAAGTCAATGAGACTCAAGTACATGCTTCAAGTTAAGCCACATACTTAAAAGCTTTGCTGAATCAGGACCTTAGACGAGTTAGGGATAAGCTTAAGCCTCTGGTCTCACTTAAGGACACATCTTAACCTCCTAATTAACAACCAGTCAACACCCACTGGCAGGCGTGGATGACATCACTCATACTTTGCCATGGTTAATTTTATTTAATATTAAACACAAGAGGCAAATTCCCCGGTGCTTGAAAAGCTCTTTCACCTGGAAACATAATAAGAATCTAAAAAAGGAGGGGAGAGAGCATCCCTTCTGCTACATTATTTTATCAGTGCCAATCAGTTGGGAATCATCACAAAAGTATTCTGGTACGGTAATAATAATGCCAGTTCTGTGATAGCTCTAATGACTGGACCTTTGTTCTGCCTTTTTAACTGTGGCCATTTAATAACCACTTTACTCATTTTGCCCTCAGCAGGAGGCTGTATAGAGTTGTAGTGTGTTTAAGAACCCTGTTAAATTTAGAAATGTTATTTAATTATTCAGTTGGCACCAGACAGATTACCCAATACTTTACCTGTGGAGTGTGCCCTAGGAAGCGTCATTATACACAGAAGAGCCAACTTAGACAAGAATTCTGCAGACAGGAAAAAGAAGCCTCCCACCTCCCCTACTTTGCATTCTTTAAAAAGAGTCTATTTGTGGGATATTAAGAGGCAAGGATTTGCCTGGGATATTAAATCTATTAACATACAGGAAAAGGCAAGAAAGTGTTCACCTTTTCTAAGGAGAATGACTTTTGCTGGAAACATGTCACATGTCTCTGAACATAGTACACTGAAAAAAAATTACTTGGGACAAGTGTCTGTTTGTATTGTACTCCTAGATGAGTAGCTATATTCATATATGTAAACAAACCCTGTATTATTATGTATATTAAGGAAATGTTTGCCTGGGATGGTTTAGATGGGGTCGATCGTGCTGTGAGCAGAGAGTTGGATTAGATGACCTCTTGAAGTCCTTTCCAGCTTTATTGCTCTCTGATGCTTATAAGAGTGGAATCATGGAGTGCTAAGTGGTGAGCAACCACTTGGATAGCCCATTCTTGGAAGAGCCTGTAGTCTAAGCATATAGGACAGACAAATGGTGGGAGAGGAAACAGAGATGAAACAACTTGCCCAACAGTTGCACACTAGGTCAGTAGCAGATCCAGGATTCCCAGTCCAGCGTCCTTCCCTTGGATCATGCTGAACCTTAGAGTAGTTGCCGATGAAAAGGGAACATTACTTTCCAGCAATTATGCTTCTCCAGAGGTATCCTCCAACAGTATTCACATTGTGAGACCAGCCAAAACTCTTAAAGCTGAGCATGCAGCAGGCTGGTGGCTCCCTACATAACAGAAGATGGCCTGCTCTGCCGTCACATCATGGGCTCAGCAGACCTTTGGTTCCTCACCCAACTTCTGAGCAACTCATTTAAAACATGTGCAGACCTAAGTACTGAACTCTGCTTCCCTTCAGGTACAGGGTCCTGAAAGGGTGCTGCTTTACATGGCAGAGCACTGGCTCTGCCTCCATGAGGAGCCAGAGGCAAAGCACTTGCTAGACTCCAAGCAAAAATATCACTCAAAACAATATTCACATGGCAGGTCAGTCAGATTTTAGGCCCTTATTGTTTTTACCTTACAACAATGATGGGGATGGTGGATGCGATCCATCCAATGGGAATCCAGTTAAATAATACCTTCAGAAACCAAATGACAGACAAGTAACTTTAAAGATTGTACATTGACTGGATTCCTGCTCATGGACACTGGAAATGCATGAGGCCTATTACCAACAAACCAAGATGCTCCCTGTTCATGGAGGAACAAAGCATTGTGTATGCCGCTCGGGAGAATTGTGCAAACTTCTCTGAACAGCGATCTATGTTGGGAGGTGAAAACATTGACACAACAGCCTTTCTACCCACCCGCAGGTGGCCAGCAGCCAGATGATGAGCCAGACCTTTCTTTTTACAGAAGAGCAACTAGGGAATTACATAGTATATGCCAGCTAAGTGTATCTGAGGAATGGATTACATAGGACATTGTAGGAGCTGGCAGAGAAAGTCTGGTTCATTAAAGGTTTTGTAGGAAAATCTTAATTCTTAAAAAATAAAAATCAAACAAATGAAACCAACCTCCCCCCCCAAAAAACCTGCTTCAGGTGAGAGATCTTTAAACAAGACAATCACCTCCTTCCAGTATCATCAAAAGTTCAACAAATGGCAGCACAGGTTTCCCCTGATACTAATTCTCAGTTACTCTTAGGTTACAGCTATCCGTCTTTTGGCTAGGTCTCCAAAAAACAAATTCAGTGGCTAAGACTAGGATCAATCCCATTCTGTTCATACTAATGCCATGCTCAACAGCTGTTAATGTTGAATGAATACACATCTGACAATCCCCTCCTCGATCATTGCTGATGTCAACAGGCCAGGGCAATAAAGCTTCCTCTTCAAATGTTTCAGGCAGGTTGTCAGGTCCTCTGTCTCCTGAGGAACTGATCACAGTGAAGTCATTGCCTCTACAGCGATTAACTCCAGTTTTCTCTTTGGAGATTGTATAAGGTCTTTTATACACTTTCTAGCCCTAGGTTTCTGCTGCAAGCAAACAATGTATTCCCTTGACTTCCTGCAACAGCTAGATGCCCAGAGGTATCGAAACAGCATTAAGCTTAGTGTAAGCCTGTGGGCCTGAGGCTCTTAAGAAGTAAGGAACTTGCTGTGTATATTTGATGCTGAACAGGGAAAAGAACAGCCCAAACTTCCATGTTGGAGATGGTCAGAGACCTTCTTGGGGTGGGAGCTTTCTGCTGCCACATCTTGGCAAATGAGGGGAAGTGATGGCATAGGCCAGGCCTCATTTGCATTGCTGATACGTGACAGGTTTGTTAAAACACTGTTAAGATCTGGAGTCAGTGCAAATAGAGCCCCACTACTCATGTTTGAGGATGAATGGACAATAAAGCAACATCCGATTTGCTTGGGGTAGTGGATCACCCTATGAGGACAGCAGTCCACCATGGCTGGGTAGGGGAGTTCCAGGCACAGTTAAATGGAAGGGAAGGAAGATGGATTTTATATGGATAAAACGTTACACGTTGAAAGGACTGCTATGCTGCAGAGGGTACTTTGTGGTGATCAGGGGAGCTGAGAAGCTTGCGGTGCAGTAATAATGATCAAGAGCAGATTGACAGCTCCTTGTGCTGAACCTCTGAGGGCCATCTGCTGGGTCAGGGGCCTACAGGGAGGACTCCTCTACCCACCACAAGAGCAGCAAACACTGGAAACTTCATGTCCATCTAGTGCTGAGAGTTCAAACTGACCTAAGAAGTCACACACTGAGCCTGGATGACAGTGTGAGTGGGATGTAACAAGCGGAGGCAGCTACCTCTGCAGCTGCTGCGGGAGATAGCTGAGTTTCAGGGACCCTCAGATGAGTGGTGTCACCTATTGCTAACTTATCATGTGGGTTTGTGTTATTACTCAGTTACTGTTTTGCTGTTGTAATTTTCCTTTTAATTAAAGCCCTGCTTGGCATGTTGCTTGTAAGGGGGAACTATTACTTCTTGTGCACCCAGGCAATGCAATTTATTTTCCTGGGTTTCTGGCCAACACTTTGATGTGGTATCATTTAGTGTTTGCTACTAGAAACCCCTAGAGAGGGAACCCAGCTCTCTTCTCTGCCAAGTAGCACTTGGCACAAGGGTTTCACTAGGACAAAACAGCATCTCTCCCAGGAAATTCTAGTATAAATCTAGTTCCCTCTGGTGAGCTGGGCTAGGTTCTTTTGCCTGTGTTAGGACCATCTAGTTTTTCCCACTGGGATCTTATCAGGCATACAAACTGTTGCTCTTATTGATGTTGGGTGGTAGCCATATAGTGTGGGAAATCCTTTTTCCACAGAGGCATGGACAACTGGTGCCTCCTGAGACTGGGGGGGCATCCGCAGAAGCCGGTGTCAGCATCGGCGGTGGGGACAGGGCTGGCGAGCACCTGTAGAAACCGCTGGTGGCGTTGGCGGCAAAGATGGCCCTGTCGGGGTGGGGCACATGCCCCCCCTTACCAATTGCTTATGCACAGGGGCCAGAGGAAATCCAATCCGGCCAGTTCCCATTTTGCATGCTACATGGCAGGCTGCTGGAGAAAGCATCCTGCTCTTGCCTGTAACAACTGTGTTCTAGGAAATCTTTTGCCCCTCCATCTGTATTTGTTTTTCTGTTTCCCTCTGGCTCTGCTTTGCCCTGTTCCCTTCCTCATAGCACACAAAAGTACAGTACACACACTCCATCACAGTCCCATACGAAGCATGGAAACAAGCCTATCATCTTTGCTAGGAAATCTTTGGGAGTGACATTCTTTTACCACTAATATTCAGGTAGGGGGGTTTTTTTTTGGAAAAAACAAATTTACTGTAACAGGAGTGAGTCAGCACAGATCTATTGCAGGTAAATCATGTCAGACTGATTTGATTGCTTTTGCTAACAAAATAACTATTAGTCTAGATAGAATAAATCTAGCTGAATTTCCAGAAGCTTTTAACAAAGTTTTGTATGATGGATGATTGTATGAACACTGTAGGTTAAAGTAATCAAATACCCTGATGGGTAAAGAGAGCAGAGGGTAGTAGGTTAGAGTTAAAGGTGAGTGTCTTTGGAGGACCTGGAATTTTGTAGAATTCCTTTTTGAAGCTCTTTAAAATGCAGAAAAAGCAAAAACATGCAAGATCATTAAATTTGCAGATGGTACAAAGCTAAAGAGAGTGGGAAGGACAGAGCAGTTTGGAGAGACCTTGCTGTCTCTCAGGATACTCTTGACAAATTATGTAAATAGACTCAGAAGTGCAATATGATACATGTCAAGCTCCTTTCTGATGTATTCTACTGACTTTGATGGAGATAAAACAGGTACAAACCATGGAGACTGCTCTGTGTGGGCAGACTGTTGTGTGCTGGGCATAGCTGCTCTGTGTGCAGACTGCAGTGTGCTGGGGAAGCTACCCAAGTTAGTTTTAAACAAGCTAGCTCAGATATCAGAGCAGCCGTGCCACAACTTGGGCTAATGTCACCTGCTTCTTGGGTACTTTTTTAGCTGCTTGGCGGGGCAAATTAGCCCACCTGAAACTCTGTGCTTCCAGTACCCACGCTAGACTGTTTATACCTATACATTATGCTACAGCCTGCAGTGTAGAAATTCCAAAAATGCACCTGCTGTACCTAAAAATAAGAGGAGCACAAAGAATTCAGCTAGTCACACCAGAAGGCAGGGTCTTATCAGTAAGCTAGGACCAGGCCACATGTTAGCCAGGTATAGCCAAATTATTTTGTCCATGATGTGAACAATGACACCAGTTGCTGCTCTTGTGTCAGTGCAAAGCTAGACCTTAGTGGAACAATTGCTTTGCACTTTGCATGCATTGCCTGCTTGCATAGTAGCAAAGTCATAGTAGGTTGGAGAGACCTCACTGTCTGACAGGATACTCTTGACAAACTGCCTGCTTGCATACTAGCAAAGCATGCGAGCAGGCAATGAAAGTAGGCTGCAGCTGTAACAACTGCAAACTCCAGGGAGCAGGAGCCAAAGCACTGGCTAAGGAAAGATGAAAAACCAGCCCTTGGTAAAGATTTCATTCTTACCATGGGTGCAATTTGAGAGGAGAAGAATCCTTAGGTCAGAAAAGCCTCCTGCCAGCCAAGCTTCTTTCTGCGGTGGCAGTGGGAGAGAAATCTGTGCCTGGAACCGTTTACTCGGACAACAGAGAAAAGCCCCCTGCTCAGGTGTGTGTCCATTCTAGAGTTATCAACTTGTCCGTACTTGCGTGGCTTCCTTCAAGTTAGCTGAGCTTGAGCTTGACTGAGAATGGTCACACTGGGGGATAACACGCCACTGTGTCTACACTGGTATTGAATTCACCTGTGTGTGGCCATTTCCCCACACAGCTTCCTCTGTATCCCCCTCCCAGAGTGAAGGTTGCTTGCGTGTGGAATGAACTCAAATGAGAATTAGCACATGTTATTATAACACAAGGTAATCTGATAGTCAAGACAAGGCCTGAGTTGCTCTTTTTTTCCCCCAGCTAAAGCAGATTGGGTCAGGGTAAAAGTGGGACTGCATGGTGACTGTTTCGGGATCGGGCATGGAATAATGTGTGGCTCAAGGGAGTAAGAGGATCAGGGTCTGAGCAGTGAGGGAGTGGAGGAAAAAAGAAATGCAGATTTTTCATTTTTTATAGGGTATTCTAATGTATGTGCTCATAAATATGCTCACAGCAGCGTTTGATAGAAAGATATTGGTGTTTTCTTTTTGAAATAGATGATTTCTCATGCAGCAGTTCTGTCATACAGAACACTGTGGGCTTGTCTACACAGAGAGTTGTTCCTGATTAATTCCATGTGTGGACCTGCTTAGTCCAGAACAAGAGCATCTTTGAAAATGGGTTAAGCTAAACAGGAACAAGGCACTCTTGTTCTGGAGTAACAGCATGCACATATGGAGTTAATCAGGCACAGCTTTTGCTTTTTATATTTACATTCTCCATTAATCCACGTTAACTTTCAAGTGTAGTCAAGCCCTAACTCTCTTACTAATATAAACACAATTCAAACTGCAGTCCCAGCCCAAGCCACAGAGCTCTGAACACACTCACTTTCTTCCTCTTATG
>NW_005842186.1:1961880-1979521 GCF_000455745.1 Alligator sinensis | reverse complement strand
CGCTGTGCACTGGGCTCTGCACCCCGCTGCTGCCACTGCTGTCTCCAGAGACACACAACGCCATGTGCCTGCTGCCACTGGACTGCACTGTGTCCACTGCCCACCCAGCAGCAGGACACGCGTGGTGTCATGTGGCTCTGGAGGCTGCAGCAGTGGAGCACAGAGCCCAGTGCACAGTGGCATCCTGCCTCCACCCCACAAACAGATATGGGGGCACATACCCCCCAGGCCTCCCCTGAGGTGCCCGTAGCAGTGGGAGCTCCCCCTGGTGCCCCGGGATGAGCCGCCCAGGCTCTGACCCTCCCATAACACGCCCCAGACCTGGGGTCTCATTTACCACAGACCCTGCCCCTGCCCCTGCTCTACTCCCTCCCTCACCATGGGGGCCTCAATTTCCCTTTCCCCAACAGACTTACCTGCTGGGGGAGGGATGCGTGCATGCACACATGCATGCACTCAAGCCCCCCACCAATAATTTTTTCTCCCTCTTCCTATGCTGGACTTGTATTTTGGCCTACTAGCAGTCACAATGTGGCTGCATTGATCTAAGCCATCTTGGGGGCAATGGGATATTTATTGTAGTCCTCTGATCCTTAAATTCAGTGGAGTCTATGCAGGAAGCCACTACAGTGGTTTCCCAGACAAGAACATTCAGACTTCAAGGATACTGCCTCTTGATGCCGATCAGTTGCCTCCCTTGTTTTGCCAAAACTGTGATTGTGCTATTTCTGCCTTTGAGTTGGTTAAAAATGGCTTGGTCCCTGGGAAAAGGGAGATGTTTTTAGTGACTGTCCAGGAAATGGCAGAGGCTCCGACAGGAGGATAAGCTGGTCTAAGCTGTGTCTCTATGGTAAATTTACCATCCCCACGACTACCCTCTCAAGCATGTCATAATGCTACATGCAGGCTGCTTCCTAAACTAAAAGCAGTGTGGCTACATTCATGTAGCATGTCAGGTGAGCTAATTAATGCTGCCAAGTGACAGAGTCACTTAGCCTGCCTGAAGCATTGCCCACCAGTTTAGAAAGCAGCCTGTGAAGAACAGCACAGCATGCTTGCAGACCCTGCTGTCAGGCACGGTAAATTTACCATGCAAACATGGCTACAGAGAGAGACTGTTCCCTAGAGCCAGCAGGGATCTATCCCCACCAGGGTCCCTGTGAAAAATGTGGTTAAACACCCAGTGAGCTAGATGTTCATAGTCTATTTGATTTTTTTTTTTTTAATTTTTTTCCCCCCTCTGAAATGATTTTGTTTCATGTAAATGACACCTCTCAGGAAACTATTTGGTTTCTGATTCTCACTGTCATTGTCTCAGAGGGAACAGACTTGCAGCGTGGGTGCTTGTGCACATGATGGGGATTTAATCCCCAAGGTTTTATTCTATGTCCCCTAAATTGAAACGGTGCAGCATAGACTAAAACCCTGAGGACTTAACCATCCCAATTTTTCCATTGTGTTACAGTGAGGGGCCTGATCCTTTCTGTTTTGAGGAGCTGGAGCCTGCCTGTGGCCAGGGGGCGAGCTGCTGGTGGATCAAGTGGGCCCTGAGCCGTGGCAGGCCTGGCCCTTCTGTCCGTGGCAGCGGCACCCCCCGGGGCCACCCAGGCAGGCTGCTGGTGGGCTGGGTGCTGCCCCAGTTCACAGAAGCATGATCCAACTTTCCCATGAGCCTGGCCAGGGTCCCAGCACCTAGCATGCCACTCCTGCTGCCTTCTGCTGCTACCAGTGCCTCCAACAACCCTCCTGCTAGCCCCCCATGGTGCCCCTGGGGCAAGCCAGCCCATTGCCGGGCAGTGCCAGGCATCCTGCCAGCTGCAGCAAGCTGCTAGAAGCACAAGCAATGAGGGGCCCAATCCTGCTTCTGATGGAGCCTGTCTACGCCCCTGTGGCTGGGGTTGAGCTGCCAGTGGGCCAAGTGGCCTCTGAGCTGTGAAGGCCCCCTGTCCTTCCTTCCATGATGGTGGTGCCCTGGCAGGCCTGGCCAGGCAGGGTGCTAGTGGGCTGGGTGCTGCACCAACTCAGAGGCAGCACTTGGCCAGATCCAACTCTTCCCTGAGCCTGCTGGAGCTTCCAGTGCCCCATGCACTATCCTCATTGCCTTCTCCAGCTGCCAGCCCACCCAGCTGCCATCCTAATGACCCCCACACTGCCCCAGGGGCAAGCCAGCCCTTTCCTAGGTGGCCCCAGGTGGCAGGAAGGTAGCAGGGACAGTGCACGGGGCACTGAAAGCCCTGGAGGGCTTGGGGAAGAGTTAGATCTGTCTTGGTGCTGCCTCTGAGCTGGGGTTTCCCCCAGCCTGCTAGCAACCCACGTGGGCAACCCTGGGGGGCACTGCCACCACAGAGGGAAGGACCAGGGCCCCCGCAGCTCAGGAACCACATGACCTGCCAGCAGCCCACCCCTCTGCCCGCAGAAGAAGTGGGCAGGCTCCACGAAAATAAAGAAAGGATCGCGCCCCTTGCTGCTTCTGCCTTCAGCAGGTACCTGTTTGCTGAAGAGAGAAGTGGCGAGGGGCCTGCTCCTTTTTTTTGGTGGAACCTGCCCTCTTCTCCTACGGAAGCAGAGGGCAAACTGTCAGATTAAAGGCTGCAACGTTACAAGTAGCAATATTGTGAACTAAACTACATGGGGATGTGGTATAGTTTGCTACATTGCAAACTCATTTGAAACCCCCAAACCTCATGTATATGTAATGTGTGACTCTACTAAGCCACACAAAGGAAACTTTTGTTGTATGTATGTGGTAACAATCGTCATGTGTACAAGCGCCCACAGTGTCTGGACAGAAGTCAGACCTGCTGAAGTAAATCACAACTTATATGATGAGAATTGTAACCCAGAGCCTTATCTGAGGGTAAGAGAGATCCTGCTTCTACCCTGGGCCAGGTAATCAATCAAGGTCCATGATCTGAAAGAAGTTTATACGGGGCAGAAATGCAATTCACTCATGAACTAAATCAAAAAACTTTGTTTTGGCTCTGCTGGGGTTGGCAAGATGAATTTTATGGGATGATTGTCTCTTGTCCACAACCCCTCAATTTTTGTATAAGGTTATCACTGTTTCAGGAATGTACTTCTTGTGTATGCTGTATACTTCTCTATATTCAGAAGCAGAGAAGATAAATTTACATTTCTGACAAGTCAAAAGAATGAGAGAGAAACAGAGGCTGATAGAAATTTCACAAAGCTGCAGAAGGACTCTTGCTGCCTCCCACTCTGAGATTGATTTCTTTTTTTATTTTGGCTTGAATACCAGGATTGGATTTGAAATAGGAATGTAATATTCTCTTTCATAAAGTTATTTCAGGAGGTAGCCCTGAAGGAGGAATGCAGCAAGCTGGAAGACGGGGCTGGAGAGATCAGAAAGGAACATGGAGAACAAAAGCAGCCACTGTTAGGATCCTGGGGGTTGGTGTTGGATGAAGTGGGGTCTCCTGCTGTTCACTGCTGCTGTGGCCAGGCTGGCATTGCTTTGCAGGGGAAAACACAAGGAAAGAGCTAATCTATCAGAACAGAAGGATGGACTTAGCTTTGAGAAGGTGAACATGCTGGGCTGGTTTCTGCTGCTACGCCCATGAAACCCCATTGATTTCAGTGGAGCTGCACAGTTGTAAATAAGAGCAGAAATTGGTCCATTATGTGTTCTCTCCAGAGCTGGGCTGGTGAGGATTTGCAAGTGGACTGGAGGAGCTGATATCGAGATTTTCAGCCCCATAGGAGGGAATCTTTCTGAGTTTAATTTGGGAAGGGACAGCCGTACAACTTACAGCTTTAAGGCTTAACTGGTGGCAGCATCACACAGTGAATAGTTTAGGGTTGGAAGCATCAGAGAAAAGTCTTTTTAGTTGCTTATGTCCTCACATAATGCCTTCTTTCCTCTAGGTATTTGGGATGTCATATCTGAAACCCACTTGACAAACTTATCTATTAAGACAATGACTTTCTACTCTGGCCCATCCTGTCAGTCCTACATAGCCCTGGTGTAAGCTGCCCTTTATTCTTGGTTGTCCTGTCCTCTATACTGAGAGAACTAAGGGCAAAATTCCCTTGGGTGTGAAGGTCTGAGTGACATAGTATTAAAATCCCCAAAAGCTGCCTCAGCCTTACGTGCCTGTGAGCTCTGGCCACAGCTAACAACCGTGCAGTTGAACTGCCAGGAGACCCAGCAGGACAGTTCTTCTAAAAGTCCCTAATTTAGACGTGGACTGCTTTCCTCCTGGTGCCTTAGTTTGCCACCAGGTAACATGGTTCCTTTAAATGGGTTTTCATCTGAGCAGCAACTCGACATCTTCAAAGTGATTCAGTCAGAGATGTGGGACAGACTTTACTTATGATGTACTCAGATCCAAAGCAGGCTCCCCTTTGGGTGGGTAAGTAGCACTATGTGACTAAAGTTAGCTATGTACATGACAATTCCTTCTTCTCCCTTGTGCAACTCCCCTTGCCCTTCTGAATGTGCTCAGAAAGCATCCACTCTGGCCACTTACACTCCCTCACAATCCTAGCCAGTACCATAATTAGGGCAGGGTGACTAGGGCAGCTGCCCTGGGCACCAGTTTGGAGGGGGCAGAGTGGAAGAAAACTGTTGCCAGTGCTGTTGCATGATCACACCAGTGACACTGGTGCTGCCCTGGATGCCTGGCTGTGTTGTTACAACTGTGATCCTACCCCTCTCCCCTCAAGAAGGCACATAAACTCCATGCAAGTGTCTGAAACATTAGTTGCAGGAAAATCACAGCTGGTGATTGCTTGATGACAGAGGGGGAACCTCCCGTTTAGCTCAATAATTAATGTATTTAACCACGGAGTGGGAATTCTAGGTCCCCCCTAGGGAGGATTTAAACCTACATCTCTCACATCTCAGCAGTGTCCTAACCAGAAAGCCATAGATCCCTTTCCACTTTCTCCTCTTGAAGCTGGCTTGCTAGGAAACTAACAGGAGAAGCTGTATGGGGACAGAAGGCAAGCCAGCTGGAGGGAATTGCTCTAATAGAGAAGGGGGCCTTGCCCCCAATGAGGCACAAGCTCTGCTATTGCAGTTCACCCAGCGATCGTTACATGCAGAAACACCCATCTCCCATTATAATTACAAGAGGTTTGGAGAGTCTACAGCAAGAAGAGACCACTATGGGTGTTTATTCTGCACTCCTGTGTACACAGGCTCTCCCAGAAGCTGGATTAGAGAATGTCCTATAAAAGATATCCAGGGTTATAAGCCCACCAGCTCCTCAGGAAAGCCATTCTAATATTCAATGTCCTTGGCTGTGATTTCCGTTATGTTTAATGTCGTGTTCGAAATTGCATAATGTCTCCGTCCCGCCAGTGGATCTTGTTATGACGTTGGTCACAACCCTGGAAAAAACCAAAACAACAGCCCTCCATCCGGTATCTTTTTCACATGTAAGTACGTATGCACAGTAATCCAGTTCCCTCTTAACCTTCTACTCAATAAACCATGAGCAGAGCAGAGCAGATCAAGCTTGTTAAGACTCACATCCTACAGCTTATTTTTAGCTTCTCAGATCATTTTTGTGGTTCTGCTTTGAATTCCACATGTATCTTGTAGTGGGGACACCAGCTCTGGACCCATTATTATTGTAGTGGCCTTGCCAGTGCATACATAGAGGCAAGATTGTTCCTCTACTTCCATATGTTATTCCCCCTTTTATACAGCCATGGATAAGATTAGCTCTTGTAGCCACAGCACTTCACAACCCCAATTCCTCTTTCTGAGTCGCTGTTTTTCAGGATAATCTCCAGGTTAGGCTTCTATTCCTAGTTTCCAGATACATTACCTTGCATTTGCCTGTATCAAACTATATTTTGTTGGGTTATGTCCATTTAGCCAAGTGATTTAGTTCATGCTATAACAGTGACCTGTCATAGTCATTTATTTATTACTCCACCAATCCTTGGGTGTGTTGATGTGTTCACTTTAATGCACAGTAGCCTATTTTACTGTGCATTAAAGCGTCATGTCCAAAACCATGTTAATATGGTAATTCACAGTAAAAATAGCCTGCTGCACATTAAATGTGACTAAAAAAATGTGCGCTTTTGCTACTGCAAATTAGGGAAGCTTAATGTACATTTTAGTACCTCACATTAGAGGTTCTAAATTTAATGCGCAGTAGCAAAAGTGCATTAATGAATGTATAGATGTGCCCCTTGTGTCATTTCAAGACATAGCCAGCAAAGATTTTGGATAAACATTGAGATCATTGATAAAAATATGACCCAGCTAAGGGACCCCACTAATATCAGTCCTGTTAATTGAGATCTTCCTATTAATAACTATATTTTGAAATCTATCAAAGAGCCACTTTTAATCCATCTGACATATTGACCCTTTTAACTCCATACTCAATAATACAAGGTTTTTTAATCAAGATTTCATGTCATAGTAAGTCAAATGACTTGAAGAAATGCAAATGTATGATATCAGCACAGTTGATATCTACTAGCCTTATTGTCCTGTCAAAAAAGGAAGAAAAGATAAAAAATCTTTTTTCCATGAAACCATGGTGACTGGCATGAATTATAATTTTAGCCTCTAACTCTTTGTTGATAGAGTCTCAAATGAATTATTTCAATTATTTTGTCTAGGATTGATGTCATGCTAACTGGTTTATAGTTCCCTGGGTCATGCTACCCTCTTAAATGGTAGGATTCCATTGGTAGTCCTCCAACCTTTTGAAATCTCCCTACTTTTCCAAGATTTGTTAAATATGAACATTACAGCGTTAATATTTAAAAATATTGAAAGAATTCCTCGATAAACTCTTTTAAGATTCTTGGGTATAAGCTATCTGGGCCTGTTTATTTGAAAAGGTTTAGTTTTAGCACATGCTGCCTGCTCCCCTCCTTTGTGAAAGATGCTCAACTTTCTTTTCCATCTACTGCATCCTATAGGATGGATACAACTCCCTGCTTCATTCTAAATATAGAGAAGAAATGCCTAGTGAATTGTCCTGCCTTTTTTGTGTCACTATTTATGAGCTGACTGTTTGCATCTAGAAAGACACCCCTACCTGCCCTGGAGTCCCACTTGCCCTTAGGTGTTTAAATTGCTTTCTTACCCCAATTGACCATGGATTCCTTTAGCTTAGGGATCTCAAATTCGCTTGGTTCCTGGGCTGGATCTGGAGTGCAAGGAGCCTCAAGGGCCCCATCCAGAGCCAGCAGTTTCAGTGGCATGAGCTATGGTAGGACAGAGGGTAAGTGGCAGTGGTGGTAAGGTGAGTGGTGGTCATGGAGGTTAATGCTCCCCTGCTGCCAACATGTCCCCGACAGGGATCTGTAGCTAGGAAATTTGGCCACAAACCTTGGCCCCGCTCCCCTTGCCCCTAAATTCCCAGCTACTCTAGGAGCCCTGTGGGCTGAATGAAACCTCTCCCTGAGCTGTACCTTTGACACCCCTCCTTCAGCTTCTCTTATCAGTCACCTACACTTCTAATGAGCAGCTTATTTTCATTGCCATTAATTTCCCATTTTCCATTCTTCTTATATTGAATGTTGATGTTTTATTGCTTCTTTTATGTCTCCTTTTTTAACCACAATGGTTTTTTGCCCAGAGTAACTGTTCTTCAGGGTCATGGATTCGCAGGTTTTTGTCCATCCAGTAGGATGCCCTTGAATCACTGCCAAATTTCATTTAACACCTCCTGCTTCACACGTTTGTTTCTAGTCAGTTATGCTGCCAACTGCTTTAAGCCTTGGAAAAATACACCTTTTAAAGCCCCAAGTTTATATATCACTGATTGATGCCATGTTTGTGATCACTGATATATAGGGAACAGTTAATTTTTAGGTCAAGGATTTACTCTTTGTCCTTCAGAATGAGTTTGTATATTGAGTTATGCCATGTTGGGTGCAGGACTTTCTGTGTTAAGTAATTATCATTTATATTTCTTAAAAACACTAAGGATCATATGAGCTCTCCAGCAAATGTTATCCATGTTGAAGTCCTCCAGAATAACACAAATTTTCATCCTATCCTGTAGGAACAGAGAGAGAGAGAAAGAAAGTCAAACTGAGTTAATCCTTGGTGGCTTGGCAACCTGATAGCACTCCTGAGCTCTGCCTGAAGGTGCTAATACAGTTCAAACATTTCTATTACTGTAGGGAAGTCAGGGTGGAGTGGGTGCCAAGTAACAATGTCCAATCACAGCTGAATGGGAAACAAGATTGCTGATGACTTATGTTTTTAGTGTTCGGTGAGCTACATCTGTTAGAAAGAAGTATGCACTTTAAAATATGTGTTGATGGTTGGCATTTGTGTTGATGCTTTTCACTGTCTTTTGGGAAAATTTGGGGGCCCTTTATAGGGCAAAATTAAAGCAAGGAGATCAGCTTTCATTTTATTTTAGTTCCTAGATGGTAGAAATAGCATGAGAAGACCAGATGTCTCATTATTTCAGCCCTATAAAATGGCTCCCTCAGGCTGATGAAGACAGTGAAGAATATAAACACAAAGAATGAGATTTTAGCTCCCTTTACAGACCCTGTATATTGCTCTGGCAGAATTTAGGGCCCTTAAATTCCCCAAAGATGATCAGATAAGAATTCCACTGCTGAGGTGTGCTGCATAATGTCCTACAAGCTCTGCCCCCATCCAAGCCCCAGTAAAGAAGGAATACCAGGGGTATGGAGTGTCTGATTTTTAATCCAGCTTGCATCTAATATTCCCAGCAGTGCTGCTGCCCATAGAACAGTCCAGGGGGGCTTCCATGGCATAGGGCTTTCTCCAGGCTAAGGCAGCCCAGGGAGATTTTTGTCCTCTATAGCACCTCAGAATTGGAGGGTAGTAATATGGCATAAAGCCACCTTTGCCTCCCCTTCTCCAGGGCTAGAGCACAGACTTTCACACAAATGCTAGCATCTGTATAGCAGTGATTTTCAAGCAGGGTGCTGTAGCACCCTGAGGTATCATGAAATCCTTTTGATGGGTTCTACGGGGTATTGTGCAGTATTAGCCCTGTTAGTTGTGCAAGCACTTATACATAATTCACAAGATAAACCAAGAGATTTCAAATAAGAATCCAGAGTGTCATCTTTTTGGAGTGCTTTGCAACAGAAGAATTGCTCTGTTACTCTTCCGTAGTCAAACAGTGAGTGAAAGGGAAGAGCTGGTATTTTCTGAGGAGGAGCCTTGAGTCTGTCAAGGGGTGCCTTGAGTTTAAAAAAGGTTGAGAACTGCTGCTGTAGAGGAATAACGGCACAAAGTCTCAAAGCTGCTAAGGGGGCCCTGGCCAAAAGCATTTTACAAGTAATTCTAGACCAGTGCAGTAAGCAGGAAAAAGTAGTTCACGTTGAGAGCCTGGCCTTTAGCTGCAAATTTAATGGAGGCACCAATACTGTCATCCCCCAGGGGCAGGTAGGGAGAAGCAGGTCAGCCTTTGACATGGCAGGAGTAACTCTTACCTGCAGACCTAGGCGCTGCTTCTGACAAGTTTGGATGGGAGTTCCTTTCAGGTCAGGAGTGACATGAGGCTTATTAACAATCAGGGAAGGATGATCATTAAAAAGAGACAGCTTGGCCTTCATGGATGCATTCAAGCTTTGAGGGCATTGTGGGGCCACTTTAGGGACTGAACTCGTGACTCGTTCGGCTAAGTGAAAGCCACTCTGAGAGGACCTCATAAAGGAGGGCTTGTGGTTGGGAAACGCTGGCACTCTCTGTGGGAGATCATTTATGAGAAGTACATAAAACAAAGAGCATTGGGCAGGATTAGGAGGAATTCCACAGAATTGTAACCATTGGGGGAATTGATTTCAGGGATCCTTCATTCTCATAGTGTGAGGTGGATCAAGGCACAAATGCAGGGTAAAGCCCTGCTATGATGAACTCCCTTTGTGTGGTGGAATCTGACTAACAAAAGCTTTGACTAACCCAAATGTTTTCTTTTTATGTCTTTCATTATTATGTTATTATTAACACAAATACGTTAAGGACATAGTTCAGCTCCCCTTCAGGAACCTGATCCAGGAATCTGGAAATTCAATGCTGGTAGACATAGCGAGGCACCAAGGGAGAGTCTCAGTCTTCATTGTGTCCTTGAAATCCCTCTTTGTCTTAGACCATTTCACAGATAAGTAAGGCTGGAAGGGACCTCAGGGCTAGGGACAGACATTCAAAAAGCCTGAGCCTGAATTGATTCAATCTTTGGAGTTTAGTCTAACCTGCCTAGATTGAAACAGTTTGCAACTGTACAGACATTCCCTCTAGACTGAGGAAATGCAGGTACATGCCTGCAGTGGCTTAGGCTAGAAACCAGGAGGTGCTAGAGCAGCTCTCCCTTCCTTTTCACAGTGTTGAAGGGTGCGGGGGGGCATGGCCAGGCCCTATTAGGGAGGGGATTAAACCCCCACCCTGCCTGCACCATCCCAGGCTTTTGCCTGCTCGCTGCCCAAGGGGCGTGAGTGTTGCGAGACCCCAGCCCCCAGCTAGCACTCTGAGGCAAAGGCGGGGGTGGGGATGTGGACTGCACGCATCTGTTGATGATACTGAGCTTTTCAATCTCCCACTCCCTGCTTCTTCATACTGTCTGCAAACCTGATAGGTGAAGGAGCCAGCATGGAGATGATAACACCGCATTTATCAGACCATCAACAAGACAAAAGCCTCTCTCATTAGTTCAAGCTCTTCATAAGCAGCTTTATCCAAGGAAGAAATGGAGGGACATTACCAGCTGACCTGTTGATTAGCTCCAAAAAGCCCTAAGTGGACATTGTTCTGTCTGCCTGTCCCAGTGAAAATGGAGACACCTAGACACGGATACCTCTCTGCATTAGCTAGCATACCACATACTGGCTAGGGTATGTGAGGCTGGGGTCCATGCTATGGGAGATTGGGGTGGGGGTGCTGCTTGAACAGTGAGTGGCAAGGTGGGGGAAGCCAGGCAGACCCTGCTGTGCCTGCAGTCTCCACTGGAGCTCTGGCTAGGGAGCAGAGGGGCAGGGCCTGCCGTGTTCTCTGGAGCAGACAACACAGCCCAGCCCAGGGCTGCAAAGCATCTAGGATGCTGAGGGACTCTGGTTTAACTGAAATCAGGAAGGTGTCTGGGACAGACATTGCATTTGACCCAAATCAGTTAGATCTGATACTACATTCAACCAGGTTTATCTTAAACCAGTTTCAGCCATTTTGAAACTGGTTTATGTGCACTGAACTTATGTTATGTTACAGGTTTAAACCAGTTTCTGATCACTTAAACCAGTTTATGGCTAATGTCTGTCCCTAGCCCAAGAGATAATCTAGTTCAACCAGGGAAGGGACCTCAAAAGATCTAGTGCAGCCAGAGATCAAACCTATGACTGGTGTCACTTCTCGGCCTCTTGAAGGCTCAGATCAAGTTTAGCTCCACACTCTAACCAAGTGAGCTAACCATCCTGTCTTGTCCAGCGTGCCCCACTGAAAAGAATCCTATCTGCCAGTGAACCACATGCCTTTTATAGCACTGGTGTCACCTGATGCTCCCATGGAGAGAGTGAATATGATTTGGTCATTGAGCTTGAGAGCAAGAGTAACAAATGGAAGAGATGTCCCCAGCAAACCCTGAACAAAAGATGCCCAATGGGAAGCTGAGTTTTACCACGTTGCTAGGGGCAGCGAGGGATTCTGGAGACTTTTTTATATTTGATCTGAAAAAGGATCGAACAAATCTCCTGATTTGTCTCCACAGGAAAAAATTTTACTAATTATACTGGTATAACTTTACTGGTTCAGTTAAACCACTATCATTGTATTGTTAGAACTCCCCATTCTTATTCCGAATTCATTCGTCTCTACATGGGGAATAAGACTGGTACACGCATAGCTGTTTCTATGCATTCTGCAGCTGGTTCTGACACCACTTTCCTGTGTAGGTGCTGTAGTTAAAGCAGAACAAAACAGAAAAGTGGTTCCCTTACAGGTGGTTTTCATGATGGAGCCTGACAAGGTGATAATGAGGCAACACATTGTTCTGTAGTCATAGGATGGGCTGTACCAAGCCAGGAGGGAGGTCAAAGGATGAGGGAAGAAATGTGAAGTCACTAAGAAGCAGCCTAATGGGGAAGAAGGCTACTCCTGGGTGCTCCGTCCCCTCAAATAAATGCCATTCTTAGATGTGACTATGTTAGAGGACCTATACATAAGAATGGAGGGGCCAGAGCACATTCTCTGTCGAATTTCTTGCTAATCTCTCATGGAATTTCTTACAGGTTAGAGGATTTTAAGACGGCTCAAAAGAAAGATTATATAACGGGAGGGAGGAAACACACATTTATGCTACATTGTAGAGGACGGATGATAAATAATAAACTGCAGCAAGCAGGAGGCAAGTTCTGGTCTGTTGAAAGATCAACCGCCCAGCGGTGTAAGCCAGAGCACGTTCCACTGTAAGATCCCTGAATTCCTGTTTGCATCCTCAAGCTTCCCCTCCCCTCCCAGTCACAGCCCTGACCCCTCACTCGGGCATGGATGTGCCATTTTTTGTTAAATTGACACCTGATTTTCCATGTGTCAGTTTTTTAATTTATCCTCTGTCTCTTCAGCTTTCCTTCCTTAGGCTGGGAGCTTCTTCCCCTCCCCGCCTCTGCCCTCCCAGACTCTCCTCATCTCCTTCAGTTCCCTTCCTCCATCCAAACATCCCCCCTGTCCTTATTCTGCTCCTGTCCCTCCAGTCACCTCCCTCTTCTATGGTTTCTACTACTGTTCTTCCCAGTCGTTCCCTTTGGTCCCACATCCCTCCTTGGATCTTCCCTAAATCCACTTCACTACACACCCTGCCAGCAGGGGTGGGAAGCTGACAGAGCCATTTTGTTGCCTAAGGCAGCATTTCTCAACCCATGGGTCGTGGCCGAAAAGTGGGTCGAAAGAATATATGAAAGGGTTGTGACCAGCTTTAAAAATGGATTCTCCTTTAAAGGAGAAAAATGTGGGAAAACCATGGGTTTTCCCTTGCAGCTTGCAAAGGGCTTTTTGCCCTGCCCCACACTAGGGGCCTGGGTCTGGGAGCAGCGGGTCAGGAGTGAGCGGCACTGGGTTGGGACTGGCCATCGATGTTTACAAATTGGTCCTGGTACAAAAAAGGTTGAGAGCCACTGGCCTAAGGGATCTTTGTTGCCTGGAGTTGAGAGGGGATGAAGGAGTGCTGTCTCCTTGCTGAGATCCTTGAGACAGTCAGAGAGGTTTCCTTCTCTTCTTCCACCTAAGTGGAAAGGGGCTGGGAGGCAACAGAGCTTTGTGTGGAAGAAGTAGATAGTGGACCTTTCCCTTTCCCTCTCCCTATATATAAATCAGGTGCTACAGAAAGACTTGGGAGCCCTACAGCATTGCTCCTACTGCAGACTCCCCTGCTCAGATAGCCCACAGAGACAGAGCTCCAGAGCTGAGCTCCCCCAAATGTGTCTAGGGAGAGGAGGGTTAGCTCACTGCCTAGTTTTACCTCCATTCATGCTGTGCTGCCCAAAAAAGTAGTCTTGACCTCTGCCATGGAACAGAGGCATTATGCTTGATAACACTGATTTGTGTCAGGTGCCCGGGGCCTGGAAATAAGGAATCCAGCGTCACACCTGTATCAAACTTGCCAACATTAAGCCACATATCCATCCCCAGGGCTGGGCAGCTTCCGCTGATCACCAGGGACAAATAAAAAAAAAGTTCAGAGGAAGATTATGCCAGCCTTCTCACTGATGAGCAGGCCTGCTTGCATAAGTAACTGCTCAGCAGTGGGAGCTGAGGCAGTACAATCCAAGTTCTTAATGTGCCTTTAAAGACATTTCAGTGGCTCAATTAACTTTCCACTTGTGTGTGGTTCCCTCCCTCCCCCTTCGCTTTCATGGTCATTTAAAACAAATAAAGTGAGCAGAACATGGCAGCGGGATAGCCACCATTTAATTCCCTTCTCACGGGTCTCCAGATTATTTGGTGATTCAACTGCAGCAAGGGGGGCATTTGCAGAATGGATGGAGGGAGCTCCCTACAGGGACAGAATCTCACAAAACAGGGCCTCTGAGCAGCTCTGGGGAAAAGTGCGCATTGAGTTGCTTTTTAAATACCCTGCATGCATTAAATACAGAAAGAGGCTCTGTCTTAGAAGAGACATGTCTTACTCCTTGCCCCACAGTTATGGCTTTCCCATTCCAATTCTGCCTCTGGCTGTCCATGTTGCTCTCAGGTTGCAAGGTGAGGAGGAAGAGCAAGGTTCAGGATATATTTCCTGCTCCTGTGCAAACACAATATAGGATGGAGAATTCGTACCCCTAGACAAGGAGGCAAGAGCAAATTTTTTCACAGTAAGGAAACACAGCCAGATAGGAGTCTGCTGATGTCTTATATCTTCCCAACTTCCCTAGGATGTTCAAACAAGGCAGCGATTTTAAGCAGGGAGAGTGGGAAAAGGAAAAAAAAAAAAAAGCAGAAACCTCTAGGATTTAATTTACATTCTCAAAATTGTTCTCCAAGTCGCCATCTTGGCGGGTGACCTTTTCAGCTCTCCTGTTTGATCTGCGCAGCGCTGTGATGGTGGCAAAGGAGAATCCCGTGTGTTTTATGTGTTTGCGAACAATTAATAATTGTACCACATTTCACTGGAGCTGCAAATAAAGTGCTCCCTGGGAGGGGAAAAATAACATCTAACCAGGCTGTTAAACAGGCCAGAGCTTGTACTGTAGCATAAGAAAACACAATGTGGGGGGCTCCCTCATTCATCAGTAGCAGTAAATAACCAGTGCTCACCTTGTTTTCTCCTTCAGCTACTTCTTTATCTCCCCTGCTAGAAACAGAAAGGAAATATTTACTGTAGTTTGGATGACAAAGTGTGTTTTTATAGCCATCTAAATTCTAGCTTTTGTTTTCTCTCTGAGAGCCTTTATATTACATGTTTTCCTTTCTTTTCCCCAATGCCACAAGACTCCAACTTGAGCTCTTGCATTCAGCCCCAGGTTGCATATTAGACCTAAACTATTTGTCTAAATCTATAATACCCGCATAACACATGTGCTGTGCATATGCAGGTGGTTATATATGGACAGAACAAGTACAGCGTAGTAGTCATTGAATAGATTTATAAGCGAATCTTGAGCCTCGTCAGCAGTCTTTCATACCCCTCTGCAGTATGAGAACTCCTTTCTGTCCCTAGCTTTCTCCTTGCCTGTCCTAGGTGAAAGCTGCTGGCTTGACAGCCCTAGTAATTAGTATCTTCCGCTTCACCGCTATATAGGTCCAGTGCAGGCAATGGCAGAGACAGCTTCTGGGCTCTGCTGCAGTCCCTGTGCCTCAGCATTTCCTTCCAGGGTGGTTCTTCTTGCTTAAGAAGGAGATATTCATTCTTCTTGCCCAGTGAGCCTCTGGTCTCCTACTACATCTGCCAGCAGAGACATCTGCCTTCTAGTTCCAACTGGATTGTGAACCCTTGTGTGCATTAAGAACTGGACCCAGACCACCAGCCCTTGTCACTCATACCATCAAATAGCTGTGGGTGATTAATGACTTCTGGTCACTTCCACATTGGCTAAATCTGAACCAGAAACTTAGAAGTAAAAAGCTCTGCATCTGGTTTCTCCTTTGCACAGCAACTTATCCCTTGCATTTTGGCTCTTTCTGTGGAGAGTTGGGGGTAGGTGTGCAGTAAGATGCATCACAGATTGGCATTGCTGATGATCAGCGGTCTGCGGATGATCAGTGCCTCCTTGACTCAAGTTTTGCTTTGCAGTTCTGCACAGAAGGAGCGAGAACAGCCTTGGAGACATAGGCAAGTCATAACAAGTCAAGACATGCCAAGCAAGGCATGTTGGTCTGTACGTAGCAGCTATAACCCTATACATGGGATCCTAAAGATTATTGTCTCATCTGCCATCTTCATGCATTCTCCTAAATTGAAATTATTCAGGAAACTCATTTGCAGACTGGCAGTGAAATGTATTCATCTCTCCCCTGCCTATGCACCAGATTGTAAATGCTTCAGGCCAGGCACCATGTCTTTTTTAATGTCTAACAAAGTGCAATGCATGTGACTGGCGCTATATTTTGTAATAATTGTAAAAAGAATATGAGACGCTGGGTTCCCAGAGGCTAAAGATGGCTGGGTACGGACAAAAACTGATCCAATGTTGCAATTAATGTTCTAGCCTGCACCTGTGATAAATCAGCTTGGAGATGGTGCTTTCCAGAAGATCAGGTTGTGAATTAGTTGCGAGACCTGTGCTCACATTTAAGTCTATTCAACTGCTGTTCAGATCTTTCCTGAGATATCTGTTCCCTGTTTAACTGCAGTGCAGCATTCTTTTGTGCCAGTAGGCCTGCAAGTAGCTAGCACAGGATTTTAATCTGTGAGTATTTGGTTTAAAATAAAACACCTAAGTGTAGTCCTTAGCTTTTAGCATTTCAGTCCTTTCAAAAATGTGTTTGGCAGGGGGGGGGGATCACACAGATTTTATTTTTATGAAGAGGAAGCACTGGGTCAGGTTTACACTGATGTAAATCTGAAGCAAATAATAGGTGAGATGTGCAGGGGCAGATCCAGGATTTGGCAAAGGAAAGTGTGGGAGCAGTCACCAGGGCTTCGGGGGTGGCTGCACCCACCAATCCTATACTCTCCCTTTCCCCACCTCCCTTCCACCCACTGGTGCAAGCAGACTAGGCAGGGGAAGACTTCTGGAAAGTTTTCAAGTCCAGAAAACGGGTAAGAATTCCCCACCCCCTTCCCCTCCATGGTCAGAGGCATGTGCCCCGTCCCCCCACACCCCTTGCCCCCACTCCCTCTTCTGCTGTTGCTTTCCCCAAGGTCCTGGGAGGTAGGAGATATAAATTCACTTCTCCCTCACCTCTGGGAGAGGAAGGGATGGATTCCAGATTTCTTCCATCCTAGCTGAGCACCACCAGCCACTGAGTTAAAAGGAATGGGTCTTTGTCCATTTTTGGAACTGTAACCCCTTGTTTCCTTTGCTTTAATTATGAAACCAAGATCTGAGATATTTTGGTTGACAGAAAATGATTTTTTTAAATTCTTTTCATTTCGTTGAGAGATTTATTTTTTTAATACTTCACTTCCACTTTGAAGAGTATCCGGTTTTTTTGCATCGGCAGCCAAGCTGAAAGCTCATTTATTCACAAAGCCGTATACTTCCTCCATCACCTACAGATTTGGCACGCACAGTGTTTCACAATGAGAGATGCTCTGGTACCCTTAGCATGGAAAAAGTATGCAGCTTCTAAACATCCCTCTCCATCATAACACCATCCCTATATTTCCAACAGCATCTAAGACAGCTTAAGCTGTTATTATTACAACCAAGTTCCATGTATGCAACATGGACCTGTGAAGGTGTTAACAAGAACAGAGAAGAAGACACCTGAGAATAATATTTTGGACAAGACAAGCTCAGCAGTTCTAACAGCTTACAGATTCATGGCTAGGAAACCAACGGGTCATGACTAAGGGGCACTGGCAAACCTTGGGGGTTGCTCAGGGGCTGGGGACAGGCATTCAAAAACCCTGAGCCTGACCTGATTCAATCTTTGCAGATTAGTCTAACCTGCAAAGATTGAACTGCTTTGCAAGTGAGTAGGCATTCACTTTTCATTTTGGAAATGCAGCACCTGCAAGTCCCCCCCAGCACCAAACAGAGCCCCCACCCCATAGGGGAGGGGAAA
>NW_005842186.1:1920313-1961805 GCF_000455745.1 Alligator sinensis | reverse complement strand
GAAAGAGTCCCCCTCTGGGGCTGGGCACGGGGGCTGCTTCGCTGCAGCTGTAGTCCCTCGGTGAGACGGGGGGGAATTAATCCCCTCTCTGCCCACTTAACCTTAACGGGGCTTTGCTGAGAAATCTGCAGTCCCTGCCAGTGAGACAGGGAAGGGAGGGGGGCAATAAACCCCCTCCTGGGTAGTCTGACAGAGGCTGCTGCCCTTCCCCATCCCCTTGCTGCTCCAGTGGCAGGACATGGCCAGACACTGTCCTGGCATGGCCCCGTTAAGGTGAAGGGGGCAGGGATGGAGTTAATTTCCCCCTCTGTCCCTTCTGCCCCTGGGGACTGCAGCTGGGGTCTGCCAGCCCCAGCCACTGCCTCCACCTCCACTGCTCACCAGCAGACAGACAGCCCCGGAGACCCTGGTTGCAGTGGTGGGGAGGGAAGGAAGGAAGAATTAAACTCCTCCCTGCCCACTTTGCCTTAATGGGGCCATGCCAGCTGATGTCTCGCCATGTCCCCGCCCCTGCTCAGGCTATTGAGCAGAGGGTTGAGCAGAGAGCTGAGCCCAGAGAGTATGCTGGGATGCTGAGGGACTCTGGTTTAACTTAAACTGAGACAGACATTGCATAAACAGGCTTGAGCTCAATCAGTTAAGTCTTACACAACATTCAGCCAGGTTTATCTCAAACTAGTTTCGGCCATTTTGAAACTGGTTTATGTGCACTGAACTTATGTTCTCTTATAAGTTTAAACCAGTTTCTGATCACTTAAACCAGTTTATGTGTAATGTCTGTCCCTAGCCAGGGAGCGTAGTGAGTGCTACTGTTCAGGAACAGCAATTATGACCGTTTCTTGTTCTGTAAGGAGCACTGAGGGAGGGTACACTGGCATTTCAATGATATGGATGCTTCTGGTCAGTGAACAAGGCACATTGGCCAAATGGATCTAGGGCTGGACTAATTAGGGTTATTTCTTCTCGGGATCATAATGCAGAGGCAGAGCTGCAAGAGGAAGCTTGGAAAACACTTGGCTGCCCTAGGCTTAGCTCTTGGCAATGCTGCCAGTCCCTGACTTGAGTATTCAACTCAACCACACATGCATGGATCCAAACACCCAATGCATCCAAGCACAGTGGCAGACAAGGAGCTGTCTAGTTCCATGCACACAGGCAAGGCCCCTCAGAAGCAACTGGTCCTTTCCAGAGACTGTGCTCTCTATTCACACAGCACCATGCTGTTGACACTTGGTACGACTGGTGTGTGAACGTTATCTCGGCACCTTCATAAATTCTCCCTTTCAAAATAATAGTGAATAAGACAGGGGTGGGGGGGCCAGGGTGCTGGGAAGGGAGAGAGAAACAGCCCACACAGGGTGCTAAGGAGGCTGGCTGGAGGAGGGAAAGTATTGCACTAAGAAGTTCTGCCTAGTGGAAAAGTCATCTATAAAAAGGGCTCTAATGCTTGCCTTGAAACATGAAGCCAGCAGCAGAGCTGAGATCCCTATCACTTAGATCAGTCTTTCCCAGACTCTCTTCCCACAAGGTTGTTTTTCTCTTTTCTCCTCCTCCCTTCTGTTGGGCCCAACTCACTGGAGCAAATGTGCTGCTTTTAGTCAGGGCTGACTTTGGCAGGTGACATGAAGCAGGTGGCAGCTCTCAAGGGCAGACTAGGCCCAATGCAGCACAGACTCCATCACCAGGCCCTCCTCCTTCTGTTAAGTTAGATTTGTCCTGCTGCTTTTTCCATCTTCCCTCTCCTGCCATGCTGGCTTATTAGCTCTCCCCTCCCTCTTCATGCGCCCCTCCTCAACCCTTTTTTTCCCAGTTGCAGCAGCTATTGACTGACTCAGATACGCGGGTCTTAAACAGCTCCCCACCTTCTGAATCACTGACAAGACTGATTCGTCTGCTCAGCACATCAATGTGAGCCCACGCGAAGATGTACCTTGGCTGACTTAATTGTTAGTATCTGCGACCCCAATGTCTTTGTAAATAAAATGGTTTAATCTCAAGGGGCTTGCCTGGTGGAGAGAGTCGAATAAATAAATCAATATGTAAATAAATCCACAAGAGGGGGGATGAGCTGGGACTTTGCAAAACTGTGATAAAGCATCTTAGGAGAGTCGCTGTTGCTATATTTCTTGCATGCTCTGATTGAGGGGACTGTAATTCTGGATTGCAGCCCTGGGCTGTAGGGGGGAGAGAGCGCGCTGTGACTGAAATTCCTTTATGGATTGATTTGACTTAAATATATTCTGGAGCTGGTCTAATTGCTAGTTCGGTCTCAGGCTTTGATTTTTCCGTTGCTTTCACGTTTCTGCTTACTGCCTGTTTCCTGCATTTCAAACAGGTTTGCTGCGGGCACCAGCCAGAGCCCATTAGATCCTTTATCGGACCAAAATAAATAACAATAATTGTCCTCACTGGCTGGTCCACAGAAAGGGTTGTACTGGGGAAAGGCCTGCGTGAAAGTGAGTCAAGACTTTGGGCTTTGGCTCCTTGGGAGTTGTCTGTGTGAGAGCTTCAGGGTTTGTCTCAACAATCAAAGTGAAAAGGTTTTCCAGGCAACTCATGTCACTTCTTCTAACCTGGGACTCATATCAGCTTGGCCCAAATTGAGAGGGCACTTTTGCAAATTGCTGGGATGCCCCTAAACTGAACAAAACAGAACAGAGTGGGACACCTCTAAACTAAGCAGAAGAGAGCTGAGCGCAACAGCCTTTGTCTTTCGTGCCCATGCTCAGTCCACAGACTTCACTGCTTCGCTCAAGATGGAGCACTGTACATGGGACCCTGTAATGTCCCTGGGCTGTTTGCATGTTTCAAGTTTGGGCCCTTACACATGATTCCTACAGAACCTCACCCTGACTCTCCACTGTCTTGCATTTTGTGTTGTCTGGTCTACATGGGCAGTGTGAAGGGGATGTGCTGCTTTGGTGTGATTTGGTTGCATTTTACTTCCACTGGGTATGTCTACACATGCACATTTACTGCACAGTAACCAAAATTACAGCGCAGTATGGGCACGCGTCTACACTTGCATGCCTGTACAGCACAGGAAATATGGTGACTTAACACCAACTTGAGCATAAATTTGATACCTACATCATGAAAAAAATTACGTCCAATTAGTTACTGTGCAGTAACACACACGTAGATGCTTTCAGGGACAGTAACGCTGTGCGGACTGACTTGGCACGAACTTTTGAATGCACTTTTAATGCCTGCATGTGTAGACACTGGCCTAGTCCCACTTACTGCACAGTAAATTTAAGCTGGTGTAAATGCACATGTAGACATGCCCACTGTGTGGGAGTAAAGGCCTAGGATTTGACCCATAAGTTGTATTTCAGCCTGCCAGGTTCCAGGGAAGCCAGTGCTGGTAGAAAAAAAGGAAACCCAGCAACCTGTCAGGGAGCTCATGCATTTCAATGGATCTTTGCTGATTCCACGAGAAGGAGAGAAAGATAAACCCTCCTTTGCATTGTCTCCTGCGATTCCTCCCTCTCCGTCTCCCTGGGCTCTGAGTTCCGGCCCTTGTTTTGCAACACGCCGTGTGGAATTTTATCACCTTCAGCAATGAAATCTGTCACCTTCAAGCTGCTTTATTGTAATCTGGGGACTTTAGCCCTGTCCGCTGTAACCCTGCGCTGGGCTGCTGCCATACAGCACTGAATTCCACACCACGCCAGCCCTAAGTCTATTGATCAGCCTCCTTCCTGACACCAACAGCGTTAACTTGAGGGACCACATTCTTACTTGTTTTCTCCCTGGGATCTGATAGTTAATTGATCTTGCTCTTTTCTCTTTTTCTTTCTTCTCTCTGGTGTGCAACTGAATTCTCAAATTCTGCTTAGGGTTTTATTTTTTTTTCATTTCTCTTGGTCTAAGAAATAAGAAAACCCAAACAGAACAGGATATGCAGCGTTCAAAATATTTTCCAAGCTGATTGTATTTAATTAAATGTATAAATACAGGCTTTTAAACTACCCTACCCTCTCATTGCATCAGGTATGAAAATACATCCGTGTTTCTTTGAATCAAATTAAGTATTAGATCTTATCTGTGGTAAACCAGTTAATAATAAACTGGTGAGTGATTCTTCTTCAGTAGATGTAGCAACTGATCCCACTGCTCTTAAAGCATAATGTTTTTCAGACTAGTTTAGGAACAGAGGTAAAGCAGAATGAGATAAATTGGCCTTGTTTTTCTGCTGATATGATATGCTGGGATAAGAATGCTTTCGCTTGCTGTTTTTCTGTGGCTTTTATAGTAGTTATTGCTCTTTTGTTCTACTATTAACTTGTAAGAGCAGTTAGGTTATTTAGGTTAGTATTATGTATAAGTTAGGTTATTTAGATTATTATTATATATAAGAGCAGTTATGGTTTTTATTTGGAACAGTAGTTTGAAATACACATATGCATATATGTGTACATATGGGCTAGCTGAAAATCTTCTATGTAAATTTATCTGCAAGAGGAAATTAGTTTTCATCCAAACAAATTTTCTTGTGGCAAGTAGATGCCTTCTACTGAAAATGTCAACTTTTTGTCAAAAAAATGGAAACTTGAACCCCAAAAATCTAAAAATTCTTTAGTAGAAAATGTTGGGGTTGGTTTTTTCCCCCAGTGAAAAAATCAAATTTTTTACCATACTATTTTGCCCAATTTTCTTGTTTTTATTTTATTGAAATTTTACATGGGGAAAGATTGGATGGCAGTATTGAGATGTATGTTTAAAAGCCTTACAACTTGGGTTTTATCTCACTAGTATTCATGATAACCCCACATACACTTGAAACTGAAATCTTTTTTTCTTTACCACATTGTATCTTCTCTTGTGTTCACTGCAGGTTGGTTATTGAAAGGTGGCTGTTCACAGTGTATTTGATATTGTGAGGTCACTCACATCACTCTGGGTCATTGGCACTGATTTATTTTATAAACAGTTGACATGCTATTTTAAAAAACTGTGTGTGTAAAGCACAGCAGAAATGTTGCAGATAGGAGATGCAAAACAAAGGGGAATCTCATCTTCTGTCTGGCATTTCTAAGCATTTGTCTCTAGAGTGTCTAGGTACCAACTCAAATATCAACCTTGAAGGTGTCCCTTTAAGACTGCAATTAATATTGAAGTTGTCAATGTCTATGGCTTTTCCCACTGGACATTGTCTTGCCAATAACCTTAACCCTGACCAGGAGGAGAAAGTTCACCTGCTCCCACTCAGAGTCCCTCCATGCAGGAGAGGAAGGGGATCTGGATTCTTGGCCCCACAGGCTCTGCTATGTCCAGTACAGAACAGGAATGAATCATAAGCAAAGGGACATCACTTTTTTCCCTTGAATTCTGGGATCAGCTGCCCACAGCTTCCAGCAGCACACAGGTACTTGAGCTATGTTTGCTTTTTTTTATTTTTTTGGTAAAATCTATCTATCTATCTATCTATCTAGATATAGATCTCTATCTATAGAGATCTATATATATGTGTGTGTGTGTACATGTAGAGAGAGAGAGAGATATGTAGATATATATGTGTATCTATCTATAGATCTCTATCTATAGACCTATATAGATAGAGATCTATAGATAGGTACACACACAGAGGTCTGTAGAGGTCTATAGATAGAGATCTATAGATAGATACACACACACACACGCACGCACACCTTCTAATCACTGTTCATTACCACCTTAACCCACTAAAGGAAAACTTGCACACCCATTGCCATATTCGCTCCTGCAGAATGGCTCTCCCATGCACCCTTCTGCAAGGCATCGTCTCCCTCAAACCCCTTGTCTCTTAGTCCGGTCCCGAATATGGGGTTTAAAACTCAGGTCATTCACTGTCGCTTTCTCTGGATGACCCACTGCTGCTGTCGCTGCTGCTGTCTTTCACTCCATGTGGCCATGCTTCCTCCACGTCACCCAAGACTACCCCCAGCTTATCTTGAGCATCTACTATTCTAGCCATGGATCCCCCCTGAAGAGCTCTTCGGATTCACCTCACTGCTGATTTGCTACAGCCTGAGCTCTCTCAGCCTTGAGCTTCCTGAGCAGAGACTGCCTGAGAGTGTCCCTAATTGTAGAGATTTTGTGATGAGCCAATGAAAAACCTTTCCTCAGGCACACGCAAATGAGCTTTGCACAGCAAAAAGAAAAAAAAAATCGACCAGCTAATGAAAGCTACACATAATCTTTTTGCTAAGACACCTGCTGGAAATATGCATTCTGTGTGTTACCCTTTAGGTGACTGACTCTTTTGATTCCCTCTGCCTTGCAAGGCTTACTCTTATGCCTGAAGTAGGATTTTCCTGACTGCTTATCAGCTCCATCCTCCCTAGAGTATCTGTTCTTTCCAGCTTGTTAAACTTCTAATACTTTTTTTTTTAATAATACTGAGTAGCAGTGTTTTCAGAGCCAGCCTTCCTGTGGGGTTTATGATTGATGATGTCCACCAGCAGTGGTAGGACATCCCTAACCTCATTTCATTTTTGACTTGACATTGGGACAAAGGCCATCTATTTCTCTCGCTTTCTGGGTCACGCGCAAATGAAAGAGGACGTAAAGCAGATAGAAATCAGTCCAAAATCTGTCATTCAGGCTCTCTTCTATTCCCTCACCGCATTGTGGAACTTCTGATGCCATTTCCATCCCAAGTGGTCTATGGGTACATGTTGGAGAGGGGCAGTCAGCTTTTTGTACAGTTTACTTGTGTTTTGTTTTATTTATAGTTGTTTACAAAAACCCATGGGAGGCAAAGGGCTGTACAGAGGTGGTTAGCCACAGTTGGAAGTCAGGCAGAAGGTAAGGCAGAAGGGGGTCTTTACAGACTAACTGGTTTAAAGAGGCAGAAGCTTTAGGCAGCGACCTGCTTCATCAGATGTTAGGCTGTATATGCATCTGGTGAAGATACATAGTTCCTCTTAATCAGTGTGAAGTTGTAACAGATGAGGGACAGACCCCAAATAACCTCCTGAAGGCTACTTTTGTCTCTTTTCCACCACCAGCCTCAGTTCCTGCCCTATATCCAGCCGTGCCAAAAAGAACATGGCTTTGTAGGGCTTTGGTTTCTTGCTTTGGCACTTGCATCAACAGACAGGCCAGGAAACCCCAGCAACTAAGGGAGCACATACGTGTGTGTGTGTGTGTGTGTGTGTGTGCGTGCGTGCGTGCGTGCATGTGCATGCACCATGTGAGTATATCCACTTTCACACATGTTCTTGTTTTAGTAGGGGACTCATAAAATTGGGAAATTGTACAAGTAAATGTCTTGCAAATAAGATAATGAATTCTAAATAAGCAACCCAGGTGTTACCATATTACGCAGATAAATTAGAATCCAGATAAATAATGTCACCCACCAAAGTATAACACGATTCACATGGCCCAGGAGTGGCCCACCTACAGCCTGGGCGCCACAAGTAGCATGGGCAGTCTCTCTGTGTCTGGCACATGGCAGATCAGGAAGGGAGCAGGGAGCACATCTGCAGATAGGGAAGGGAGCAGAAAGCAGAGCAGCAGATTTGTCAGGGAGCACAGGCAGGAAACTGGGTGGGGGAAGGGGATTAGAGTGACACTCAAGAGAGGGCATGAGGCTTAATTTGTGGCATGCCTTCCAAAAAGGTTAGCCTCCACTGGGCTAGCTTAGTTGTCATGTTGCCTTTAATAAGGACAATATCTTTCTTAGGACAGGGGTGTCAATTAAATGTTCAGCCCTTTGGATATTCTGCCACTGAATTTGAGGTATGGAGCCCCACAGGAGATGCGTTTTGCTGGCAGCAGGGAATGATGGACATAGAGAAGTAGGGCTGGAAGGGACTTTCATGGGTCATTTAGTTCGACCTCCTGCCTGAGGAAGGATCATCCTGATCCAAGGAGAGTGACAGCCAACCCCCTGGCTCCCTCCTGCTGCCTGCCCTGCCGTGATTACTGCTTATCCTGCCCCTGGGGGTGGCTCTGGATCTGACCCATAAGGAGCCCTGCAGCCCCGATCCAATGTTGACAACTCTGCTCTAGGGGTCAAAAAATTTTCAAAAACTGACTTTCAAAATGGAGGTGGGGAGGGGTCAGGGGAGGATGAGATTCAGGTGTTCTTCTGCTTTTTTATGTTGCTAAAGAGGGTCTGAGGCACCTTGGAGATAGGCATCACAAAGGCTGGTTTTGCCTCCACTGACTTTCAGTGCAGAACTCTGCAGAGGACCAGGGTGTTGGGTTGGAGCTCAACTGGTTGTCAGGTGTTTGAGTTTAAAATAGTGTGTGGGTGTGAGAGAGAGAGAGGGAGAAAATGCTGTGCAGACACTGCCTAAAAGGCCTTTCCTCCCTCACTGGCTCAGGTTTCAGCCCCTTGTTATTCATGATGTCACATTCCCACTAGCCTTTCAGCTGGCCCTAGAGCCTTCTTGGGGGGGGAAAGGGGAAAAGCAAAGCCTGAATTTCTTTTTAAAAAGTCTCAGAAATGGCACTTTACAGACCTCCCTTCTCAATTACAGAGAAATGAGCCACAGTATATCCCACCCTCCCCTTACCCCTACCCTTTCAGGTCACCTTTCAGTACAATAAATCAGGGAAAGCACCAAAGTTTCCTGACACAGGGCTGTTGCATTTTATTCTGTGTTAGGGTAAAAAGTGACTTGTCAGGGATTTTCTCAATACTGAACTACTGTAAAATATTGTCCCCAGTGTCCCTGTGCCCACTCCCTGGCCCAAGGCTGGCAACAGGTTCTGCTCCTTTCTCAGGACCCCTCTTCTCCTTTCATAGGGTTTGAAAGGGCAAAACAGGGCCCTGGGAGAGTCTGATTCTGGCAGTAAGATGGAATGAAGTGGGGTTTCATCTCAAATCCCTCTTCTGCTTTAACACAGGTGGTGGAGGAGGAGTATTGTCCCCCAGTAGAGACCTCTTTGCATTCTTGTCCTACAGGGAAGGCAGGTGCTGAAGGGAAGGTTCAATCATGCATGGGTTCCTGCTTATCCCCCCTGCCACTCAGATACAGGGAGTAAGCATGGGTGGGCATCCAGTTGGAAAGGCCTGCTTATCCCTTTGCCTCTGATTTGCAGCTAGGCAGGCAGAGACCAACTGCACAGCCCTCCTGCTTGCTCTCTCTGCTGTTCAGATCCACAGGCAGGTGGGTGGGCTGCAAGTCTTATCACGAACACACTGCCTGCTACAGAGGCCCCTTTGAAGTTAACCCTGAATCCCTGGATATTAGATGTTTTGAATGGGGCTAATAGGCTATCGGCTAGATATGAACACCCTTTGCTGTCAGATTGCAGCATCTCTTGTCCTGGCAGGAGGTGTTTGCTTGCAGAGTTTGCAAGGGAGACTTCTGGAGCATTCATAAAGAGATTTTTTTGTTAAAAAATTCCTACTTTTTTTTTCTGCTGACCTAAGCGAGCTGTAACTTTTCCAAATGCTTCTGACGTTTCTCACACAGCAATCTATTAATGTCACAGACAAGGATTCTGCTGACTTCAGTTTGGCTTCTGTATCCCATCGGACAGACTCTTTTCTTTATGGGGGAATGCCTCAAGCCAAAAAGAGAAGGAAAAAACAGGCCCCGAGCTAACTGAAAACAGGCCCAATGGGAAGAGCTTTCCAGCCGCGTTGCCTCTCGCTGGCTGGCTTCTGTTCTGGGCTTGGGGATATGCCAAACTCCAGTGCCTCCGTGCTTTTGATTCCTGTTTATCCCCAGCAACATGATTGTCTATAATTATATATAATCTCTCCCTTGTTTACTCTTCTCCATCCAGGTCTGTACATGGCTGGATGGCAAGTCTCTGCTCACGCTGTCAAGGCTCCAGATCCAAAATGCTTCCCAGAGTCTTCAGCCTTCTCTTTCAAGAGTAACAAAGAAGTTTGATTTCCCTCCTCCCCCTCTACACACACCCCTGCTGCTTCACCTCCCCCTCTCTGACAATCCTCTATTTATACAGAATGTGGAAACAATTTGCAGCAAGGCGAACAATGTAACCCAAAGAGTAATGGAAGGGAAACAAGTTTATGGCATTAAGTTAGAGGACCAGCTTTAGGCGGCTGTTTCTGTTTTGTTTTTTTTTCATCTGTGTTTCTCTGCTTTTCAACCTCTCGATGAACCACCTTCTGTCTAACCAGTGTCAGGTCCAAACTGGCCCAGCCAGCTCTGTATCCCCACACTTCAAGGAAAGTTCAGGGTTGGCTCCCTTCCTGCATCCAAATGTGGTGACTCAGGTCTGTCTGTGTACCTAATCCTCTCTGAGGTTCTAGTTGCAGCTAATTTTGACTCCTGGATTAGTGATAATGGAGAGCATGTGCTGCATGAGGGGCCAGATCCAGCACAGAAGAACTGTGTGATGGCTGAAGGCATCGAATCCTGGTCTAATCATTGATCCACCAACTCTGGGAAGAATTCAGCCTAAAAGAAAATGTTGCCTGGGAATGAGCTGAGGAGGTGCCATAGAGGCAGCAAATTCATGCCGATAAGATTATCTCTATCATTTCCCTTTTGCGCAAGAAGGGTCAGATTTTCAAAACCAGCTGAGCACCTCACAAGGCCCACGTGTGCTGAGCTCTTTTGAAAATGAAGCTACCTGGTGCTGAAGTGAGGGTTGAGCTCCTTAGGAAACCTGAATGTACAAACTCTCGCTCCTTAGCCAGTGCTCCTGACCCACTAATGCAAACCATCAGAAGTCTCCCAGAGCAGGTAAGACATCTTCAGATCTAGGGTTCAACTGCTGTATATAGCAACCCTGAAATCCCTAGAAGGAGGTGGTGAGGAAGGGGCTGATCCAAAGACAGCCCAGCTTGAGAAAAGGGTGCCACCACCATGGTTGTGGATCGCAGCAGTGTCTCTCTAGGCGAGCAGCTGTGGCAGTGCTTTCCTTTAAGATTGACTCCTAATATTCTGTGAGTAAACAAGAATAGCAAAAGAGTGCAAAAGGCAAGTGTAAGGGAGCAGCAGGTGCTGTTTGGCAAGCTCCTTTCTCCCTGGGAACCTGCAGACATCACTTCTTGCAGAAATCATATGGTTGACAACCCATGGATTTGCTTGTTATGTGCTGGGTTGGGAGGGCAAAGCCAGATTGACCAGCATGTAGGGCATGCTCCTCTTCAGGCCGGGTGAATTTCCAGTTCCAAACCTAGGCAGGAGATGCTGCTAGCTGGGTGGCATGACGGTAGGTAAGAGCCAAGGTGCTAGGGGCAGCTGAAGCTCCATGGACCTGCCCTGGGATCCAAATCTTTGCTTCCTCCATGAGGTTTCAGATCTCTTCTACCCCCTTGGAATTTATTCCTCCATGTTGTTTTTTTTGCTACACAGGCACAAGGAGCAAAGGCAGATTTTAAGGTGAACAAAGGCAAAGTCTCCATGAGAGAGCACAGTGAATGCATGTGTTCTGTAGCACTCTGCGCTGCCCTGCCTCAAGGAGTGGCAGGTGCCACTCCAGACAATCAGGCTCCTTTGCAATAGAAAGCACAAAATAGAGAAAACTCTGGTGTTTCATGGTTGCAGAATGGTTGGGGAATTCTCAGGCCTGATTCCTGGTGCAGGACCCCCTGCAGAAGTCGGGACAAAGATGTCTTCATGCCATCTTTGCTAGTCTCCAGTCCTGGACCTAGTGAGTAACCAGTTCAGTTCCTGGCTTCAGGGATGCTCTAACCCAGGCGTTGGCAACATTTTTGGGCAGAGTGCCAAAAACTCCTGCAATTTCAACTTGTAGGATGTTGGCATACCAGGGGCAGACAACGGGGGAGTTGCAAGGGGCCCAATCCTCGTTGTGGCAGCGCAGCCCTGGCTCCTTCCCCACTGTCTGCCCTGAGGCACACGTGCCCATCAAAATGCCTTCACATGCCATGTTCTGGCACTCATGCCAGGGGTCACCTACCCCTGTTCTAACACGTGCCAGGATGCTGATGGCTCCAAAGGGCTATTCTAGCAGCTGGGAATAGCTAGAGCTCAGAAATGTTGTCCTCAGCCCTGCAACTGGCATCACAGGTTGCCAGTTTACACCCTCTGACGATTCCCCCTCCATAGAGAGTTCCCAGTTACACCAGTTTCACAGCCCTCCTCCACCAACCGAGCTCTGCAAAGGGCCTGCAGTAAAGTGGAGAATTGTGCCTCAAATCGCTTGCGCTGAGCTTTCACAGCCTTTTTTTGTCCTCCTATGGTTTCCCCTTGAAATGGAGAAATGTAGGGCTCCACGTTAACTAAAATTAAGAAGTTCTAAATGAAACAAATTCCAAAACAGCAACACACAGATTTGGACAAAGTAGAGAGAGTCCCACATATCCAAATAAGCTGTATGGAGCATCTGAAATGAAGAGGCCAAGGAAAAAGTGATGTAGTTTGAGGGAAACAGAATCTTGGTGTTTCTTCCAGTCCCGTTCCATTTTAAATGCTCTAAGCCACTTGAAAATGTGTTAGGGAGGGAAGGGAGGGTGATCATTGTACTTGGAAATGATTGTGCTGCTAAAATCCATCATCTGCTTACTTGGAATTGTTTCCCTTCTTTTTTTATTTTTAGGGATATTTGTATTTTTCTCTCCTTCCTGCTCTCTCCCTGCTTAAAATCCTCCTTGCAGTTACCAAAGTAACCATAGGCAATATTCCCCAAATAGATAAGTCTGACTTCAGGTGAAGAATAAGCAGCAGACACACGTAAAAAACGAAGATCTGGATCTCACATAAAGGTCTTTATAGACCAAAAGGGAGCCAAAGAAGTTAGTAATGCAGAGTGCCTTTCATAGTTTCCTGGGAGATGTCAGTGGCTCAAATCCTACAAATGTTTTGGGGGTAAAAGTGTTATTTTTGGCACAGACAGCTATATCCAGCAGAGACTGCTCATGTTGAAACTTGCAGGAAACTCAAGTGCTATGGATAGGCACAGATTTGTTTCCCAAAGTTCAGGAAAATGCTGCTCATGGAAACAGCAGGTCTCCTCTATTCAGCAGTTCTCTTTATATTTCCCGCTGGCTCGCTAGCAGTAGTGACACAAAGAGTGCCAGTGGAATAGGATTTACTGGCCACCAGCACTTTAACCACCATTTAGTTTCGTCCTGGCAGGTTTAGACAAAACAGTGGTTAACATGCTTGCAGCAAGGCCAGGCTGACTGTGTCAGCATAAATACCATGCACTGGTTGTGGCCATGGTGGGAAATAGGAAGAAACATCTAGAGTTGACCTAGTCCTTCTGAGTGAGCCTCCAACTAGCAGCACACAAAAGTCACGGTCTTAACACACCTCAGAGCCCTTTTCTAAGTATGTAAGCGTGGCACAGACCATGCTCATAGTTATGGTGTCCTACTGCAAGGCAGAATGACAACATTTTGGAGTCATGTAGGTCCCTGGGTTACTTAACCCCTGGCCTTCCTTTGACTTCCAATATAAAAGAGGCCTAACAATAAGGCTAGCAGATGGTCCTCTTTCCTCCACACCCCCACCTGCACAACAGAGTTTGGGGACCTGTTCCCTCTTCTCTTTTCTGAAGACTTTGACAGGCCAGTTCTCCATACTACCTGCTAGTTTCTGCTGCTCTTCACTGATCTGTGCTCTCTGTGCTACTGGGAACTATACCGTACTTACTGTACTGTCGAAGTTTAGTACTTGCTTAATGAAGCACTAACTAAATTAAGTACTTAATTAAGTAGCACCGGCGCATGGTTTTTTGGTGATGCTTACTGCACAGTAGCCTAATAACACTACACAGTAGTGTATTAGCACTGTTATTGATTGGCACACTACCTCACAGTGTTATTAGGCTACTGTGCAGTAAGCGTCTCGTGTAGATGTGCCCACTGGGTAGTTAGGATCTTTTTTAAGTACCTCAGGCCCAAATCATTCCTGGACATCACATGGCACCAGGGGTAAAATAAATCTAAAGAAAATAACCTGAGTGGCAGAATAGAGCAGTTAACAGCTTCACCAGAGTTGGAACCGTGGAAATGTGAAAGATCAGTGGGAAAATTGTAAACAGCACTTCATTTTCTCTGCAAGCCAAGGGAGCCGGTAACATGGAGCATAGCAGTAAGCAGTCCCATTTCTGACAATAGCTGGTTCTGATGCACTTGATGTGTTTAACAGGTTTTGGTTAATTTGAGCATAAGAGGTGGCTATTGTCACAACCCAAGGGTGTGATTTTTGTTTGTGTGTGTTTTGGCACCGCTGAATTATTTTCCCGCCGTTTGAAGCTTTCTTTGCAGGGTGCATTTCTTCTTTGCAGCATAGAAATGCACATTGCAAGGAGTTCCCGCCATTTGTATTTAAATTCGACCTCCCACTATTGGTTGTTTCTAAATTATTCCTACGTGGCAGCTAGCGATTGGCTTGCTAGCTGTATAAGAGGCTTGAGTGGTTTCCGCCCAAGTTGGAGGACTCCACGAACATCAGGAGGAGGAGACGTCACGTCTCGTGAAGATCTCTAAGCGCTGCGGAGCCTATTGGACCCAGCGTGAATATCAAGAAGGCAACAGGGGTCTGATCAGCCTCTCGTCTCTCCCCGTCGCCGAGCGCAATCCTTGACGTATCCCTTTCCCTGCGCGCAAAAAGTTCCACGGAGCCTCGACAACTTCGTGTGAGTCAGAGTTTTGTCCGAGTCCTTAACATAGGGATTTAAGCGGAGCTTTACCTGGGAAACTGTCCAGCCTACACCACGACCATCTACGGTGTAAGTAAACAATCTTGAATCAACCACTAAGCGTCCGTGCCTAATTCTAGCATGTCGCCTGCTTTCTCTGACCCAGCGTGTCCGGGCTGCTGGCCACAGCCCGCGGTGCAAAAAAAGGGCCCCGGATCGCTCCCGGCCCTCACAGCTATGAGACTCTATTACAGAAATTTGAGGAGCCCTGCACTGCACGTAAAATGAAATGTGAGAGAGATGTTCTTAACCTGAGATCATAAAGGGAAAGTCAAACTGTGGAAGAGTTCATGGCTGATCTAATACTGAAGAACCACCCTTCCCATTTTGGAGGCTAACCAAGTCACTGATAAGGACACTTAAATCCCAGAGAGAGACTATGAAGCAACCCAAAATTACACCTTGACAAAGCAAAAAGCAGTTCCCACATCATTCATTTGGGGGGGGGGGGGGGTGTGCAGCAAGGAATAGGAGATGCTCTGTTTACCAGGGCACCCCGTGGAGTAACTAGAAACAACAGACACAAACTGACAGACAGCAGATTCAGGTATCAGGAAGAACTTTTTCACGGTTAGGGTTGCCAAAATCTGGAATGGGCTTCCAAGGGAGGTGGTGCTCTCTCAAAGACTTTGGGGGTCTTCAAGAGGAAACTAGACATACACCTGGCTGGGGTTGTCTGACCCCAGTGCTCTTGACTGCCCAGGGCAGAGGGTTGGACTCAATGATCTGCTAAGGTCCCTTCCGACCCAAACATCTATGAATCTATGAATGGATGCCATGCTGTCTAACATGAAGCTTCTTATGCAGGCAGCAAGTGCTCTAACACAAGAGATGATTTGAGATCCAGAATACCATAAGAAAAGCAGCCTGAGGAAGACTAGGTGATACCCTCTCCAGCTTTCAGGATGAGGGGAAGATAAAGGGCACAAAACTGACCATTTCCCCTGAGAAGGTCTCAGTTGGGCAAGCACATAGCCCTCATGATCTAATGTTGCCTGGTCAAATGGATTTACTGCCTCCTGACAACAGTAGTTCTACTGTGTCTTGGGTGATTCACAAGCCTACAAATTCCCTCAGTGGTTAATCATACTTTATTAGTGGATTAAGTTAGTAGGTAGGCTAAACGGTTTTTAAATGTGTGCTATATCGGTATTTGTTAAGTATTAAGTTTGGCTAGAAAAGCAAGATGTGGTTTTGGGAACTGCAGCGTAGAGTGGTTTAGTTTTGGAAGCCTGCATTCTGTCATGCAGAGGCAGTTAGAATGGGTCTTTGAGTAAAGAGAATCTCTTTCAAGTACCTTGGGCCCAATGTGATTGAATGCCACAATCCTAATATATCAGTAAGTATTAATTACATCACTTTACTGTAGTACCTATCCAGCCTATATTGCCCTTTCATTTCTTTGATAGGAAAGGTTCATAATACTTGAATGGAGCTCGATTGGAGAATTTTGGGAGTGAAATCCTTTTAATCTATTCAAGATAAAGTGAGATTTATGGAGAGCAGTGTGGTATAGTGGTTAAAGCATGGGTCAGGAGACTTGGATTCCATCTTGGTTCTGCCACGGAGATTATAGGCGTACCATGAGTAAATTGCTTCTCTTCTCTGTGCCCCTGTTTTTCACTCCTAACCCCCTTTGCCATGTCTGCTTAAATTGTGGTTTCTTCTGCCCCTGGTGTATCTGTGTGTACCGCAGCCCAGCACAATAGAGCCTCATCTTGTTTGAGTCCCCCATTTGTTACCAACATGCTGAAGATCATCAAAGGTGTGTATAGACAGCACTGCAAGCATCATTTGGTGGGAGATACCTTTATTCCCTCCTTGCCAACAGAAGTGCTAACTCGTTCCAATTATAATGGCACTTTTTGGTGAGATGAACATCTGTCACTGGGAAACAGGAGAGAAATCATCAGACTCATTTCACATATGCCATCAAGAAGCCATTTGAAGGGAACAGCTTTCAGCTACAAATATCAGCTAGGCTAAAATTGAACCCACTGCCTACAGGTGAAAGGCTCTATAAAGCTTTACTAATCCCCAGAGCCATTCTATCCCACTTATAGGGTATACTACATTTAGCTTAAATCACATAGTCTTAGCCTCTTCTGGTTTGACAGCATTTAAATGTAGTAAACCTTTTCTCTTTCTCTTTTTCCTCTAATTATCTGCAGCATTTGTTCCTCCTTTGGGATTTTCCACTTTTCTTTGTTGCTTTATACAGTCCATTCCCCCAGTTCCTTGTTCATTCCCTGTATTCCATCCCACCTTTTCTCTTCCTCCCTGGTTTGATATAGCATCTCACTGGTCCTGCTTCACACTAAGAGAAGGGGTATTAGATGGAGTCCCCATAGATATAAATTGAACAGAGAGAAGTGGCTGGGTTCCCAGCAATACGTATAAATTGAACAGAGAGAAGTGGCTGGGTTTCCCAGCAATAATTTATCTGATTAAAAAATGTTCCCCACCCCCACTTCCCTCCTAGCCCTAAACCCCCTCCAAAAAAAAAAGAAAAAGGAGAACCTTGGCATCCAGGCTACTATTTGAACTATATTATTCAAATTGCTTGAAGGGGGATTTAGATGGAAAAATAACTGTCAAAAGATGGCTCTCCGGGGAAACAGCATTAGCTCTGGAATTTGGAATAGGAGTTGTTGTGTGAAGAAGTGCAGAAAACGTAAATAGTTCTGAGTCAAGTACCTCTGTGATCTCCAACTCTGCTGTTGCTCTCCTTTTAAAAATTTATATAAAAAAATACACCAGTAGGCAGTGAAACAACAGTAAAGAAAGTATTCCCTGATCAATAGTCAGCTTCTCTCTCTTTTTTTCTCCATGCTTAGTGCAGGGTTCAGTCCAACTAAGATCAACACTCCAGTTCATAAAGTACTTGTCTCCCTGTGTGTCACCTGGACAGGTTTTGTTCCCTCCTCCTCAGTACCCTGGGGGGTCCCTGTTTCTTTGCCTTTCAAAATCTTGGTTACTGGTACTTTATTCAGAGGTAGGTGTTTTGGGGATAGAAAAATCCTTCCTGCTCTTTCTTCCCCACCAGTACATAATAGCAATGTGGTATAGGTGACTGGTGCTCCGTGTTTTGGACCCTTGGCTTTGGCTGCTTTCTTTTTCTTTTGCAAGAGAGAGAGGCCTCTATTTTACATTTCATACTACTTTCACAGTATGCAATAATTTATAACGGAAGTTACCTTATTAATGTCAAGGGCAGAATTGCTACTGACATTCAAGCTGCAAGAGCGCATGAAAATCATTTAGTTTGCTGTTGCATGATCCACACAGTGAGGGCTGTTAGTTAATGTATGTACTTCTTTGTATTTCCAGACTGAACCAACTCTGCATGATGGTTTCTGGGCCAGTGGGTGAAATGCTGCCACACCAGCTCTAATCCTGAGTTTTGAACCTCAGGGTAATCTCAACCAACTCACCAGTGCTCAGGTTTCTTTGTTTTCTGACTGGAGGGCTGTTCAGCTGAAACCTCCCTCCTCTCCTTCTTGGGGATTTACGTTGCCACAAGTCTTCATTTTTTCCAGATGTTTTACCTAATAAATCAGGAGGTCTCATCAGAGGATTTGAATCCAAAAGCTGTTACCATGACTTCAAAGGCACAGGCATGGAAAGAAGGGGAGCAGATATTGTCTACAAATCCATAGTCATAATGATAATAAAAGTGGTTGTTCTAGACTCAAGCTCCAGCATGTGTTCTGTGAATATCATGCCTCCGTAGTGATTAAATAATATGGATAGCTTACACTGGTGCTGTGTGAACCTTTCACCAGCCTTTGTTTAAAACATGTTCTACTAAAGTGATATATGGTGCAGAGAAACCATATGCAGTTAAGCAAAAATCGGGGGCAGGAGTGCTGATTGTGAGAGATGAGGAGCTCTTTATACTGCTGAACTGAAGTCAATAGGAACTTACTCAGCATCAAGCCCCATTTTTTCTCCTCTGCTCACTTTCCATCTTGGTGCCAATGGAAGCTTTTTTCACTCAGAAGAATGAATGGCCTAGCTCATAGCTATATAATGCTTTAATGATAAAAACATTATATGGTCGCAAAATAGGATTGCTCTTATTATTGCTGGTTTATTCCTAAATCAAGAACTTATTTAGAAGGGAGTCACTAAAATTTCAGGCAATTATCAGCTGCCTAAAATATATACCACACCATTTTCTCTTGCTGTTGTATTTGTAGTCTTCAACTGGGTGCTTGGTGCTATGAGAACTGGGGCAAGTTGTTACCAGTGTGTTTTTAATTGCATGTAGCCCAATATATTTGCTTTTGGGTACCTGTAAGTAGTATGTAGTGAGGAATGTTTCTGTACTGCTGATTTATATAATATGGTCCTTAAAAGTAACCTCTAGGAAGGAGGGATAGTCCAGCAATGAAGGAAGTGTGAAACTCTGGAGACCTGGCTTGGATTCTCTGATTGCCTGTAGATCTCTGGAACCACGTCAGATAAGTCATGTAGACCTTCTCCACGCTGCTTCTATGCCAGGCCTGGGAGTGCTGCTGTGCAGCATGCCTCTCTCACTCTTTCACACTCTGCATACTCAAAATCCCCCCAAATAAGACTGCCTGATAGCCTCAGAGCAACCCTGAACATATGTCCAAAGCTGCTTTCAAAATTTCTGTCTCAGGCATGTTTACTGGCACATCTCAGGGTGGCTCTAAGGTAAGGTACCACATTGCTATTACTGGCACATCTCATTTCAGCAAGTAGGCAGAGCAAGTAGGCAGGGTGGGTTTCACGGTAGAGCTCCTGGGCACAGCAGAGGAGCAGTCTAGACAAGCCTGTTGTCTGTCTGTGTGAGTAAAACGGGGTAATAGCACATCTCTACCTTATAAACTTCACCTCTAATTCAGAGCACCAAAGTGTTACAAAAATATCACGGGTTACACATTAAACCATGTATGTGTCTACAACAGAGACTTTGGAAAATTAATTTGCCCTAAATTTAGGGCCATTTTCCTTGTGCTCCAATTAGCAATGGGGCAAAGGGATGATAAGCAAGAAATTATTCTAACTGGCTCTTTTTTCGCTTGATTGTTTCAGTTCATTAACGTTGCTGCTGGCCAGCTCCTCTTGTGTCACCACGGTTCCTCAGCAAGCACCATGCTGGGAAGTCCCAGAGGCAGGGAAGACCTGCTGCATTATTGAAATGTCCATGCCAACAGAGGAAGATTCATTATTAAGTAGATTCTGCATTATTACACGGTGCTCCTGACAAGGTTTGTTCCTCCTTCTCCCACGCACGCGCACGCGTGTGTGTGTGAGAGAGATAATGATAAAGTCTTCATAAGTACTGTTATAAAACTAGTGTATGCCCCCCTCAGAACAATTGTGCTTCTCATTTACGTGTCACCCCCCCAGCACCCTAACGCTACCCCATAGGACAGTTCCACAATCCATCATGACTGCCTGGGATCTGTGACAACCCAGAGTGATACGTGCTGGGTCATCAGAACAGAGTAGGAGCAGCACAGCGTGACTTCAGGAGCCTAAAAATAGGTACAATAATTTTTGAGCTGAAGGCTTTCTCCCCACCCCCTTCCTCCCCCAGCCCTTGCCATTTGGTATACTCAGCACATAATTGTCAAGATAACTTAAAAAAAAACACAAAACGCATCTCCCTATAGAAATGAGCATGTTTATTAGTAGACATTGTCGCTTTGGTGGCAGGATGAGTTATGGTATTGCACACTGAAATAACTCCACGTGACTTCCAGTGACACAATGGCTTACAGGTTTTCTGTGAGCAGTGGGCGTGGAAAGGAGCGCTAGTCATCTGCCTCGCTATGGGGTGAAGAATCAGATACGGCCAGAGACATGCTATAAAATGAGGAGCCAAATTCCTTTTTGCTGGATGGCTGCTCAAGTACTTGGAGTCACTGTGAATTGACTGATTGAGCTGTGAATGTAGCGCGTTATATTTTTCCTCTGGATTGTTTCTTCCCTTTATTCTGTTACTCTGTAAATCTCATTCGTATTTACCACACCTTTTTTTTTTTTTAAAGTTTACTCATTGGACTATGCGCTAGACCCAGTCTCTGCCAAGCCTAAATAAACTGCATTTATAAAGGAACCCTGATTATTCTGGACAGGAGGGGTTTGATTCACAGAAGTGGTATTCTTTGAAAAGGTCTGTTCCTTTGGTAGTGACTTGTTTGAAATAGATTCTACTTTACTATGCCTGTTAAGCTGTTCTCAAGGCCACACAAAGGAGGAAGGATTGTATAAGGCTGTATAAATCAAAGTTTGTTATAGGAATGTCAAACACTGCAGCACACTGGTGTGTTAATAGCAAGCAGACAAGAAGTGCGGTAGTAGTCAGAGACAGTTAGCAGAAGCAATGAAGCTAGAGAGTCCAATTCTCAGCTGTCTACAACAGCTGGGTCCAGCAGACCCAGATGTAATTCTGTTGCTGCTGTGGGGAGACTGACCAACCCCCACAGCACATTGTTAAAGGCCTCCAGTGGTCAGATGGGAAGGGCCTGGGGCTGTCTTTCTGGTCTAAATCGCTACCATTAGATAGGCTCTAGAAATGATGCGATGGGGCAGATGTTCATCTCACCAAAAAGTTCCATTATAACTGGAATTAGTTAGCACCTGTTCTGCTCTCACTAAGACAGAAATCACTCTATGGAAGTCACTGTAGATGTAGTGGGGTGAACTAGTGAGAGGGTAATTGGGACCCTGAGCAGAAGATGGTAAGGTGACCCTGTCTGAGGTTCTCTCTGGTTAGTTCATTTTGCCGCTAAGGTCAAATGTAGTATGATCCAACAGCCTGGGACCCCAGCAATGAGAGTGTCCTGTGTGCCTGCTGCGTCTCCTGCTGCTACGCCAAGCAGATGCGCTGCCTCATGGTGTCCAACACGATCTGCTGGTCCTGCAACATCTACGTAGAGCACATCACGGGCTATCACCAATACACCAACCCCGCCAGACCGACCACCACCGGACTAGACCCAGAGGAGGCCACCTGAACCCCGCTCTGAACCTAATGGACTCCAAGAGGAACCTTCAACAATGGACCACCCCGCTGTACCCAAAGAGGACCCCCGCGATGAGACTCTAAATGGACTGAGACACTTTCTCCAACCCACTTCCTCCACCATTGTGGATCATTGTACGGGTTTGTGTGCATCTATCTTCTTTCTCTCTCAGCGTCACAAACCCCCTGCCTCCCCCTCCCCCACCCCCTCCTTCGCCCCCGGGCTTAGTTGGCTAATATTGTATGTTCTGTAACCTAGTTGCATTCCCCTCCTCACCCCCATCCCTCTAATGTTACTTCCTCGCTCGGGTGATCTGTATTTCCCTACTGGCTTTGTCATCTTTTTGGTTCATGACTCTTAACATCCACTAATAAAATTCACTCTGTTCTTATCTCCTCTTGAAGGCTCAGGACAAGCATAGTTGCTTCGTAACCTGGCAGGGGAAATACCATGTATCTGTGTCCAAGAAGGCAGTTTTCCTGAAGTGCTACCCGAGAGAACTGTTCTTCTGGCGTGGTTCAGTACCTGCCAAGGTGCAGTGGCTTTAAGCCCAGTTTATGGAAATGGGAGTCTCCTCCCTTGCTTGTTCCAAAGGCCTTATGGCTAAGGGGAAGCAAAACTTGGGGGCATCCAAACCCCAAACCTCTGGGCTTGGGCCTGCAAGTAGGATGCCCGCCAAAGGTTTTGGAAACATCTGAAGCCCCAGGTGGGATGGAGGATGTTTGTTTGCCACTTAGGGTTCTGGACACTTGGATTTGGCATTAGTTTTGGCTAATTTGGCTGTGGATACAAATTAAATTGAAAAAAAAATTGTTGCAGAAGAAGAAAACACCCCGTCTTAATACCTGCAAATCAGAAAGCTTCCCTCCTTCAGCCACAGTTTTTTGGCAGTGGCAGGAGGAGGAGGACAGCACAGAAAAGGAAACTGAGTGAAAAGTATGGGAAACCTTTTAGTCAGCATTTTAGATGTAAGCTCACAAACAACATTTCCTATGCACTTAATAGCAAGTATGCTGTGCACCAGAACCTTTTTATAGTTGCATTCTCCCTAGGCACCTCTGTTTGCTGTGGATCCAGCACTGCAGCTGTAACTCAGGCCCTTACTCCTAGTGAAGTCAATTGATGTTTTGCTTGGAAAGGGTTGGCAGGACCCGGCAATGTCACTGAGTCACAATATATGAGGCAACACTGGATTCTACCAAACACTTTTCTAGGCATTATGTGGAGATCCAGGGCCATAGCTTGATCCTGTTAGTGGAATTCCATGATGTCCAAGTTCATAATGCATTAAATCTTAAGGCTTTTATGCTCTTCTTATTCTGGCAGGCTCCCATTGAATTCTATGGGAATTGTAGCAATAATAGCTGAGTAAGGACCATGGAAGGCTAGAAGTCCAGGCAATGCATGTATTCCCAGTTGATCTACAATGTAGGGGTCCTATTGGGCTTCTTTGGGAACCCCAAAGATTCAATTCCCTTTACCCCGCTCTGATCTTTAATGCTCAGGTTTCGTGCCTGACCTTCTGCCAATGGAATGCTGGGTAGGGGCTGTGGGACCCCTTAGCTTTTTGGGGTGCAAATGTAAAACATTTTTCCACTCCCATCCCAACTCCTATCTGCTGCAAACCCATTACTCTGTATTGGGCCAGCATGAAAACTTTCACATAGCCAAATGTTACTTACTCATTCTCAGGCTCACAGATTCACAGAAGTTTAGGGCTGGAAGGGTCCTTCTGAGATCATCAGGTCCAGCCCCCCTGCTCTGGGCAGGAAAGACAGAAATTTAGGAGAAGAAAATAATCATTTTCAGGCTCCTAAGGATCACTATAAGACAGTCAAGTTCAGCGACCTTCAAAGTGATTGCTGCAGAGCAGTGGAAGGTACTTCATCCCACCTTAAGACTGAGCACGTTGTCTCTGCTGTTTTGCAAGGCCCTGATGCTATGGGAATGTGGAGGGGGAGGTGGGAGCTCAAAGTCTTTGCAAAGTACTGCATTTAAAAATCAAAATTAAGCTATCTGTGCTTAGCATTAGTCACAAGGCTTTCCTCTTACGAGAAGGATTCTGGAGGGGGGGTGCTTTTAGGATTTAGCATGGCTTGTGGATCAGGATCCTGGATGAGCCCCATAGTGACAATTCACATTCTTATGCCACTGTCTGTTATGGATGCTCAGAGGCACCTTAGCTTTTTGGGGTGCAAATGTAAAACATTTCTCCACTCCCACCCCAACTCCTATCTGATCCGATCCCATGACTCTGTATTGGGCCAGCATGAAAACTTTCACACACTCAGATGTTACTCATTCCCAGGCTCCTAGAATTTAGGAGAAGAAAATAAGCACTTTCAGGCTCCTAAGGATCACTATATGCCAGTCAAGTTTTGTCAGTCACTCAAGGAAAGGAGTTTAGCAATCTCAATCCAGTCCCTGCAGTATGTGTCCATTTCACAGCAGAAACCCTTGAAAAATTCTGAATTTGGCAAGATTGACAAGAGAGTAAGGAAAGGGCCAGGCCAGACCGAAAGGATGCATTGAAGGTCAGAGCAATGGTGCCCTAACAAAGCTTAGTAAAAGCCAATAACTGAAATAGCAAGTAGGTGCAACAGTTCAAGAGTGCGATTCTGTGGCAGAGCTGGGTAAGCTCCAGGACTAGAACAATGGAGGTGCTGCAGGGCAGAACTGAGGTGCCTATTGTGCCATTAAAAGGTATGGCACAAGAATAGCATGTTGGATATAAAATAAGGTGCGCATCCAGAGCTCTGATACTAGGGGAATCATGAACAAATGGGTAGAGCGATCTATATAGGGACCATAACTGAACTGATAAGGGGGAACGGCAGAATGGGAAGGACTGAAAGAAAGCCACATAATGCCAGGCACTTGTCAGTGGTTTTTTTGCTTCTCTCTTCAAAAACTAAATCAAATAACTGGAGAAAACGTATTGGCCAGACTCCTAATTTTAGATCTGAGGTAGAAGGGATAGCTGTTTCAGAAAGACAGGCTAGCTTTGTGCCTTGCTCACAGTCAGGAAACACCAACCATGAAAGCATAGGGGATTAGGCACATGGTGGGGCCCAGGTGCCCTCTGGCATTGATGCCTAAAACTTTAATTTTGCTTCTGTGAACATTGCCCATTACACCCATTGTGCATGTCAGCAGTGCCTCTAACTTTCCTTACTACCTTTTTACAGGAATAAAATTTGCTCTTATATGGTGCTTTTCATGCTTGAGGCAGTTCAAAGTGCTTTGCTAAGCACTTTAATGAGTTAGATCATGGTAGTGCAGTGACTGTGCACTCAAATTCAGTGGCAGTCATGTGCTCAGGAATAATTTGGGAAGTCTCCACTACTCAAAAGTGTTTTACTTATTGAAGGAAGGAATGCCAGGCAGGACTCTTGTTTATTCTCTGGAGGTCTTTGATGACCTTCAGCTTCTATGCAGACAATGACATATGAGAAGACAGAGAAGAGACCTTGCTGGTGGCATGGCACTGTGGAGCACTGGACCTCTCAACGCTGCACTGTAGTATGGACTGAAAGGTAGGTAAGTCCGAGACCCGTTGCTGTTTCTGTTTATTTTTAAGAGTGAAGTAATGCTTTCCATTTATATAGGACCTTTCAGCTAAGGACTTGGGAGGATTTTGCAGATGGTACTCTCCACAATGCCACTGTAAATCAGTGGAATATCACTGCTCTGTAGGAAAAACGAGGTGGGAGAAGGCTAAGGGTCAGTTCCAAAAATGGGCTTAGGTGTCTTAATGTGAGACTGCAGCAGAATGTGGGTGCCAATGGCTAAATTCTTAATCTTGAAAACCACCAGGCCACTGCATAATCTTGGAAGTGTCTCCACTGTTTAGCATTTCAAGTTTTGACATTCAAGATGCCAAGGCACCTAAAATTCTGCTTCTGCATTTGCCCACTAGTTCCTCAGTCTTGACAAGGTACCTCCGTACCTAGTTGATGTCTAATTTGGATGTGAATGTAAGTGTTTCTCTGCTTATCTTCCCTTGATGTGGTGGGCAGGCTCTGTAAATTATTGTCTGTTTTCCTTTTTGCAGCAAACGTTATATGAGCCCTACCTCCTTCCCATGTAAATCTCTCATGCTTACATGGTCATAGGCCTCATGGCCCTCCCTAATACTAAGCAAGGCTGTTGGGAAAACATGCACCATCCACATTTGGCTGGCATGAAACTTCTCAAAAGGGAACAAAGTTTTTTCTACAGCTGTATGATTAGAGCAGCCTAATTATAAAAGCAAATGGTAATTTAACAAGGAGATGGCACCGCTTGAGGTGACGATGTCTCCCCAGACTCTCCCTTTGTGAGTTCCTAAATATACAGAAAGTTGGGCACCAAGCCTTTCTCTTTCACATTGCTTAGCATTGCTTAGCATATTCAAGCTGCAACAGGAATTCATCTGCATTTCAGAGGGTCTTCTGTTTCCTTCCCCTTCCCACACTTCACTAGCACATACATAGCAATGCAGTTAAACAAAGAACAAGTTTCTTTGGAGTTTCCAATGTGCTGGAAGGTGACTAGTCTTGAAACTCCTCCCTGAACAATAGTGGAAATTTGACATGTACATCTTTGCTAGGCTCATTCTCTGGGATTAAATGGAATATGCATCATTGTTCAGCATGCCCCCACTCTGTATTTTAACTGCAAATAATAGTCCTTTTACCTAGCTGTTATTAGATTTCAAACTGCTTTACAAAAAAAGTGACCCTGCTGACATGAACAGAACGGTACACCGAGAATGAGGGCAGAACACAGCACATTAATTAATTAGGATTTTTGGCAGTCCTGGAAGGTAAGGATACACGGCCCCTTCCTTGAACTGCTGGAGTGGGAACAGTAGGAACAGTGCAAAGCAAAACTAAATGAAAATTCTGTCTCTAATTGGAGCCATAAGAGACATGCAAGGAGGCCACATATAGGTACCAGCCATAGAAGTTGGCTAGGACAGTAGGGCAAGCTCTTCTGTTGATACGAAACAACCATATCTGTGTCCTGCTCCTAAATGAAAGCCTCCTGTGGGGACAATGAACTTCTGGCTTCCATTGAAATCAGTAGGAGATCTGGGAGCTCTGTCATGAGTTTCGTTAACAGTTGCATCCCATATCCATAAGACATCTTGCCCAGTAGGGATCTCAAGCTGGTGGTGTGGGCAGCTAAGTTAGACACAAATTACCCTACATAGTTCACTCTTCTGTGGAATTTTTGAACCCCTTCCTTGTTTCTTTGGGCAGGTATGCTGGTAATAGTTTCAACTTCACTGTTATCTCCCCATACACCTTGCTGTGTTAGCCCTTTCCTCAGATATTTTTATTTCTGCTATGCAGAATTTATATTTTTGCTTGTTTACCTTTAGCTGTAGATCTTTCCAAAGCTACTCAGAGCCTCTGGTCAAGATCTTCTATATTTCCTCTCAATTAAAGCATCACCTCCGTCAAATTTACTATCTCCAACAACATAAAAAATGTGTTATACTTTCCTGTGAAGCACCTCAGGTGCCAAATGCAAAGCAGCCAGCAGCCTGAGGAAACAGCATCCCCCAAAGGGATGCTGAATGTGTACAAATGTGTGCTATGTTTTTCTAAGGGTATCTGTCAGAATCCTGCTGACACATCAAGTACAGACAAATATTTGGCATCATCCATCTCTCCAAACATTTCTCCACTTTAGGAAGTGGGAAAAAAATCCCTCTTTATATTTATTTAGTTCTTTGGGGTTTATATGTAAGCAAAAGATTATTTTTGATGCTTTCCTTCATTGACCAGCAAGTATATCCACTCTGGTGGTTCTACTTGCCCTATGTTTCTCAGAGCAATAAGCTCATCCCATTTTTCTTATAGCCTCTGACTTGCACTTTCCTAGTGTTATGAATTTTGGAATTGTTGGGCTCTTTTACCTCTATTTTTAATGTTGTTGATGGGTTTCCTATCCCCTGGAAGATGTCCTCAGACTCTCCCTCAATGTTTTAGTGCCTTAGCCCTTCAATGAGTGCACCGCTCTGATGACATCAAAGGCTTGACACATTTTTAACTGTCTAAGAGGAATGCTTTTTCCTTGGTATTACTACACGTTGTATCTTTTTCAGTGTGTTTGCCTGTACATATACTGGTAGTTCACCTTATGCCCTTACTGGGCGCATCTACGCGTGCAGTCAATGTGCACAAATAAACTTTGGAGCTTATTGCTCTGAAATGTATTCGTGTGCAGCATGTGGAGCCCAGTTGGAGCAGCGGAGGCTAGAAAGGGACATGAGGGGGTCAGCCTGCCAGCCCAAGGCTGCTCCTACCGGGCTCCACATGCGGTGGAGGGGCTGGCTAAGGCATGCCGGCTGGCTAAGGCTGCACTCTGGTTAGCCCCATCCTGAAATACTCCATGCCCCAGCCAGCTGTGGCAGCATCTACACGTACACGGCTGCCTGAAAAAACTCTGCAGCTGGGTACACTGTATTTACAAGTACTACCGTATTGCAGAGTTTATCAGTTTTGTGCTCCCTAATTGGACACAGGGCTCCACGTGTGGTCTCAGTGCTAAATAGAGGGGAAAAATCACTTCCCTCAATTTGCTGGCAATGCTCCTACTAATGCAGCCCAGTATGCCGTTAGCCTTCTTTCCAACAAGGGGATGCTGTTGACTCATATTCAGCTTACTGTCCACTGTAACCCCCAGGTCCTTTATTACAAATCTGCTGCTTAGCCAATCTATCTCCAGCCTGTACCCGTGCATGGGATTCTTCTGTTCTAAGCACAGAACCTTGCACTTGTCCTTATTGAACCTCATGAGAGTATCCTTTACTGATCTATCTGATAACTTTCTTTAGAATGTGTTTAAAAATGGCAAGCATAATAAATCATTTATTCTATTTTTAATAAAATAAAACATTAATAGCAGTAGTAACAGTAAACATTAAAAACACTAGCAGAATACCAGAACTGATCTTCTTTACATCTACCTTGTCCAAATAACACTTCCTTGAATGCCCTGGCTGTGTCAGATTTATTAAGGATTGGCTGCAGCTGGGATGACAGGCAGTCCCCAAAAGACCACATGAATATTACCTGATCCTTCACGAGGAGCCTTGAGATCATAAAAAACAAGATTTACTACTATTTGCATGAAAAGTTAGACAAAGCTTATAGATCTTAAAGCAAAACAGCCTGAAAATAAGGACTTAGAGATCTACTTCAGCCAATTTGGGCTACAGAAGGAGTACAGTAGTGTTTGAGGTCTTCTCCTTGCATCTGTGCCATCTTTGATATCTTCCTCAGAATGGCCTGTTCACAAACAATACCATCTCTTCCCTTCCTAGAATTGAATGTGCATCCCAGATGATATAGAAATAAACCTTAATCTCACTACATCATATTATGTTTTTTCCATATTGCATAGAAGTCTTCTTGTGAAAATAATTCCTCACCACATACATGTACGTGTGTGTGTGTGTGTGTATTTGGGGTAAAGAGCACCTCTAAAATCCTAAACCACCAGATACCCCTTTCTCTGCAGATTTCTTCAGGCCTAGTCAATGCAAATTGGTTCCAAACTTCTAAATTCTTTCCTTTTCTTGGTTGTGAAAGTTGCTGGCTTAATGCCTCTGGGGACTGAAGTCATCTTTCCTTTTCCCCAGAACACACTTGGCAAGGTCAGCATTAATGCAAACTTCTTCCATATTTCTTGCCAATGTGCTTCACCCTGACTGAAGGGACTGTGCAGCATCCTTCTTTCACCCTCCTAAGAATATCACTAAAGATGTTAATTGATGAGGTGGCAGTTAAGATGATATTTTCTTGTAATGCAACATTTGTACATTAAAAGGTGGACTGGGTCTTTCAGCTCATTTCCAGTAAGGCCCAAGCCAACCATCAGGTACTAACAATTTTCAAAAACAGCCATCTTTTTTGGATATGAACTAGTAACCGGTTTCAGGTTTCTACCTCTCCGTTGCTCTGCCTGGTGTTTTTGAATCATTTTATGTCTCACTTGGGCACAAGGTCCTATTCTGACCCTTTTGAAGTTCATTCCATATTTCTCAGAATCAATAAACTTCAAATGCAGTAGCAGAAATGCCAGCTAGTCAATAAGTCCAGTCTAGTTATGTTAGAAATAAATGCAGCTGTTGTTAAGGTTTCATTTTCTTAAGGAACTCCTATTCAGGCATATTTGTTATTTCAATTAGCTTGATCTAGTGCCTTAGTCAGGGGCTGCAGCCTGTCACGTTCAGACTGTAATTTGATGTCTAAAGCTGCCAGTCAGGTACCAAGGAAATCAAAAAGTGGTAAAACCGCATTGTGACAGCAGATATACAAATCTTGACACACTTAATGTGCAGTGTACCTGTCAGGAAGGTTCACGGCATGATCACCTGCATTTCACATCCCAGCGGAGTTGCATGCTTTGGTTTCCCATCTTTGATCACTGTCCCCCTGAGAGGCATGTGGAGAGCTGGTGAGATAGTGGTGTTTTTCCATAACTAGTTGCCCTAAAGGGTTTTGTTTTTTGTTTTTAAGTGAATGTAGTGTGTGTAAAAAGCACTGGATTGACAGCTCAGGAGCCTGAAACCCCATCCCTGTTCAATGTATATACAAGCTTTATCTGCCAGAGCTGTCAGTGTCACACCTTTCCCCAGCATGAAATTAATTTTTACTTTTTATTTCTAAATTACCCTCTTGTTTCCCCAAATTACTGTCTGATCTGAGAACTTGAGCACCAGGATTTAGATGGAAGATAATGTACAGAGTCACTGAAAATGGGATGAAATTTTGGCAAGGTATGTGGGGGGGGAGGGGTGAGACAGACAGACAGACAGACACACAAATTAAAAATCTGCAGGATCAGATGATTTAAAAATCAGGTTTACTTGAAGCATACCTAAAACCAAGCTGGGTAACAGGAGTGCTTCTTAAGAAAATAGGATGATAGTCAGGTCTGCAAAGTAAACTTATCATTCCCAGCAGTGGTGCCCTCAAACACTGCTACACTGCTCTGGGCAGGCTGCCTCCTAAACCAGAAGGCTTGCAGCTGCCTCTGCATGGTGCTTGGAGTTTGTTAGAATTAGCCCTGCTGAGTGACAATACCAATTAGACTGCCCCCAGCTAATTAGCTCAGCTGCTCTACAGTGGCTATACTGTACTGCTTCTGGGTTAGGAGGCTGCCTGCCTGCAACAGCACAATCGTGCCTGAGGGTCCTGCTGCTAGGGTTGGTAAGTTTACCATGTGGACGTAGCCTATATCATTGTAGTAATGCCCTAGAGAAAACACCTTTAGGCTTTCCTCTGAGAGATGCATGGCCAAGGAAAAAAGGCTAGGCATAAATTCTGCAATATAACCCTCTGATTTCTGTGTCACTAGGGTGCAAGAGATTGTACCCTGCCTATGCAAATAAATATATGTAAAGAACAGCAACAGCAAAGCTTTGAATTCTACGGTGGCATCCAGATGAGTGTTGGCCATGTGGTACGTGGCATCGCACTGCATGTTCAGCTCTTCTCTTCACTGCAAGGGAGCAGTGCAGGGGGGAGGGTGGCTACTCCTGGGTAAAATAAGGTGCTCAAGGACCTTGTAGCACACAGACAGTAGTGTGATTGGCAGTAGCTGGCCTCCAGTGTGAGGTCATTGCCAGGTTTTGGAATGGCAGTAACTTTTGCCATACGCCACTTCTTCGGGAGTGACCTTGAGCTGATGGGTCTTGTGTAGAACTAGGTCAGCCACACGTGAGCACGGGGCCCAGGCTGTTTCGAGAATTCTGGTAAGATGTTGTCGTAACCAGCAGCTTTGCCATCTTTCAGACTCTTTAAGACTTTTTCCCGTTCGGTGACTGTGAAGCGATCAAAGCTGTTACATTCCACGCGTTGCTTCCAATATTGCTTCAGTTCATGATACGTGATGTGCTTTGCAGTGATTCAGCAATGAAAAAGTTTGTAATGCTGTATGGCAGACAAGGATCTTTGGGTAAATCTAATATCTTTTATTATCAGACGTTCCCTCTGCCTGAAGAAGGGTGTTTGTACCCGAAAGCTTGCAAAGAAGAATTTTTCCAATTATTTTTTTCGTTGGTCTAATAAAAGATATCAGATTTACCCAAAGAACTTTGCCTGCCTATGTCCTTAGACCAACATAGCTACAACCAACACCCCTGAAACGTGGAAGATATTTAATTTTGCTGTAATGCTCTATAGCAGTGGATTTCAACCTTTTTTCATTTGCAGACCCCTAAATATTTTTGAATGGATATGTGGACCCCTTTGGAAATTTTGAATGAAGGTGTGGACCCCTTTAAATTGTAAGTGTGGGTATTCACATACTTTTGATGGATCATAGTCACCTTTTGCAGACCCCTTAGACATTGTCTGTGGACCATGGGCTGAACACCATTTCTCTATGGGAAATTAGTGACACGTTACAGGAGACTCCATCACACTGTTCTGAAGGCAGAGGGAAATTCGGGAACAGCTTTCCAAACAGGAGTTTCCAAAGAGCTAACTCATTTTAAGATGGAGTTTAATATACTTTTATGAATGGTGTTATTATATAATGTGGTTGCCTGGAATAGTATGAGGCTCGATTCAATGACCCAGGAGTTTCTTTCCAGTGTTTTGTTTTTATTTGGCTACATTTCTGGCGGTTTCCATTCCTCACCTCTCTAGGTGTCTGCTGCTCATTCCAACTTGTGCATGCATTGTATATCTGATTCTGAATATGGAAGTCCTAACAATATAACTGTTTTTGTATATCAGGATACCTAAAATGTGGAGCATGGTTGAGTGGTTAGATCAGGGGACTGGGAATACTTTGTTTTAATTTCCTGCTCTGCCATGAGTCTGTAAAACTTCTCTCTGGCTCTGCTTTCCCCATTTGTAAAATGGGAATATATCTCTACTGACTGAGGCCTACTTTTTCAAACTTGAGTGACTGCAGCTAATTGTCTGAATCCATGTGTAGACATGTAAAGTAGTGGCCAGATTTTCAGAGGTTCTGGGCACCCACCAGTGCTGAAGTCCTGATCTCTGATACCACTTAAATCAATGGGACCTGCAGGCTCAGCTCCTCTATAAAGAAGGGAGCATTCCTACTGTACTAACCTTCCACATAAGGCAACTGTGAAATTCAATTAGTATGTGTAAACCGTATTGAGAGCATTGGATGAAATTCACTGTACGTGTTTCAAGTACCCTTGATTCTTGGTCTGAAATTGTTTCCTTGTGTTTGATTTTCTTTCCCCAGAGGCAAATGACCGTAGCTGTTTTCATCTGTGTTTGACACTGCCTCCCCCGCCTTTTGTGTCTAGCTTTGTTTCTTTCTTCTCTTCATTTTGAATTGCTCAAAGATTGTACCAGATTGTTGTGGCAGACACATACATCAAAAGGCAGTGCACTCCAGTGGGTAGGGCATGGAAGAGATCTGTGAGCTTGCATTATCACGGACCTCCTGCATGACCATAAGTTTGCAGCCAAAACTCAGAGAAAAAAAATTGAACTGGGAATCACTGATGCTATTTCAAACATTATGACATAGTGTCAGCTACTGACATGGTATCAGATCAGTAAGACAGACAAGAATCTCAGGGTGATATCCTCATCCCATTGAAATCAATGGCAAAATTGCCACTGCCTTCAACAGCACAAGGATTTTATCCTCAGTATATTGATGCAGATGCTTCATTGCTTCTGGATAATCAGATCACTGCAGCCACCACCCTTTTTCCATACTTCGCTTGCAATAAAACTTTTCCCCTCCTGTCAGATTTGGATTTAGCCACAATAATCCATGCATTTTTAACTTTTAACAGTCATGTATCTGTGTCTGAAGCCACTGGCAAAACAAAAATTGGATTAGAACTCGGCAGCCCGCTTGCTCAGCACACAGGTCACTCAAAACATTTCACACCCAATGCTCTGCTCTTTCCTCTGGCTGTTGTACACTGGCTCAGTTTAAAGATTTCAGTCTTCATCTTAAAAACTCTCCATGGAACTGGCCCTGGTTACTTGAGGGACTGTCTCAGCCTACAAGGTCATGACTTCCTGCAGCAGCTACACTGAGTTGGAACCATGCAGCTGTCAAGTTCAGGAGTGAAACAGGCGTGTGCGTGTGGGAGGTAGAGGTTTCTTGTCAATAGGCCTACTAATTTGGCACTCGCTTCTGGAAGAGATCAGGGTGACTGCAACCCTCAGTCCTCCGATCAAAATGGAAAACCCATGCTGTGACCAGGTGAACTCCAACAAACTAACAAACATGACAAAAATTTAGTCTCTCTTGAGTGATGAATGAAGGGGGGGGGGGGGGGGGGGGGGCGGGGTGGAATATATCTTTTGGTGCATTCTTCGGGGATCAGGTTCCATGGCAGTAGACACTGCCTAACAACCTCAAGAGACAGTATCAAAAACTGGGCATCATTATGAAGAGGAAGCCGGTGATACAGATTGCACTTCCAACTGTTCTAAAGGAGAATCTACAGTATCGGCAAGCCTTAAATTGAATGGACCAGATCTTTAACCTCAGTACAGAGCCTTTGTGCCCTACAACTGTCTGAAGCAGCCTCCTGAGGATTCTTCATTTATTTAGACATTCACTTTAACTTGTCTGCTCAGTAGGATAAGGTCTTTGTAATGCTACATTAAGTAGTTAACAAACTCCCATGTTGATTTGTTAATTATTTAAAGAGCCTAGCTAAACTTTGTATGACCTTTATCCTAGTTAGCTATCCTGAAACCCTTTTTATTAAGGGCTCCCCACTCCCCAGCTCTCCTGGCCCCCCTCTGTGGAATTAGATACATTTTACAGTTTGCACTTTTTAAGTTTTCTCTTTGAGAAATGTGTGATGGCTACCAGGAAGAAAGATCCGCTGCTATTGTTGCATATTTTAGTATACTTTTCCTTTTCAGATAAGCACGAGTTCACTAGAGTAACTCAGGGGCTGCTGGAAATCTTGCCTAGAGACACGCTTGCTGCTTGCTGGCCTCGGGACCAAAGAGCCAAAAGATATAAGACTACCGTTGTCCCTTAATCCTGATTCCACACCAAGCAAAATTTGGTTGGTCTGAATAATCCAGCCTAATAAATTTGTAACACTGAGGCAAGTAACATGGCTAGACTGTAAAATGAAGATCAGTTGCCTAAGGGGAAAACCATAAGAATGTAACTTTCTCAAAAACTGGACACACAACAAATCCTGTAATTCCCAAATTATGGCTAAATTTAAACAAAGATCTCGCTGAGCATGGAAATGCATGTTTAAGGTCACCTGACCAACTTTAATGACACTCCTGTACCTTGCCAGAGTTCCTTCCTAAACCATTGCTGCCCTTTGCTTTTAGGCAGCATGACGAAGAAAGTTTTGATAAACAGTCTGAAGAAACTTGCAGCTTGTGACTACAGTCAGCTTAAATCCACTTTTATTTGCATAGTTTGCCTGTGAAGTCAAGGTACTCTGGAGGTTATGGTTTTGGTTTTGTACAGATGTGCCCCTGTTGAATAGACTGCCTAAGCTTTGGTCTGACCCTTGAGATGTTCTGAGACCTTGATCAAATAACTAATGCAAATCTCATGGAAGTCAATGACTTCTTTATTGGATTTGGGTCAGGCCCTCAGTGTCTATAAGATGTTTCAAAATACACAAATACATTTGCATTTGAGACCAATTTCATCATTTTTTCCCTTGGGTAGGGTGGTAATATTGTATATATACCAATATGGTAACCTCTGATAAACAGAGAAAGGTAGTTAGTTGTGGTGTTTGAAGTCAGGCAGAAGGCAGGGTAGATTTGCACCTTGTAGACTAACTAAGTCAGATGTAAAGCTTGAGCTTCTGTGAGCCCAAGCTCACTTCATGAGATGCTTCATTTGCTGATCAGACATCTGATTTAGTCAGTCTGTAAGGTGCAAATATACCCTGCTTTCTGCCTAATTTCTGATGAAGCCATGGAAACACCGACCTTTTTCCAATGTCAGAATCTAGTCTTAAAGTTTAAGACACAGGTAGTTTGCTGAAATAATATAAAAACAGGGGCCCTTTGATGTGCGTATTGTGTAGTAATTTACACAGAAACTATCAAGTAGAATTAGATCGCAACTCAGTTTTCAGAGCAAATGATGAGATGAAGATATGCCTTCTGGCCTTGATTCAGAAATGCACTTGGACTCCTGCATAAGCTCATCCCTGTTCAGCATGTAAGCATGTGCAGAAGTCCTGCTGACTTCAAGACTCATAGTAGAGATGATATTTTTGTATTAAACCAACAAGATTTGTGCAAAAAAAAATTATTTAATTGATATCATATCTACGAGTCCTGACTGCCTTTTCTTCTAGACCAATACGGCTATAACCCGGATACTGACTTCAGTGTTTTTTCTTTAAGACTAACCGTAATTTTTAACTACCCAGTCTTAGGATTCCCAGTTCTTACCCTTCCTTATACAGTAAATAGATATTTACAACCTCAGTGCCAGCTTAATTAAGCTTTTTTCCTAGGGAATTCTTCTAAAAAAATAGTTAAAAATGACCTGGTGATAGGAGCTTGTAGACCATACAAAGACAGCCCAGACTACTACCTCACGGGCTTTCTTATGCCAACCTACTTCTCAGTTATGGTGAGCCAAAATAAGAGAAAGAAAAGAAAATATTGAAAGTGAGCTCACCTCTCTATTTCCCTGCTCCTTTGCCAATGTGCCTTAAACAGAACAGAAAAATTCAACCCTGGCATAAGATTGTGCCTATGGAATGTCGGTAAAATGATTAGTATAAGTTCAGCAAGATTGTGCAAATCAGGATTTTAATGAAAGAATATCCTGAACTTTAACTTTGGGACTAATAGCTCTCTGTGAGAAGGCAGGCACTTTACCCACTCAGCTACAGAGACTTTGATTGAAGCAGTTCTACTGTCTCCAGCCACCAAGGGATGAATTATCATTTATGCATATAGTATGCACAATATATTAAAGGAACACTTTTAAGTTTGCAAATGCCAGGATTAAGATTCCCCGGGCAACCTGAATTTGTCCACTTTGTGCATATGCATTGGTACAGTATTTAATAACATGGCCATGCTCCAGTCTGTCCACAGGACACCTGTCTCACTTGCTGTAAAAAAATGGATGGTGCTCAGTCAAGATTACTCAGTTTTCTCCTCACTCTTCAATGTGTGGGCTTCATGAGCAATTTACTTCCCAATGTTCAAACACTTCCCTTGAAGACAGAATTATTAAATTCCTCAGCAGCTTTTCTGTGGTGCTCATGACAATAGTATCTGAGTACATTAAAATGCATATGTTTATTTTCATAAGGCCCCTATGAAATGGGGGGAAGCAGATATTATTCTTATTTTACAAACAGGGAAATGAGGCTCAGAGAGCTTAAGTCAAATAGCTATCCAGTAATTTGGGGGTTTTCCAATTGGAGATACTTATGACCTGATTTTTCAGACCGAATGATTACACAGCACTTAATATGTTCAAAGCATAACTCCCACTGACTCGTTACAGCTGTGAGTGCTCAGCACTTTGCAAGTCAGGCTGCAGGGTCTCAAGTCAGGCATCCAGGAAATTAGTTAAATACAGTGACTACCTGTGAAAAGCTTTTGATTTAACTGGTTTTCCAAGAAGATGAATGGAATCTAGTGCAAACTAACTACGGTCCTTTGAATATAGTCTTTTTTTTTTGTAGTTTCTGAGTCTCTTATTAAAGCTACAGTCCTTCCTCCTCACCAGAAAGTCCATCTTATGACATCATGTTAACACCCATATGGCTCATCCATAGGTTCAGGACCCCAAGCTCAGCTGTACAAGCCTGTGCCACTTGAGCTAACAGAGTACCTGATAGAGATGGTGGTTTGTAGTTCTTTATGTGGTCTAGCACTAGGGGGATGAAATGCTTTACCAGAAGGTTTCACAGCTATCTGCTGACAGCAGAGGAATGATGAGAGTTAGGAATCGTGGGTCCATTCCAGGCTTTGGATGGGTGTAGCAATGGGCACAGACTCTTCAGGCCATTTTTCTCAAGCCTGACCTCTTCTGCTGCATCCCTTCCAAGTTATCTCTATTCCAATCCTGCCTTCTCATCTCCCCTGGTCAGCCGTCATTCCCTCCTAGGGATTCACAGAATTCTTGGTCAGCTGGTCTTAGTTTTCCCCTCCTGCGTCTTTGTCTGGTCTGGTTCTTGCCTTTCTCACTAGCCTGTAATCACCTCTACAGTCCCATTTGATGCCTTCATTAACTCCCATTTCCAAGTCTACATCCAGTCGCAGTGTCATGCCCACACCTGGTTCCTCGTTCCAGCCTCTCTGCTCAGCTCAGCAAGCCACAGTTGTGCTGTGCATCTTGGCTACTCATTATCTCTGTCCTCCTTCTGCCTGCCCCTCTAGTTCCCAGTCCTAGTTTCTTTACCTAGCCAGTCCAAATGTCCTCCATATTGAAATATGACACGAGTCTTTTCTCTACCCACTGGCTCCCAGCCCTAATTTGCTTAGCCAATCATCCCCAATCATATCCAGCAATCCCAGATGGATCTCTCATCCCATGTCCTTTCCCAACCAGTCTGTCTTTCTTTTCAGCTCCCAGTCCTAGCATTTCTCTTTCCATCCACTAGTCTTTCTTCACCCTCTATGCTCCTGTTTTCCTCCCAAATCAACATCAAATCCTGTTTTTGTTCCCTATATTTGATTCAGCTAGCTTCCTGCTCCATTCTGCCTGGCAAGGAGTGAGAGCAAAGGAAAGACAGGGTTTGTGCTTGGGGTATTAAAAGCATAGGGAAGATGGGTTTCATATTAAAATTTGGCATGGACCAGAACAGCCAGGAACTGGAATTTCAGAACCTGGAAACCCTGGACTAAGACATGCCCAGTGTGAATCAAATCTCTGCAGACTGAAGACCTGGCAGTTCTTTACTGTACATGCAGAAACTGTGTTTGTTTCCAAAAGCTTGTAACTTGGTCAATTATGATCAGATTCGTATGAGAAATTTAAAAGGAAATTCCCAGATGCAAGGATCACCTGCCACCCAAATTGCAACACCTTAGCATTGAATACTAGAGGGTCTCAAAAAACTAAAACAACTTCCATCCCCTCCCAAGCCCCTCATAACACCAAAAAGATTCCCAGTGCCATACCTAGACTCCTGGCAGCCCCGCATGAACTTTTAGTATTGGGCCCTCCTTTGCCAGAGATAATGATAGTAATAATCAGACAATGGAAAAAAAATTACCATTTTGTGCCCCCTTTCTGTCTGGGCCCTGGGCAGCTGCCCAGTTCGCCCATGCCTGTGTCCAGGTTTGAAGATTCCCAAATCAAAACCATCATATTTATCCTAGTGGCATTCTCAGAAACAGCTGAACTGTGCTTTTGCTGAAATAAAAAAAAAAAATAGCTTGAGCTAAGCACCAGACATGGAAAAATTCAGCCCAAGCAGTTAACTTTGACAAAGTTATAAGCAACTGAAAATGCAGAAGTGTCAGGCATCCTTAATAGTAGGCATTACTACAGACTCCACCTATAATTTAAAACCCTATGTTTAACATAAATTAATCCAGTTCCTTGCTGGTACTCCTTCTGGCATATTACTGTTATTATGTGAGTGTTGTTATGGATAAAACTGAGCAATCCTAGGCTTTTGAGGAGGTAATTACTCTTATGTGTAGAAATAATCCAGTATATTTTGCCGCCAAATTGTCTTTTCTTGTTGGAGGACAAAGCTCCATTTTTCTTACCTCGATACTTAACACAATATATAAACTGAATAAAACAAGTTTCTTGCACATCTTGACCTAGAAATATTTGTATAAACATACTGAACTCTATGGATTATTTGTGCTTTGTAAAAATCCCAAATTTCTGATCACGGAGCTAAGTGTCTACACACATTTTGTTGGTATTTCAAGATTTTCCAGTCTTTTTGATGCACAAAACATCACTTCAAATAAGTAGGTAGACAAAGTGACATTTCATCCAGGACTAATCTCGCTATAATATGATGGTTGATGGGAGCGGTTTGATTGACTGTATTGTAATGAATCAAGGTAAGTCTCAAACTATCTTCAAGCCATTGCTCAATTCCACTGAACTGGGATGCTCCTTTCTTGTTAAAAATATATGTGCACACATTGTTTCCATAGTAAAATGTTTTTAACTAGTTCTAAAGCAGCTTGTGGTGAAATCACACAGATGGGGGATGTACACAAGCTAGCTGTGTTTCATGTCTTATAATGCCTCAGGGGTACGGTTATCTCATGATTACCACACCACCTCTTGAGCCTCAGTACTACATAATTTATACACTGAAAGAGACAATTCAATTAGCCAATAATAAAATTAGAAACAAGGATAGAATATATAATATACCAAAGGACAAAGTTCTGACGCTGTTATTGAGAAGGGACAAACTTGAATGGAAAAATGTAAATGCTTGTTTCATACAACTAGTCAAGGAGGAAAGTGTTTCCAGATCTTATTTTGTCCCTCCTAACAATAGAAGATTCATCAGTCAGAATAAAACTGCCTGGCCAGGGCACAGTACTCATATGATTTTGATTTGAATGGCAATTGCTCTATGAAGCGAGTTACCCCCAAAAAGGACAGAACTGCAAGTCACTCGGTGGTTTCAGGGAACACACAGTCTTTTCTTTCCCCCGTCTTCTGCATTCACAAATCTCTTAGAGCTGTTTATGTTTTGGTTACTTGAGAAACACGATTCCCAGGCCAGTCAAGAGCCAACGTGGAAGAGGAGGGAGACCTCCAGCCTCAAAGAAACAAGTTCCTACAAGTTAATATTTGGAGGGGTTTCTTTCAGGACGGTCTTCACAAACAACGACTGCGTTTCTTTTCATCTTCTCAGGAACCTGCAGTGTCGTTATTCTTGAGTTTGTAGGTAACCCTCTTCATAAGCAACCCTGCCCAGCCCGGCAGCTTTCCCTGTGCTATTCTGGAGGGACCAGAAAACAGAGCTGCAGATAGGGGAGGGAGCGGAAAGCAGAGCCGCAGAGGGGTCAGGGATTAGAAAGCGGAGCTGTGGATGAGATGTACAAGCAGTCCTTGACTTACGATGTTTTGCACTTACATTTCTAACTTGACACCCTCTTTCAACTTTCTGACCTCAGTTTTGACTTTACAACGTTTGATCCGATGCGACGCCACGTCAGTGAACAAGTTCACTGCGTCACCCATCTCCCTGGAGAACATCTGTCCAAACTTCCTTGCACACTTTCTTTAAGAAAGCAGACAAGACTTCAGAAAAACCTGCCGCCAGGACTCCTGAGAAGACTCTAGCCAAGAGCCCTTCAAAAAGTCCAGCAAAGTCACCTCGAAGTCGTCCTTCAGATCAACGAGATTGCTATTTACAATATAAATACCTTAATGTAGCTATATGACTCATCTATAATTGATCAAGGACAAAATTCTGGGGTATTTTTGGTGAAAATAGGGTATTGGGCCTCGGTTCAGGAACCAATCCCCCATTTATAACATGGGTTGCTGTGGGAAAATTGGTCCCGAGTTGCAACCCTTCTCAGGAGCCAATAGTGTCGTAAGCCCGAGGACTGCCCGTATCTGGCAGCCGCGTTGGTCTGTCTGAGGCAAAAAAAGCAATGCGAGGATCTAGACCGGGCGGTTCAGAAACGAGACCTTCTTTAGACCCCCTGAGACACTGCAACAACAACAAATCTTTTTTATAAGGTCGCACAAAAAGATTTGTGTGGGGTTTTTTTTGTTGTTGCAGTGCCTCACCTGGTCTAATAAAAGGTCTCGCTTCTAACCCGCGAGCTCCAGGTGGTCGCGTTTGGAGCGGGGCAGGGGCAGAGCGCCGCACGCGAGACGGCGCGGTGCGGTGCGGTGCGAGAAGGCGACTCCCGCGCGGCGGCGGCTCCGGGCCGGGTTTTCCCGCGTGCCGGGGGTGGGGGGGGCGGTGCC
>NW_005842186.1:1916551-1919737 GCF_000455745.1 Alligator sinensis | reverse complement strand
GGTGCGGGGGCTGGAGCAGAAAGCAGAGTTGCAGAGCGGGCAGGGGAAGGGGATGGGGGCTGCCCTGGGGCAAGGAGCAGGGTTGCCCCCACTGCTCCAGCCTCTTCCCTGGGTCAGGTCCCTCGCCTACCGGTCCTAGGGCTCCCCAGCTCATTGTTTTCATTTTGAAGCCTGACTTTTTTTTTTCCCCTAAGCCAGTTCTAAATCCTTAAATCACATCCAGCTTGAAACCTCATACGTGAATTAGTGTTTTCTAAAACTAACCTTAAAAAGAAGTCAGATCTGCCAAATGTTATAGGATGTGCAACCCGCCTTCATAGAGCAAGCTGCTTATTTTGCAAAGCTTTGGTTTGAAAGGAGTAACTCTTGTTCCTTTGGCAGTAGAAAGGCTGCTGGAAAAAAAAGTCTGGGTGCTGATGCCAAGGAATATCTCCACAGTGTTATTGGCAAAGCTTTGATGTTTTGTCACTTAGAAGAAAAAGGGGGTTTTCCTAGTAGTTAAAGTTTTATTTGTAAAATTATTCGTCAGTCAGTGCCGTTTCTCATATGCCGTTGAACGTGAATAAGCTCTGCTGTCTCATGGTTTAAAATAAAGCTGTTTTAAATCACGTTGAGCTGAAACTTGGCATGCAGAGTCTCGGCTCAGGTTCTGCTCTGCGATAACGTGATGAGCCCGGGAGCGGTTGTAGGAAAACATTTATCTGTTTACAAAATGCGAGTTTGTTATTCTGTGCCTAAAGGATGGGATGTTTTCTTTTGGTGTTGTGAAACAGGAGATTGTTCTGTCAAAGATCAATGGAGCATGTGCAGTACTTCTCGTATTGTATCAAATCTTACTGTGAAATCGATATTCAGCTATCATTTGCTGCTTCATAATGATAAACTGTAAAAGTGCATTGGTTGGGGTGGGGGGAGAAAAAGAACACTTTGTGGTTTGAGAAACTTGGAATGAAATGGGGCAGCTTTTCTTCAGTGTGGTTGATGGGGGGCGGGGGGAGTAGGTTCATAAAGGGACTTTGGATATAACCTTATGAAATAGTCAGTGGAGTTAGTGCAGGAAACCAGGACTTCTCTCAAGTTAGTGTCTGAGCTCCTGGCTCAGTCGGTCAGACTCACTCTTGCTCTTTCCGTCCTATTGAAGATTAAATTCTTCCAAGTGGCACCGTTTTAATAAGAGGGATGGAGATCGTCCTGTTGCAGAATACCCTGTGGTTAGAGCGCTGTCCTGGGTGATGGGAAAAGTGGATTTGATTCTCGTCTGGCAAAGAAGGGGATTGAATTCAGGTCCTGGATGAGTGCGGGGTAACCATGGGGGTAGTGGATGAACAGGTGATGGCACTGGTACTCCCCTTCCTCTTCCTCTCCCCACAACCCCTTTGTTTTGTGCAAAGCCTGATCTGCTAGGTGTGCTTTGAGACTGCTTACCACATCTAACCCCTCAGATGAGAAAGGTAAATAAATACATCCTTTGTGGATCCATATGGAGTTTAGGTATTGAACTGTACAGGACTGTCAGGGCAGGTGCTTATGGGCATGCCCAGGAGTAAACTCTAGTATTTTATAGTTTTAGAAAAAAATCAGTTGCTTCCTTGGTTAGGTGGCAGTAGAGCAGAGGTTTTGAGACCTGTGCTTTTGGACTTCAGTGCTGAAGACTTTCTGCGGATCTAGCCTTGAAAGTTCAGTGTGCAGTTTTCATCCCCTTCACAAACAACCAGTCATAAAGAAAAGGGAAAATGTTACAGTATTATATTGCAATACAAAAATCATATATAACTTTGAAAATGTGCTTACTTGGATCTGTAAAGATTATTCTTAGTCATTAACAGCTATTTGGTTACCTTGTGTGTACATTAAAGTAAGGCGATTATTCTCCATAATCAGGGCCATATTGATATGATACCAGACATAAAAATCAAAGCTGGGCAGAAAGAGACATTTTGTGTGTCAAAGATAAATGGAATTGGATTTTTTGTTTTATATTATTTCCCTCATAAATACCTTTCAGACTAATTTTAAATTAATTCTCACAAGTTTGATCTGTTGAAGTTTGTATCAACAATAGTAATATAGTAAATAGTGTAATAGGATGATAATTATGGAACACACACACACTGTATACTCATATATTAGAATAAATACACCTATACCTGTAATTTTACTATGCTGTTGGTGTATATATGCACTGATTTTTATAATTTTTATACTGTTTTACTAGTATAGTAAAATTACAAAAGCTGGTGTAGCTATTCTTATTCTTAATGGAAGAGCTAAGCTAAAGTAAGGCTTATACATTATTAAAATTGAGGGTTAGAGCCACTGCAGTACTATGCTGCAGAAAAAAAAAAGTTTGGGTGGGTATAGAAGATGATGCTTTTTCAAAAGTATGTCTCATCGAAGTCAGCATAGTGTAGTATTATCTTTTCAGCCTGTTGTTTTTGTATTTAAAAAGTTCAGAGATTGGCTTAGATACTCAAAAGTAATGATATTGTAAATGCTGTAGATTTCAGTAATCAATCCTTGTAAGCAGTAAACATTTTAATGGGCAGGTTGGTGACTTAAGAACTGTATCACAAGCTACAGATAAGGGGTAGTAGAAAGAATCAAGTTCACGTAGGTTATTGATGTCACTTTTCACTACTAAGTTCCAAGCATTTTCAGGAAACTTCTGAATATACATCGTGTGTTGTGGTTTTTGCTGTGTTTTACAGAGTATCAAATATTGGGGTATGTCAGGGAAAGATTTAGCCTTGAATCTGAAAAAAAAATTAGCTAAGAACAGTCTATGTTCTTATTTGGACTTAGTACAAGTAATCAGTGCTGGTGAAATATATGCAGTGGTGTTATACTGCCCTGACACTGATTAGCTTTGCTCACTCTGAGGATTTCTACTAGTCAGTTTAAGGGCAATTATTAGAAACCTTGAAAGTGAGCGGAGCTAGTTTGATTCTGAGCTGCTAATACCATAATGTCCTAATACCTGGACTGTGTGCTGTACTTATTTCAGGGGTATAGGTTGTAGCCATGTCGGACTCAGGACATAGGCAGACAAGGTTCTTTGGGTAAATCCAATATCTTAAAATAGTTGGAAAAATTCTTCTTTGCAAGTTTTCAGGTACAAACACACTTTGGCAGGCTGAGGAAGCATCTGCAGTTGGTCTGTGCTCCTCCAGCTGCAGATGCTTCCTC
>NW_005842186.1:1906315-1916391 GCF_000455745.1 Alligator sinensis | reverse complement strand
CCCCCCCCCCCCCCCCCCAGTTCTTTTTCAAGGCTTGTAAAGATGCAGGCAGATATAACAATTAAACCATTTCAACAGCTCAGCTGTGTGCATGTACAAGCTTTTTGAGGCTTTTTAAAAGTGGCTGAAATGCTCCAACGTAGCACTTCTTTGCATGAAGTACTCTTTTGGAGCTGTACTTTGGTTATGTCTGAGTGGGGACAGGGTGGGGGAATGGCCTGCTCTCCAGTTGCTGGGTCTTGAGGCTCTGCCAGGTCTCCACTGAGACACCGCACACTCTGCTGGGACACCCACCCCTACCAGACCTGGAGCTAGGCTTAATTCCTACCCCCACTTGTCAGCCCCCTAGTGCCGTTGGAGCTGGGCCCCTTTGCCTCAGTCCCTTCCAGCTCTTTGCTTGTCCAAGAAGGTGAGAGGACTGGATCTGGAGTGTTAGACTCCTGGCAGCAGGACTGGGGAGCTGTTCTCCCCCTTCTCCCTCCCTGACTCCATCTCTTGGCTCTCCCCTCCTCTCTACTTCCATTCCCTCCCACAGGTGAGGGTGAAGGGAAGACCAGAGCTGCAGGCTGCTGCAGCCTGCTGTAGCACCTCCTGGCTGGGGCTAGTGGAGCTTGTAGTGCTTGAATTCTTTCTGCCAGGGAATGGCAGAGGGGCATTTGTTCCCTAGTTGAAACATTTCCAAGGACATTTCACTTAGAAATGTTTAAAATTTGTCTGTTTGCACCCTAATAGTAGTTTCTTTCAACATTTTGATTAGAATTTGCACACATGAAAGGAGATAACAGCCCTTTCATACTTGTTTCCCTTGTGTAGTTTCTGTGTAGGTAAGTAGGGTAGAGCTAACTTAAAGGTAGAGTTACCTTTATTATGCAATTAACCGGAGTACAGTTAGATTACAAAGTAGATTATAGGGCAGGGGTGGACAAAATATGGCCCATAGGCCGGGTCTGGCCTGCCAAGCCATTCTATCTGGCCCATGGGGCCCTTAAAAAATTTAGAAAATTAATGATCTGCCCCTGGCTGCCTGTCAAAGATAGGTGCCAGCGGCAGCAGCACCCAGGTGGAGCCGGTGGTAGGACCCAGTGGCGATGGCAGCAAGGCCCATCTGGTCCTGCTCCCCCCTCCCTCACATCCATTCCCCACACCCTCCTTCACACTCCACAGACACACAGACCCTGTACCCACCCACTCTTGCCCTCCATACTCCCCCACAATATACAAAAGTAAAACTTCATTTTAAGATATTGTGCAATCACTTCTATGTATACTACACAAATGCTTGTAAATCAGGACAACAATATTTTTTGCAATCAAGTTAATTCATGTTGTTTGATTTTTAGAATATAATTTTTTTTCTAGTTCCAAGATGGCAAACCCCCTTGCTAATAGGAGTACTGCTGGGGGCAAGGGGAGGACTTCCAGTGGCAAAGGTCAGGTGGTAGGGGGATGGGATTTTCGGTTCCAAGGTGGTGACCGGGGAGGGGGCATGGGCACGGGCACGGCACCTGTCAGGGGGTGGGGCTACCCTTGCTGCCCTCAACAACTTCTTAAGCGGCCTTCCACTCAAAATAATTGCCTGCTCCTCTTGTAGGGCATCAATATTCAGGTGACTGGAGTTTGCCACATTTTAAGCAATAGGCGACAAATTCAGACTAGCAGGACCTTATGGAGTTAAATGAATTATGCATGCAAATAGAGTATACTATACTAGTAGAAAGGAAAAAAAAAAGTACACTATTTGTGGGAACCAAAGGACTGTGGTGTCAATGTTAGCTTGAATCAGCAGCCCAAAAATGACAGTTAAGTTGGTAGTGTGAGTGTGATAGTATATCAGTGATGGTCCAGGAATTCTGTGAGAGGAAAGGAGTTTTTGGGTGATAATCCTTTAAGTCAGTGAAGTTGTCATTCCTTAATACCTTTTCTGTGATAATGTTATTTTTTTATTTTAAATCTCTGGCTTTGGATGGAAGAAACGGAGCTGGAGTGTGTTACCACTCTGAAAATTGTCTTTGTCTTTCTTCTGTAAAGACTGCTTATGCCAACTGTATCTTTTTAAACACCAGGATTGGCATATTGTTTTGCGGTCCTTCCGTGTTTTAGGCTTGGGCACATTAACAAGTTAACTTGAGGTGAAAAGGGGGAGGGATCTTAGCGAGTGTCATTTGCTTTGCTGTGTATGCACCGCTGGGGTTCTGTAGCACGGGAAGGCCAAGTTGTGGTAGCTTACTTCTTGGCACCAGAGAGCATGAGGATGGATTACTGGATTTGGGAAAGTATATTCAAATATTTGTTGCCTCAGGGAATAAAATATAATTTGCTTGCAGGGCACTGCTGTTACCATAAAAAAGAGAGCATTGTTTGAGTGACTTCTAAAACAACAGAGGCCCAAGAGTGAATTCCACTATATGCTTACTGTAAGAGCATACATTCATAATACATACCATAACTATTAAAAATTGACAGGTGGAATCTTTTGCATGTTGTACTATAACTTCCATTAAAGTTGGGAGACATGGGTAGTGCAGGAACAATAAGCCCCTTCCCTTTTGTTTTCTTTCTACTTTTATGAAGTTAATTGTTACAGTATTGATTTTCCCTTTCTTCACAATCAGGCTCAGTAGTCTTACTAACGTAAGTCACTGTTCATGACACAAGAATTTCTTTTTTCATGACTACTCATGCAATGACTATTGAATACCAAAAATATGGTGGTTGCTTTTGGGCAAAAAACAAAGTGGCAGGAGGGCACAGTGATGCAAATAGGCAATGATGGAGCTGCAAAGGGTTACTTACAAGACTCTGAGTTTGCTTTGGTAACTTTGTATTTAATCTGTTTTGGTTCACTCTGAATGTTGGTGTCCTTAACTTGTAAAATGATTGTTCAAGTTTTTCTTTTGCTTTCAGGCATATAAACGCAGGACACTAATTGAATTTGATGTCTTATGAAAGCATGTTTGCTATACTTGTGTATTGACTATTCAGCATATAGTACTGCATGCAAGTGACTGAAAATAACTCCTAAGATAGGCACAGGATGTATTGGGCTGGTATTTGCATATTCATCCCTTAATGGAGCACAGTGAAAGGACATGTTGATGCTGGTGCATTTTTTGTGAATGTGGAATTACAGTGTTTTCTGTATCTGTTTTTTATGCTACAAAAATAGAACATAGTTAGCAGCAACTGGCTGATTTCGTTTAGCCTGCTGAAATGTAATTGTTTTTCAAAGTTCCTTAGCTGTGGCTGGTGAAGGGGCAGAATATATGCAGTTCCAGATAAGGGTGTTTGCCTAGTGCTTTTATAAAGCTATTTTCTAAATGTTGGTCTTTGAAAGTTGATCAGAAGTTTGCATTGGTAATTCTGGTGGAGCTGGCTTTGCTAGCAGTAAGAGGTTGGGATGGACCAAATTATGATAAATTGTAGGTAGATACAGTTTGTGCATCTGGCATGTCTTAGGGCAGTGGTTCCCAACCTTCTTAGACCACAGACCAGCAAACTGTGGACCGGAAGTGATCGCAGACTGTCAAACTGCAGACCAGCATACTGCAGACCAGAAGTGACTGGCACACTGCGGACCAGCAGCCAACCCCTTTTTGTATTGAGTATATGCGTACTGAATATAAAAAAGGGTTGGCTGCTGATCCGCAGTATGCCGGTCACTTCCGGACTTCTGATCTGGCAGCCAACCCTTCATGGCCCAGCACCGGGCTGCAGCCTTGGTGGTTGGGAACCCCAGTCTTGGGGAGCTGCAGTTGACTTACTTAACCCTATGCAAACAGTCCTCAGAGAAATCTAAACATTGCTCATACATCTCTTTCTCTAAAGAACTCTCAAGCTAGTCAACTTTTTTGAGGCATGCTGTCTGGGTGAGATGTTTTAAAACACTTAATGCATGGTTTCCCCTTACTCAGCAACACAGCACACCAAATCAGAGGGGGGAACATGAAAATGTAACAGGGGAGTATGTTTTCAAGGGAAGACTAAATGAAGGTCAGTATGAAAGCAAATTTATAGTAAATATTTCTCAGATTTAATAACAATATATATTTTGTCCAAATTGCAGTCCATAATCACTTTGCAGCAGAAAATGAGTTATAATATCACCATTAATTTTAGCATCTTTGGTATGGAATGCCTCAACTTTATGAAGTACCTGCCACTGCATTTATGTTTTTTTTTTTCCCCCTAATACACTAGGATTTGTTCTCAGTTTAATGAGTTGTCATTTGCATACAAAGGGAAGAAAATAACTGACATTCTCACCACTAGCTAATATTTATATGGGTTTCTTGTGAGGACTTGGTCTTGGCTTTGGGGGAACTAATGAATGAAAGTAGGCTTGCTTCTGATTCCATTTAAATCATTGACTAAGCTTTTATTGATTTCAGTTATTGCAAGAGTAGGCTTCAACTGGCTACAGAATCAAGATCATTGTTTCTCAAATGTGTAACTTAAAGGCTACTTTCCCTGCTAATGAATATACATATTTTATGAGTGGTAAGATATCATTGTTTTCTTTTTTGCAATCTCCCTTCTTCATTGCCCCCCATGTGGTACCTGTTGTATAAATTTATTATCAGTTTTTCTTTGGTCTTTCTCTTCTGAGAACTACAATGGTAATCTACCTCCTGAATTACTTCATTTTAAATTATAAATGTTTCCCCACCCCTTGCATATACTCTTTAATAGATGTCCTAAAGTTACATTGCCAAAAGCAGGCCCTAGTGAGACTGACATATTTGGAGAGAGAGTGATTTATCTTTAAACAAGGTACAATGAATGATGTATTCTAGTAAAATACATAAATTGCCTTTTTTCATAGTGATGTAGAGAAGTCCCATAGTGCGTGCACCAGAATGGTTTGTAGGTTGAGTTAATTGTAACAGGCATGCTTGTTGCAGTGTGTTTTAATATGATACCAGTTTAGTAATTAAATGTTAAAAGTGGGACGTGGCATGCCCAAAGCATGTGATGGAATTGTCTGTCACTAGATATCCAATTGGCTGATGATTTTTAATGTTAGAAGTAGTTGGTAGTGCTAGTTGAGGTGGTAGCCTGTGCCTACTAACTTGTAACTTATATGTTGGGTTGTGAACATGCAGCAACTCTCTCCACTTTAATCTTTTTTATGATGCTAATAGACCTAGATCATTGGGTGAATAGTTAGGTATGTAAAACTGAGGATGCCTGTATTGGTCAAATACTAAATAATAAAGGCAACATCATTTTTTAATTTGTAGAAAAAATATCACAGTGTTGTGCAATAATCTGAGAAAACAGCACCTTTGGTGGTTTATGGATTGGCTGCTATTGATTCCTAGTGCTTCAATTAAGTCAGTAAAATGTCTGTTGAAGATTGTAATCTGATTAATTCTGTGCAGTGTAAATAAACACCATTTATATACGTGCATATTATAGGGTTTTTATAAAAACTGGAACAATGCAAAGTTGTAAATATAAATTGGGGAAAAGGAGACTTATAGGTAGCAATATTGTACACAACTGATAAGGTGCCTGCGTTTTAAAGATCCTTGGTATTTTACATGCACAATACACACTTAAGGGAATATCTTGAACTCTTAATTTTACAAAGTAAACATGATTAGCTAATGTTGCAGAGGAGTTTACTCAGCAGAGCAAGCCATTTAAACTGACAGCATATCAAACTGGATGAAGCAGAAGCTTGATTCTATATTGCTGAGGGGATGTCTTCAGAATGTGGGAAGTTGGAAGAGTTTTTTTTTATGGGTTTTTTAATTTTTTTTTATTTTACTGTTTTCAGGGTGTTTGGCACAGAGTAGACTGGGGGTAACCTTTTTTTTTTGCGTATCTTTTTGTCGTAATCGGTGCTTTTGTTTTTTGATGGCTTTTCTGTTCTGTTTCTGCACATTTAACTAGGTATGTTTGTAATGGAAAAATAAGTGCATGTTTTATAATCAAAGGTTACTTACGCATGTTCACCATACAGTATAATGTTGGAATGGCATTAAAGGCGCTATGGAAGCAGTTAGTGTTTGTTATAACATTCTGTTACAATGTTGAAATTTCCCTTTTCCCTTATCCCTGCTGTGTCACGATACTTCTAAATTCAAAGTGCCCAGTGGGAAAACAGATGCCCAAATGCCTGTAAGAAAATCGCATGGGTAGAAATTAACATTCTGTGATGGGCATATTCCCTCTCTCCAGACATTAGTAATTTACATTAAATTCTTTTATGAAGGCACTTAATTCCATGTGTTTGGTAATAATTGGATTATATACAGAATACTGTGAGCATACCCAGCATCTAGTGTTTTTGGATGTAAATTGGTTTTTTAATGTTTTCCTCAAAAGTCCAGTTGGGATTCTAAATAACCATTGTTAATATAAATTTATAAGCTGTTAAAAATTCTTGTTGTAGTAGAAAAGTGTTTTACTGTGAATTGTATGGTTGCAGGGTATGCATGGTAAAATGACGAAAACGGAGTGGAAAACTACAGTATGTCTGTTGACTTAAAAACCAAGTTTCTTCAGTTTGACTGGTTCAGTAATGTGCGTGTGCATGCCACTCGGCTAGACTCAACAAATTACTACTTCCTATGATATTCTTATGGTATTTTAACAAAAATAAAAACAAATGTTGATGAGTGGGTTAGTATTTCTAGCATAATCAAGATCCTTACTGTGTTATAAGGTTCTGCCAGGCAGGAAGTCGTAGTGGGATTCATCAAAAATCCATACTACTTGGCGAGCAATATGAGCTCAGATTCAAAGATAAGAATGCCTCCAGTTGGGGCTTAGGGAATCCTGGATGCTCTGGTTGTACTGGAGACAACTATTTAAATACAGATTTTTAGAAGGAAACACACTTTAGTCTTTCATGGTTAGGGTGAATAGAAATCATATACTTGCTATTTTTTCAGATACTGTTAAAACCTTTGAAATTTTGCTGGTCAGAGCAGTTGTTCTGTATGGTTGTCATGTCCTGGGAAGAGAAATGTAGGTTACAAGTATTAGCAAATAGTTATGGGATCAGCATGAAAATCTAAGAGCAAGTCTTGTCTTATAGTCCTGGGAGTGCGTTTTAATGGGATGTGATGTAAATATTGGGTTATTTTTTCCTTGTCTTTTACTTTCTGCTGGGTGGGGGGGCGGGGCGGGGATGATAATGCCACAGACTTTTTCCTTTTCCTAGTAAAATGAAGAAAATTGAATGCAAAAATAAAAAGAAAAGTAGTGATTTTTGGGTGGTTTGTTTAAAACCCAAAGCTAATGAATGGCTAGGCATGTCTGTTGACTTAAAACCAACCTTCTTCAGGTTGACTGGTTTGATAATTTGGCCTAGAAATACAACTGCAAGCTGTTGTATTAGGTTTTTTTAGTCTTTGGTACGTTGTTTCTCCCTTACATGTTTAGTTTAAGCCATTGTTCTTTGGATTTATAAATATCTATATAAATTGTAACTTTTGGTGAAAAATTAGCCTAAAATTATTTTTCATGTGACAGTCTTTATTTTCTTGCAGTGACTTGAGAAATAAGGCTAGGTAAAGGTTTTCAAAAGTGCATTTATAAACTCAACTGTACTTCATTAAAGACTATCAGCTGTAAAACTGATATACCATACTTTATACCATTTACCTGGAGCATTTTAGTCTAAGCTACTTACTAGAGCAGGGGTGATTATTTGGGCCTGAAGGCCACATAGGGAGTTTTGATGAACTGTTGAGGGCCGGGTCAGCAGCCCCCTCCCCTCCATGCACCAACTCACCAAAAGGACCTATGGAGCTGCAGGTGGGCTGACGGGGAGCAGTTTTGGGAGCTGGATGTGTGGGCAAGGCCAGGATCCTATCCCTGCTCATCCATGTGCTGTGGCGGTGGGGTTATGGGGCATGTGTGTGGAGGGGTGCGCACATGTGTTTGGGGAGGGGAATGGCTATTTGGGTGCTAGGTCCTAGGAGCTTGCCATGAGGGAGGGGAGGGGAGGGGGGGCAGGGGGCGTGTGCAGGAGAGTTCACCTGGGGTGTATGGTCCGCAGCTGCCCCCATGGTGCTCTGTATGGGACCAAGCCCTGCCTGCTGCCATCGGGGCTGGGCCAGCTTCTGGCAGGGCTGTTATTGGGGCTTTGCTGTTACTCTGTTACAAGGGCTCCTCCGCTCTATGCTGCTCTGCTCCCCTTGCCTCCAGCAGCAGCAGACTGGCGGCTCCTAGGCAGGCTTTAATGGGCCAGAGCTGCTCTGTCTGGACTTCGGGGCTGTGCAGCGTGGTCCCAGTCCTCCTGTAGGCTGGGCTGGGGGGCAGAGCTTGTGCCTCAGCCCCTTGCACTCACTCCCGCCCCCCTCGGCAGCTCTGGCCCATGGGGGCTCCCAGAGCCAGACCTGGTGCTGGGCTCAGCTGGCAGCTGCTCATGCAGTGTAAAGGGAGCAGTCCCTTCTGCCTGAGCTCCTCTGCCCTGGCAGGTGGACAGACCCATGCTGCAGCAGGGCAGATGGACAGGCCCCAGTGCTGGGCAGCTGTGACCAAGCCACTGCTAGAAGCTGCCCCCAGGACCCTGCATCCCTGATGCTGCATCCTGCCTCACCCCCACAAGCACCTGCCCTGACCCCGGGGTACTCATGAGGTAGGGGGGCTGTTCCCAGTGCGGCTGCAGCTGGTCGGGTGCTGCTCTGTTCTCTTCGCCTCCAGCAGCAGGTCCTTCTCCTGTCCCTGCCCTGCCTCTGCTGCGCTGCTTGGGGGCAGGCAGGGAGGTTTCAGCCAGGCAGCTTCTGCCCTACCACATGGGTCTCTGGCTACATATAGCTTGGCTGCCTTCCACCCGTTCCTCCCACCTGGTGTGATGAGCAGCCACCTGCAGGCAGGTGGGAGCTGTAGTCCCATGCACTGGGGCAGGAGCCACCTGGCTGAAGCTTCCCCCTGACCCTGCTGGAAACAGAATGGCAGGAGGAGGAGGAGCTGCAGATGGAGGTAAGGGGAGCACAGCAGCGCCTGGCCGGCTGCAGCCACACTGGGAACAAGCCCGCCAGAAGCTGCACATGCTAGCTGGGGCCCAGGCCAGTGGGTATCTGCAGGAGTGCAGTGTGGGCTTTCCTGGTGGGAATGGGCAGGGCTCAGCCCCATATGGAGTGCCACAGGGGCAGCTGCGGATCAGATCTAATCAGTTGGCAGGCAAATACAGCCCACAGGCCATATTTTCCCCACCCCTGTACTAGAGTGATTCAGCAGCAACAAGAACTGTGCTCAGATTCTCCTATCCTTTATCCACTCCTTTTTTTTTTCTTCCTATGGTTTCAAAATCCATGCATAGACTTTGTGGGCAAAATTGTTAACAAATATATTTACATGCGTCAGAAAGCAGGCAATGAAAACATGTGAGCAAGAAATATTTTCTTCTAGATTGTCTAAACTTTTGGCCTCAACAGTTAGGTCTCTAAATGTGCACCATCAAGAGTATGGTTTGAGAGAAACCTCTGGTAGTTGAGAAAAACCTTTGATAATACAGAAATACATGATGAAAGAGGTAAAACAGCCTTCTTTTCTAACTACATGGCCACAAAGGCTTCTCCTATCTTTCCTGGCTGACTTCTTTCATAAGGCATGCCTAGAATGAGAACTGAATGTCACTTCTCCGTTATACAGGAACGGGATCTGTTTTTTTGCATGCTTCTATCACATCCTCTTACTATAATCTGGAATGTAAAAAGTCCCAATCTTTTCCATTTCAGTTTGTATAATTAAGAACCTTAGTCATTCACTTCTGTCTTTGAACTGTGCTATAGTATCTTCGTTCGTCTTAGTATGGTGTGATCAAAAGTGAACGTAGCGTTGTAGGATAGGCGTGAGATTTATTTATATTATAGTATTATAATTTCTGTGTCCTTGCTGTATCTTAAGCCAAGAAGATATTAGGATGCATGTTTGACCATGATTGGCATTGAAGAGAGGTCATTATTGAGCTGCCCACAGTGAAGCTCAGGTCTTTTTCCTTAGTTTGTAGTTAATTTACAACCCCTCAAGTTGCATCTGGGCTGCTGTGTTTTTTTTTTCTCCTTCAATATAAGTTACTATGCATGTTCCAGTAGTGCATTTCACTTGCTGTTATG
>NW_005842186.1:1898091-1906284 GCF_000455745.1 Alligator sinensis | reverse complement strand
TGCTGAAGGTTCCTCGCAGTTCTCCACTCTTTGTTTAGCCCTATTTTGTCATCTTCAAGTTTTGTCACCTCAACATTAACCTCTTCATGAATATATTCATAAATGATGCTGGATCACTTACGGAGCTTGTGGCATTACACATCATTCCATTTGTATCCTGGCAAAAGTTAATATTTAGTCTTGCTGCTTTTTGTCTTTCTGGTTCATGACAATGCCTGGGCACTTGCACCAAGAGCTCTAGTTTCATTAGAAGCCTTTTTCAAAGGATTTTGTCACAGGCCTTTTGTGGGTCCAGATTTGTTGGTTGGTTCTCCATTAATTACTATTTTATTGATTCATTCAGAGAGTGAACTGTATAATTTTTCCTTTGCAGCGGTGGTATTAGGCACTTAATGATTTTTAATTATGATTTCAACTAGGTTGTTTGGTACAAAACTAAGTCTTACTGACTTGGAGTTCTCTGGATCATATCTACTGCCTTTTAAAAATATCAGTTCAAGGTTTTCTGCCTTCCTAGTCCTCCAACACAGCTGCTGAGTCTCACAAGTGCTAGCAGCCAGCCATTTCTGACTTCTATCGGAAGTCTTGTGGGTGTTTCCTGTCTGGATCAGATGACTTGGGCGTTTTTAATGTATCAATTTTCACTCCTTTTGACATCTCAATCTCTGATGGCACTTACTTATTACCAGAGGAGATTAGATTTTAGGTCCTGCGGTAGGTGTCCCTCAAACATCCTCTGAAGACTGAAACAAAGAAGGAGCTTAGTTTTTCAGCAGTTTCCTTATCTGTCTTCCTTTTAATCCATAGTGGTCCAATTATTTACCATTTCTCTTTTCCCTCTTCGTGACTTTGATATGCTTTAAAGGGTATTTAAAATAATAATAATATGTTTTTAACTGTTGTTTCTTCAAACTTCTTCTTAATCGCCTATCTTTCTTTTTACATAGTGCTTGCTATAATTTATGCTGCTTTTTCTTGGTTCTACTCGGGTTGAATTTCTGTTTTCTGAAGAATATCTCATTGGTTCAAGTAACCTCTTGGACTTTGCTGTTTAGTCGTGCTCATTTTATTTCTTGTCTTCCTTTTTTGTTTGGTTAGAGACATGAATCATTTCTAAGACTCTATGATTTTCTTAAACAGGATTATAATTTCCTCTTTCTTGACTTCAGGGCTTTTTTGACATCTTTAAGCAGTATCCTGTTTTGTTAGGTTTGACCAAGTAACATGTCAGTAGCTGAATGCTTCTATCACTCAATTGTATTAGTTACGTGTTTGATCTGATTTATTCTCTCTTCCCAATCTGAAGGCAGTGTAAACTAGTTTGTGTATTTGCAGTCTTCTGTAACCCATTTGTGTCAGTACAGCTTCAGCTTTCCATTTCTCACCAGTCAGAGGTCTTAACTTGTCATAGCCTGTGGAAGCTTCAGGTTAGACTTCAAGTTATCCATTTTCCAGTTATACTTTTCCACATCTTTAACATAATTGGCCTCTCTTTTGTACCTTTTTAGCCAGCTATTGTATTACAGTAGCCCACAGACTTTTCTTTTTACTCTGTTTTGGTGAAATCTGTTATGTTAAGGACTTTCTCTGCTTAGAGGCATTTCTGTTCCCTTACTTCTTGCGTTCAAGCTTTTTTGTGTGTTTATACAGACTATATATATAATTATTATTTTTACTGTAGCGTGACGACTTGTTGATTTAACCTCAATTATCTCTGATCTGGACTTGTTCCTGCCCCAGTTGAGCTTTAATTTCTGTGCTCTCCATTACTTGATACAGAGATACCTTTGTATTACTGATATCCCTAACAGATGTCGTTGTCTGATTTGAGTGCTCCTTGGCAGCAGTCGGCATTCTCCCAGCTTCTAGTTTAAACAGTCCTCCACAACTTTATTAATGTAATGTGTCAGCAGTTTGATTGCACTCAGGGTACTGCAGGGTCCAGCCCTTCTGTGTAAATGCTGTGGTTCTCAGTGTTCCTCTCTGCCTAATGCATTTGAATGACTGCTTTTTACATGATCTGATTTGTGTGTGGAAACTCAGTACCTAAAGTACCCATTTTTTGCTAAAGCTACAAATATTTGTGGAGTTCTTGCATTTTTTCCCAGTAAATGGAGAGGTTCTTAAGATGTATTTAAATCAATAGAACTATTGCTGTAACTAGGGAACTACCTTACTTGAGGTGGCCACTGGCCAATTTTGTGGGGAAAAGGCAGGTCTGGCAGCTATTTTCGTGGGTGGAGCATGCCACTGTGTGAGGGTCCCCAGTGGCCCTGCCTCTCCCTGTTGATTGGCTCTCAGGGCTATCCATCATGTGGCCCCACCCCTCTGAGGAGCCAGCATTTTATTTTCAGTAATTTTTTTGTTTGTTTTTTGTGGATTTCATGGGAATTGCCCACTTTCACTATCTCATGGCTTTACAGGCAAGGCTGGATTTTGCAAAATTGCGATTTTGGTGGGTCCCTAGTGATAACTTTTTCAAAGACAGCACTTACCTAATTGGAAAAGGTATATTGTAACTTGTTTTCCAGTTTTTAACTGATGTTACTGTTGCATCATTCAACAGTGAATGTTGTAGTCATTATATTGGAAAAAACATTGATCAGTGAAGAGTATAAAGTGTGCAAGGGAAGAAGAAGGGGCTGTTAAAAAGGAAGAAAAATGTTTGGTTTGGGGTATTGACACTTGGAAGCATTCCTGTTTGGAAATGGGCCAAGTAAAGCATTGCTTTATCCTTTGCTTCTATACAAGTTTGCTCATGGGAATTTTAATTTGATGTAGTGAGGTGTATATTTAAAAGGCTCATGCTACACTTTTTTAAAGTTGTTACAAAAACAGTTCTGTGTTGGACAGTGTTATACTGAATGTTTAACTGTAGAAAGTTCATGCATTAATTTGAACAAATATTGTATCCACAAAAATACAGTTTGGGCAGGTACATTTTGAAGTTATTCCTGAATGTTAATTTTCTTGGATGTATTTCTGTTGAACAAATACTTTACGAAATGAGTTCTGTAGAAGGCTTATTTAAGAATACAAACAAATTACGTTCATTCCATTGTATCAAATAAGTACTAAAGATTCTAAAGAGAAATAATCCACAGTAGTTTCATGTGTATAGACTAAAACTGGCAAAATAATGCAAGTTCACATTCATTTCTTGCTGAATTTGCTGTTAATTAAAATGCCTTGCAAAGTTCAACTTTAAAGCTAAAATTGAGAATTCATTAGCAATTTAATTACTATTTTACAGAAAGATTTCATTCATTTGACTGTTTCCTAATTGGGAACAAAGCTATAATTATCTTTCTGAATAAGACTGGGATCTACTTAGCAGGAAGGGGGGAAAAATGTAAACCCACTAAGTGGATTACACTTCTTTTTTTTTGGTAAAGAATGGCTGCTTAATATGCATGAAATACTTTAGCCACTTATCTGTCTGAGAAGTCCCAAGGAAACTTAATTTGAGAATCTTTATCTTGACTAGTGTGTAGTTTTCCTTGTCATTATTTTTGAATCCTTTGGTTTACCTGCAGTGAATGCCCAAGCAGATATGTGGTACAGTTGCAGTAGAGTCGGCATTAACTGCTTGAAATGACTTCTTTTCTTCCAAGGGACTAATCAACTTGAAACCTAGTCAGTTTAACATAGGAGTTTAAAAGTGGTTTTAGGTAGTAAATATATCCTGAGACACTACCAAGTTTAATGATTTATAATACGCATTTTTATCCATTGAGTTTTTTCTTGTTGTTAAACATATCCCTGAAGTTCTCCCTTGCCACCCACCATCCTCTTTCTACATGAAGTCATGTAAATAAGGAAAACTGAATGAATGTGCAGGGGAAGCAGTGCTTGTGACTATTTGAAGTGTGATGGTAAATAGACAAGGGTGCGCTGAACGAGGAGAGAATTTTCTTTTTAATCTCTCTGTTATAGTGTTCATTTTTCTTGTAACGATTTGAAGATTAAAAAACAAAAATGTATTTGACTGTGACTTGAAGTGGTATTCTTTCAACTGATGAGAATACTGTATTAATGGTCACAGTGACACAGACAGGAGATGTAGAAGTCTCATTCATTGAGAAAGCAATGAGTAAGACACTAGGCAGCATCCCCAGTGAAGAGATTTTAAAACATAGGAGGCTGATGCGGGTTTAAGGTGCAATTGGCTTATAAAGTTGGTAATAGAAAGTTCTTTTAGATTAATGTACAGAGTATATCAGTTGTTCTAATCTAAGGTCAGTGGGACCATTGTAGTATAAGAGGTATTTCAGTCGCACTTTTTTTTTTTTTTTTTCAAGGATAATTTGAATTCTATGGTTGTGGTTAGATGACATGAGTGAGGAGCAGAAGATGATCAGAGGAGACTTAACATGTATTAAGAATTGTAGGTTACATGATGCCAATGCTCCTATTAAAAGTTTCTTGGTTACTTGCTACCACTTTAAAGGCCAGATTTACCATAATATTTTGTCTGCTTTTTGGTGCTCTCTAGGGCAATAAAACAACTGGAGTGAACAGGCAAATTTGCCTTAAAATTAAATTTTAAATGATTTAAATTTGATATTACATGATTTCCATTCATTAGCTAAGTTTTCTTTGGGTTTCTTGTGTAATATTAATCAATTAAAAAGTTTAAAAAAGAATTCCATTTTGGGAAATATTGCAAGCGGTAGGTAAGGTTGAGAGCACAGATTGATATCTTACTGGTAGGAAGTTATAAAAAATTATTTTGAAGTAATTACAGTAATTGTCATGAACTGAGGAAAATCGTAAGAAAGGTTAAACTTAAGACAGGAATCCCAATAAGATATGCCCACCAAGGCAGTGGCACAGTTTGAGCGGGTTTTCTTACTTCCAGTGGTTAGGAAAATATTTTGCTCCTTGAGCGTGGCTTTGCAGAAACTGAAAGGTGTTTTGAGGGATGGTTAAAATGGTTCTTGTCTTTTGTTTTCAGTAGTTTGATAGAAATGACTTGTATCTGCAAATGATTTAGCTGGTAACAAAGCATGGTTTGGTACCTAAGGCAGTGCTGTGTTATTCAATGGGAACTTGCAGAAACAATTTTGTATTCACAGTTAACTTGATTTTGTTGCGACTTCCCCCCCTCTTCCCAAGAAAATGCCTGTTTTTTAACTGGTTGATGATCTGATTGGAGCAGGCCCCTTTTCTTTTGTCATTCTAATAGCATTATTTAGTTGTCATAAGATGGACTTTGTTTTCTTGCTAATTTGCAGAAGTCTGCAAAGGCAGTAGTATCCTGTGAGATGCAGGAAAATATTCTCACTTGGAATAAGTTCTCTGAGTATCATTTTTTTCAATAGCTCCACGCTGATAAATCTTCCCAATAGTTCCACACTGATAAATCTTCCCACTTTCCTTCTAAAGTTGTTACTGAAGTTTGTGTAGGACTGTGATTGTATTTAAATAAAAAATGTGCATGTTTGTCCCTTGCACTGTGGTCTATAGGTTGCAGCAGTGTACCTCTCTTCAGGGGTAATGTTCTGGCATTCCAGTTCTTAGTATCTATACTGTCAAATACTTTGTCCGTTAATTATATAAAAAGAAAATTGAACTTGCTTGTCTTGAATCTGTTTGCATGTACACGTCAGCAGAATGAATTCTAGAAATTAGCAGTGTGGCTTTGTGACCTCAAGTGCCTTTCATTGTTGTTATCTTGGCATTTCCTGTAATGAGCATGCAAAACATTACCTGACCAGAAACTACAGGGCAGGGGTATAAAATGGCATTCAGTTTTTTTTATTGCAATTTATATGCAGTATATATTGTGCCAGTTGGCATATGAACTTTATCTGGAAAAATAAATTGCAAGGCTGTGAGTGTTTTGCCAAGAGGATAAAAATGCTAACATGTTGCAAAAAAATTATTAATAAAGCCCCCTAAACACTCCATTTTTCTCTGGTATTGGGGATATTACAATTGTCACCTTTCTTACTTGGAATTTTGGATAGTGTTAAACAGTAAAATGATTTAGGAGCTGCTTTCAATGTATCTAACTCAAAAGGCAACATTTTGGTAGATCCGGTGACTTGTGTGATATATGTTGCTTATAGAACCATTATAATATAACCATACTTTCTGAAGTTGTTTAATCATTTGTTATGAACAGATTGTGTTAAAAAAAGAAAGGCCAAATACAGCATGCTGAATAACTCTTCTGTAGGTAGTACAGACAAGGTTCTTTGGGTAAATCTGACATCTGTTATTAAACCAGCTCAAATAGTTGAAAAAAATCTTCTTAGCAAGCTTTCAGGTTTAAAAACCCTTTGTCAGGCTGTGGAAGCATCTGCAGTTGGTGTGTGCTCTTCCTGGAGTAATTGAATTTTAAGTCTCTTCTTTGATTTCACAATCTTGTGAGGCAGTTTGATACATATTTTTGTGTTAAAATAATAGAAATTAAACAGAATTTGGCTCATCCACATATGTAGTCTTTGTAGAGACAGAGTTGGAGTTGCTTTTTTGGCTGTTTACAAATTCCTTTGCTCTTCAAAAACATCTTCATTTTCTAATTAAAGCTACCATTTTACAAATGCTCCTGGATTCTGAGTAGAAACCAACCTGAAACTTGTGGTGACTACTTCCACTTGACCCTCTTATATTTAATTGGTAAAGGAAATCTAGAGACAAAATGAAGCATGGGGAACTTAAAAGAATTGCTCTAGTTTAGTGAACAGTTGATTAAAATCAAACTTTTATGGTTTATGAAGCATTAAGTCTGGGAACAAGTTTTAGTTTAACAGCCATTGTAAAATAATGCATAACAGGACATTTTGTACCTTTGAATAGATTTAAGGAAACTTAGAATAAAGTGGTTTCAGTTTGAAGATGATTAATTATTAATTTGCTAGCTGTTCATAGCTTCATTTGATTTAAAAAAAAATAAAAATAGGGGAACTAAGCTTTTAGCATGGTATTTCAAATTCTTATATTAGTATTATTATAAAAAAGTCTGTTTTCAGAGTAACATCTCCCTGGTATCACTTATTGCTGTTGCATTTTCAATTTTGAGAGATCCAGCAATGCATTTTCTTTACAAAAGGTAGCAAGACTGTTCATAAGCATCTTTAATGTTGACACAGAATAAGGTCAGGCAGGTACATAAAGAACATAATAGAATGGACACAATAATATTCCATCTTACCTTTGTTCCTGGGCTTTAGATTTTACTCATACCTGTAATGTTTTAGCCTGCATGTCCCTTTAAATGGTATTTTCTAGTTCCACATATCTTTAAAATATTTTACAGCAGTTTGTATTGTGCACCAATATAGTACATGGATATATACTCCCTGAAAGCAGCTTGTAGCTATGTACATTTACAGAAATATCCATTTGACAGTTTACGGCTCCAGTCCTGCAACTTGCTTATTTCACAAGGGCAGTTTTCCAAGGTTTGCGTGGAGACCTAGTGAAGTTACTGAGACCCTGCAGAGATGTTAAAGTTCATCCTTGATTGCGTGCAAGTGCTAAAATAGAGGTTTTCAAAATGTTGATTATTTGGGGAAGTACAAATATTTTAGGGTAGAATTCCTCCCTGTGTCATTTGAACAATAACGATAATGAGCTGTTCAGTACCCTTGATGGGGTTTTTTAAATCTAACAATTGGAGTGTAATTATGGATTAGCTGGAGGGCTGCTATGAGCCCCCATTTAAATTATGTTTTTATTTGAGATGATTAGCAAAAGAAAGCAGATATTGTGAATCTCTGACTTCCCTGTTTTGTCTAAAAAATCAAAGCAAAGCACTTAAATGTTTGGTGAAAATGTGTTTAGTTTAAAAATATATATATTTGGTCACAGTAATAATTGTATATTTGCCTAGTTGCCCAAGATAAACTATATAGTTGTAAACTGTTGTGCAGAGTACCAGTCCTGTTGTTTACCTTCTCAGGGATGTGTGCAGTGGCATGTCATCCCCCTCAACATGCATTTTGTTCAGTGCTTACAGCTTCTTTTCAAGTGGTCCCTACTTCCTGTTTAAAAAAAAAAAAAATCCCATCTCCTGTTCTTAGCACTGTTTTCCATTTGAGTGCTTTTTGATCAACCTTTTACCAATCTCTGGTGTGAACTCTAATAGAAGCAATTCTGAACTGGTGGCTAGGTTTATAGTGACACCTGGAATTGGAAGAAAAATCATCTTTCTTCGCTCTTCTGTCTTCGCCCTTTCTCTTT
>NW_005842186.1:1894068-1898073 GCF_000455745.1 Alligator sinensis | reverse complement strand
TCCCTAATAAATGTTAGTGGAAAACCAGAAGCCCTTTCTTCCAAGTCTCCTTCAGTATCTTTGTTGTATTTTACCAGGCAATTTGTACTTTGCCTTCTGATGGCTAATTAGATATTTATAAGGGATATATGTTGTAGCGGTGTTGGTTTAAGAAATAGAGACAAACAAAACTCTTGGGCTAGAAGTGATATCTTTTATTAGACCAACTAAACAGTAGCAAACAAAATTTTTCTTTCTTTTCACGCTTTTGGGTCCAAACACCCTTCCAAACTTCTCTTAGATATGTATAAGGTATCCAGGTTGTAGCTGTATTGGTCTAGGGGCAAAAGGAATCAAAACTCGTGGAAGAGGCGATATCTTTTATTAGACCAAGATATTTGCAAACAAATTATTTTATTTATTTGCAAGCTTTTGAGCACATTCACCCTTCATCAGGCATGGGAGAGAGCAGAGATTATAAAAGTTCTCCTAGGTGGAAGTGAAAATTCATATTTCACAGGTGAGGTGAAGGTGTGGTAAAGTCTCCTGTTTGGAATAGAAATGCACAACTCTAGAACTCTTGCCTCAGAGATGATACCTTTTATTAGACCAACTAAGAAGTAGAAAAAAAATCTTTTTTTTTTTTTTTTTTTTTTCCAATTTCTTAGATGGTCTAATAAAATGTATAATCTCTGAATCATGAGTCTAGAGTTTTGCATTTCTTTTTGTCTACTTGGCTACCAAAAACATCCCTGTTTGGAATAGTTCATTTTGCCCAGGTTAGGCACAGAGAAAGGTTAAAGTCTTTTTACTTTGAGGTTGTCTGGTAACAAGCAGGATGTAGAAGCAGATTTTATTATTAGATATTTATAATGCACACATGCATCATTTTATTTTGTCTGCAAGTGACTTGATCTTTTATTTGTTGCAGATTAAGGCACCCATGTTCATTTGTATGTTTTGGATGTTGCAGCACTAGTCTTTGCTTAAGAGGGCTGCTCTAATCCTGCTGCTGATGTTTTCGTTGCTTGACAGAGCAGAGGAATGTTTGAGGCCCTCGGTAGGGGGTTGCTGAAAGCTGTTACTCATCAATGGCTGTAAGGCTTGGGCTGGGATTGGAGAGAGGCTGTGGCACCAGCATGCATCTGAACACAAGTGGTTGTAGCTGAGCAGATTTTTTTCCTTAGGATGAGAAGAGGTAATTTCCACGTGATATAATGCACTTGTCCTGTGAAGTTCTAATGGACAGAAGCTAAATGTATGCCGTTTTGTATGCTTGAGTAAACAATTTGCTTTTTGTAACCATGAGCACCGAGGGCCTGGATGACAGTTAATTGCTTTATAGGTGAAATGACTTTTCTTTCTTCTCCACCCCTCACATGTGCCTGTCTTGATGCCAGTTTTTTGGTTAATATTTTCGTTGAAACGTCTGCGTTATAGTCGCATTTAATCCAGAGAGAGATTTTGGAAACATCTAAGTTGTCAAAGAGTATTAATTCAAATGTGTTTGTCTTTGATATCCTGTCAAAGCTACAAAAAACTTCTGTCACAGCAGTGTTTCTAGGCTGCATGTTTCTGTTTTTGTCAATGTTTGAACTTCTAAAGACTGCTCATAGGGGAGCAGCAACTATGTAAATTTATACATTGATGTAAACAAACCTTTCGAGTTCTGGTTCTTGGAAAACAAAACGCATGCACTAGGAAACCAGTAAGTTACTTTCCCCCAAGGATAGCAGCTGAAAGGCTTCTGACAAGTAAATATGTTCAAGTGAAATTTAACCCAAAGCTACATATGTCACACAAGCTTTAAATCTTAAAATTCACTCTTTATAAAGTTTCAGGATGAATAGTTAACTAAAAAGACAAATATTTTAAAATATTGCATGCTCATGTAGAACGTTCGAAATTGGTTATCAAGTCCTTTAGTGGATGCTATATGCAGGCATCCCCCGCTTAGTGCTTTTAACTGGTTCCAGAAGAAACAAGAGTTAAGCAGAACCGTGTGAAGCAAGACCCATTTCCCCACAGGATTTAATGTAAATTAAAAATAATTGGTTACCGCTGCTTCTCACTGCTGCCACTTAAGCCATGTGCCAGTCTGGGCCCTGTGCTCCTGCCACTCCACTGGCCCTGGCCCTGACCCTGGGCACTGGCATGGGCCCCGCGCTCATGCCTGTGCACCCACTCGCTTCTCATCACCACCGCTGCTTCTCCCCAGCCTCCTGTCCACACACCAGCCAGCCGGCCGGCTCCTCCAACGCCACATGCCAGCCCAGGCCCCACGCTCCTGCTGCCCGACCGTGGGCTCCTGCTGGTCCTGGCCCTGGGGCATCAGCGTGGACCCCGCGCTCACACCCACGCACCCACTTGCCACTTCTTGCCACAGCTGCTTCTCCTCACCCACTCAGCGCTATACCGAAACTCACTGAGCACTAAGTGGAATGAGGTATGTATTTAAAATGAGTGCTATAGCGAAATAGCGCTTAGCAAAAGTGTGTTAAGCAGGGGTTGCCTGTACTTCCTCTGTACCCTTATTGTTAAAATATGATTTTTTGTTATGCACGCTAGTGTTGTTGCTGTCTGTATTAAACTAAGCACTTGCTTATGCAAATTGAGTACCTGATTAAAGAAAACTGAGTATGGCAAGTAAGAACGAATCTGCTGTAGTAGTAGATGATAAACCTTTCCTTTTGAGTGTAAAACCAGGTTTAAGCCTTGGTTTGCTGTATATCTATGGTTGTGTAAGACTGAGCATAAAATATTGGATTTGTTCACTTTATGAATATAACTGAAGAGGACAGCTAGTATTTTTGGCAGTTTCTAAGCCGTAAGCACCGTTCTCGTACATCTTAAACAGTTGGATATAAGTTACTATGAATACTAGAATGGTTATTAGGAAGCTTGCAAGTTAAATAAAAAGGTGGACATGCTAGTATTGTTTTTTCTCATGGATTTGGTGCCTTATTTTATAGGTTGCCAAATAGAAGGTGTGTGTACTGGAAATTTATAGTTCCAGTAACATGTATAGTATTTTGTATTAAAATGTAAACCTAAATAGTGCTCATTTTTGTTTTACATATGACTGCTTAGAGGCGCTCTTATTTTTAATATATCCTTTTTCTTTTAGTGGTCATAATCCCCTGCCACACATTGTTTAGGTTTTAATTTTGTAGAAGTGTGCAGTTTAGAACTGACTGGGTTATTCTACCATCGTTGTGTAAAGTAAGTAGCAAGTATCTGCTTCCTTTATATTAATGGAGGTTACTCTTGAAAATATCTTTTCATATGAATGTCAGAACCAGATCTCCATTGTGTCTGAAAATCCCTGCTGAAGATATTTGTGTATATTATACTTCTTGCTATATCTACAATACGTTTGAAAAAATATATGCAGAAGTAGAAAGTAGCTAAGTTAATTTTAATAATCCTCTTTTCCTCCTTCTGCCCTACACAGTATGTTGCTATATCAGTTTTGTCTATGGACTGTCATCTTATCGTATAGTGCCTGACGTGTTTTAAGTGGAAAGTGCTATAACAGTCTTAATTTCCCTACTATATGCAGAAAATATCCAAGCCCACTTAGGCAGAATCATACCAGCTGGATGCTCTTTCCTAACGGCACAAAGTTGTTAACCTGGTAAAGCCCATTTCTTTTTTTTTTTCCTCAGCATTTGGTTGCGGGGGGGGGGTCTCAGGATTTTGTTTAGAGGAATTGTTTTGCTTAAATTATTGTTATATGCACTTACTGTTTTGGATAGGTTATAGTTTATTGAACAAGAGTAAAAATTGAAATAAACTTGAAAAACAAATCACATTTACATCTCGGAATGTTTTGCCTTTATTACTGCAAATCTTTTTTTCAATAATAAAATAAAGTTTTTTTGTTTCCAGACCTTTTTTTTTCTTTTTCTTAGCTTGTTTATTTTGTGTTTGACAGCAGTTGGTTTCTTTTGGGCTGTTTTCTGATTCAGTTGCATTTCCTGCCTCTTGCAAATGACCTAATTCTTTAGAGAGTTAATGCATACT
>NW_005842186.1:1892344-1894058 GCF_000455745.1 Alligator sinensis | reverse complement strand
TCTTTCCCAGGTCTTACAAGAAAGTCTTTAGTAATACAGCTACAAAACTAATGCAAACATTGTTTTGGAGAGAGAAATTACTAAGTTAAATACAGTTTTTGTTTCTCTACCTCTTCCTGAGTAGCTTATAAAATCATGAAGAAAGGATAATTCAGGAGTTCCTTGTCCTTGAAAATGTCAGTGGTAGATGTGCATTCCAGTTGAGGAAGACTGTACATACAATTGTGTGCCTATATGGTGCACAATATTTAATCCTTCCAATCTTTGGCTTTATTTTAAATGAGAACCAAAATGTCAAAATATTCCAAAACTGAATAGTCTTGTGTGACCCCAAAGTGTAAGATGACCTTTTTTGGCACTGATCTCAATCAAAGAATGTATCGTTTCTTTGAGCCAAACTTTCAAACAGGTTTGCTTTACAATTTAATTGGCTGCATACATCTTGAAAAGGATATTAACTACTGGGTTTTTTCCACTATGGAGACATAAAGGCTTGTTTCACAGAAGAGAAAGCATAAACAAGCAGGTACAAGGAAGCTTGTGTGAATTGAGCTATACTGTATACCTTAGGAAAAAAAAGCCTGATCTTGGCTTGTAATTTTTGGCAGCTTAAGACAAAACAGTCTGTGTTCTCCTTGAAAAACTCTGGATTTTTTTTATATTCTTGAAGACGCATTTAAAGAAGCACCTACTGCTCCACATGGCTGTAAAAGTCATCATCTGAAATAGACTTGCCTTCTTTAGTTGAAGGCCCCTTGCCTAGTTTATTCCTTTAAATGTCCTGTATGCATCGATTATAAGGTAAGATTCTGTCATATATAGACAGTTAGTTTACAAGCAAGGACCAAGTTGAAACGTAAAAATCAAACTGGTTTTGAGGTGGAAATCTTACTGTTTGGACTGAAAGACCACTTTGTGCTTTCCAGTTGGACAGAAATGCTGTCATTTTAACCCATGTTCAGAATCCTTTTCATCGGATCTAATCTAATTGGAAGCTCCATTTTGGTTACTCTAGGCCAGTGGCTTTCAACCCTTTTTTCACGCATGGACCTTTTGGGAAATTTAGAATGGAGGTGCGGACCCCTTTGAGTTATAAGTGTGGGTATTCACATACTTTTGATTGATCAGAGTTTTCAAGAGGGAAAGGGAAACAACATAAAAATATTAACATTTATCTTCAATACTTTTCAACTGAGGTACCAGTATCTCTGGCTACTCTTCCACCAAACCAGATTAGACTATTGTTCAACCTAAGGACGTGCCATTAATCTTATAAGTGTTTCAGTTTGTGGCTGTAGAGTAGCCATCTGTCTACTAAATGTTCCTTCTCTTTTGTGGGATATGTAGCATGTATCCTAGGAAACAAATTACCCCAGATTTTTTTGCACTTTAAATTTACTCTGTAGTATGGAGTGGACACATGTCCAACTTGCTCAAGCTGGCTGCTTGAAGTAGGTGTTATTATAATAGTTGGCCACTGAGTGATGGGGGAGCTGGTGTGCATTGAGCAAATGGCTACTTTTGGGAGGTGAGGAGTAGCTGTGTAACCAGTACGTAACTTGTACTGGTTCATAGCCTGATAGGTAACTTTACCCTGAAATAGAGCAGTATATACTACTGTAAAGCTGTGCATCATGTTTCCACTCCACTTTTACTCCAGAATAAAGTCAGTGTTTGCAGTAAATGAATTGTGTGTCCATATCTATAAATAACA
>NW_005842186.1:1875946-1892313 GCF_000455745.1 Alligator sinensis | reverse complement strand
AGGAATGCCTTCTCCCTTCTCATCCTCTTCAATTCCCCTGCATATTTTTTTTCTTTTCTGGAATATTGTGCAGTATCTTATTTAATTTCAGATTGTAATTAATTTGAGGCGTGGTACATTTCTGTCTCTTTTTTGTCCCTTCTCCTATTGTGGAGGGATGGCGGGGTAATCATTGCAAACCTTGTATTTTTGCATGGAAATATTTTATAGTTGTAAATTGGATTTGGAATGTTCTACAGAAGAATGTTAAATGTACACTGTTAGCGAGCGAAGCTTTTCTGTCCATGTATTCACTTTGAAGAGCTTTACATAAATGCTTTTGGGAAGTTGGTAGTAAAACTGACAGTTTGCAACACTAAAATTTAGGTCCCTATGACAGTCTTGTACTACTACTAATTAGTTGATGTGGATATAGTACTTTACATCTTTGAAGCGCTACAGAAGTGTTAAATATTCTTTTTCCTGAGGCAGTTATTAATAATCAGGCTGCTGCATACCCAGAAAAGATGAAAGATTTGAGAGAGATTTTTAACAAAATTCTTTGAAATTTAGAGGAAATATTTTAAAGAAACCTAAATCTCCATCTGTCTTTCTACTACACTTTATTTGCAGTGTTGGTTGCTAATAACGAGAACATTAAGTTAATAAATCATTTAGCTTTTTTTTTTAAAAAAAACAGAGCAACAAATAAACCTCTGCAATTCAAGTAAGTCTTGTTTACTTTAATTTTTGTTTCTTAATTTTTACTTAATGGCAACTGAGTTGCTTTCTTGTAAGGTAGATTAATTTGTTTTTAAAAAAAATTAGAAGTGGAATATTAATTTAAATCAGATTTGTTTATATAATTAAATTTCTTCTGTCTTGAAATTGAAAACCTGTTATTGAGTTCTTGCTATGATCTATTAAAATTTAAATTATATTAAAATACTTCCAAGCAGGGCATTTTGAGTTGTTGTTTTTTTTTCTTCCCAAGAAATTAGAAATCCTGAACTGAGGAAGGTCACAGACTGAGCAGTAAAACCTAGAGTTTGTTTAAGTTCTCAGCCAACTTGATAGCAGGTGCAAAAGAGAATGTTTTAAGTTCAGTTAAATTTCTTCACTCCTTATTTCAGTTTAAGTTCAAGAACTAGTTTATTCAAAGTTTGGGAAATTGTTGGAGTTGTTCAGGAAAGCTTTTTACTTTTTCCTGGTACAGATGTGGAAGGCTAAAAGGTTTAGTTTAAAATATTTCTAGTCAATATCCTTCAGGAATCAGTTCAGATCATTAACTGCAGATACTGCCCTTTTTTTAATGAATTGGTTTTGAACGAAGAACACACTGAACCATTTTCTTATGCATCAGATACAATTAATATAGGTTTAACAAGTCAAAAAAATATATATTTATTACTTAATTTCCATAGCAGTTTGACTCAAATTGCATGTAAAAAATTAATCCAGTGAATAAGAACCATCAGTCTCCATTTTGTAACATAAAATGTAGAAATTAATCGGAATAAACCTATGTATGTATTCTTGTTAGCAAAATGTAGCACCATGGTTGTTGTAGAAGCTATATTCAGTTGCAAAGCAACATGTTTTAATGAATACTAGTCAATAAGAATTACCCTTCCTTTAGGAAAATAAAGGTTGGAATGCAAAACAAGATTAAAATCAGTGATTTTAAAAAAGGATTCTTGTTTTCTCATTTAGATCAGCCCTTTATTTTTTTTTCTCTTTTGTTTTTAAAGGTGTTAAAAGTAATTACTGGATGTCTTATTTTTCTTCTTTGTCTGACCAATCATGTAAAGGTCTGAAGCACCCCTAATTCCATAACTAGATTTGCATGACTTAATAGACTGTGTCCTTTGATGTTCAGTGCCCAAATATCTATAGAGAATAAAGCCAGCTGTTTTTAATAAGACCCTACTAGAACTTTTAAGCATTTGGGTCAATTACAGGTTAAAAAAATCCCCAACAAACCCTCAGTTTGGTTGGACCTAAAGCATTTTCTGTACGTGGAAACATATTTCTTTGTCTTGGAGGTAATACGCTTTTAACAAGAAGAAAAATACTCAGGCTGCATTTCAAAATGAGCCATTATTATGGAATCCAGAAATTCTCTTTCTCTCATATGTATGCCTGATTCACTAAGGAGTACAGTTCTTTTTTTTTTTTTTTAAATGGAAGTGCAACTTATTTTTACATTTCTTGTTTGAAACTGTGCTGCACAGTTTCAGTAAGTCACTAGGCAGTACTGTCAGCTCATTCTTATTTCACTTCCTTGTAGTGGGACATTTGGCCAAATGAAAACCCTATTGTTACCGAGCCAGAAACAGGTCTGTCTGAGGTTTAGGAATGTGCTTTTAGTATTCTTGGACAGCCTAGCTCTCAACAAGAATTGTTAGTGTTGGAGCAGCACAGATTGAATAAACTTCCTGAGAGGAAACAATTGTAAAATATCCAGGAAGTTATTGGGAAACATGAACTTCTGCTCCTGTTCACTGGGTATATAAAGGGCTCAGATTTTTGAATGGCACAATCTGCACTCACGTAGAGATTAAAAATGTGAATGTTCTTGAATGGGGAACTCCTGGAGACTAGGAGTCAGAAGTTTGACTTAAATTTTGAGTTTTAAGAAATGGCTTTTCAGAAAATGGTTTAAAGTCCTGTCCAACGTGCAACATTGCCACATGACTGCTGAAAGGGGAAGTCTGTCTGTGTCTGTGTCATTGTGTTCTCCCTTTCCCTCCACTATCGCCCCTCTGCCAATCAATGAGAGCCTTACCCTGAGGATGCGTACATTTCCTAAGTGCTTTCCTTTCTTCCTTGAAAACTTCCTAGGTGCCTATACTTCTGCCTTCCGCATATTCTCTAAACTGCCCTTTCCTGAACATCTCTGTTTCTGCCTCCCTAAGTCTCACTTGCTTCCAAAAATTAAACACGATGTTGTCCAGGTTCCTTAAGGAACTGGATCTATTTGGCTTGCTTGGAGCATGGAGATCAGCAGAAAACACAGCCCTTCTGGTCACTTCAATTAAAAAATATGGTCAGAGGAAGAGGTGGTGGTGGTAGTGGTAGTGCCCACCTGTTATACACTGGACTAATGGTTAGAGCATTTGCCTGGGAAGTGGAAGATGACTTGGGTTTTAGGCTTGCCTTAAGCCCAGGAGATTCAAAGCTACATTTTCTGGCTCCCAAGAGAATGCCCTAAAGGCTGTGCAGGATGGTGGCATCCTCCATTCCATTACTTGAAGCAAAGGACCATTATACAGCAAAGAATACAGTATTTACAGGGTCCGAGAGAACGAGCCAGCGGGAACCTGATGCTAGATTAGTGGTTAGGCCTTTAGCTGATGGGTAGAAATTCTGGGTTCTTTCTAGAACTTGCTCCTTATCCCAATCAATGCATTTTTTATTAAACAGAGATTTTTTTTTTAAATTAAGTGACTGAGGACTTGGATGAGAACCTATGGCTTCCCTTCCTAGCTTGCTGCCCTTATCATTGGGCTACAGTCAGGCTCTTGCTTTTTTTCTCTCTCTTTCTATCTCCACTTACTCCTCTCCCTCAATTCTTGAATTATGTACAGTGTTCTAGCTTCAGGGAGGTGGCTGAAGAGTTCCTGCATACAGCCTACTTTTAATAGTCTTATGGGTTTGAATCAGGCCAGGGAGGACCTAGCATTCAGATTTGCCATATTCTGGCACAGTGCTCTAATCACTAACTATTATTTAAAAGGGGGAAGGGAATATTTGTAAAGGCTTATCCTCAGAAGAATGTTCTGAGTGCTCTGGGTGGTGCTTTCCTCACTGCCCTATTCAAATTGCCTAGGTTTCAGAGAGGAATTGGGCTAACAGTCAAAAAGCCCGAGGCTGAATTGATTCAGACTTTGCTGGTTAGTCTAAAGATTGAACCAATAAGCAAATGAACAGACATTCACTTTTGATTCAGGAAATGCAGCCACATGCCTGCAGTGGCTCAAGCCAGAAGCTGGGGAGGCTAGAGCATGGCTCTCTGACATGTAGCCAGCATGAGCTGTGTGTTCTCTTCCTCTTCCTGCTGCCCCTGAGGTCTCTGGGATTTGCAGTCCACAATCATAGTACCAGGACTCTATAGGGTTTCTCATCACTTGCTCTTCCTGCTTGTAGGTGCCTCTGGGATTTGTAGTTCATAGTCACAGCTAACACAAAGTTTAGCAGGGGAGGAGAAGTTTAACCCCACTCCCTGCTCCCAGACCCCAGCCAGGGTTTGCCTGGAGTAGGGAGGGGAGGGCAGTGAGCCACACCTCACTGCTTCAACAGCACAGCCCAGCCCAGGGCTGCAAAATGCTGAGATGCTGGGGAACTTGAATCAGGAGTTCAGACACCCCTGTGCCTAGCATTTTCTGTTGGCTAGGTCTAGGAGGTGCCCTGTGCAGAGTGTGGGGTTTTTGGATCACCTTTTTGAGATATCTAACTCTCTCCCTATGCACCTAGGTTTCCTGTAGAGTGCCTTAATTGGGTTTTGGCCTCTATTTTGAAGGCCAGGCTCCTGTAATTTAGGCATTGTAGCATCTTACTTGTGGGAGCCATAGGCACTTTTATTTTTATATTTGGCTTTTAGTTACAAGGTTATAGTAAGCATCTTCATTTCCCAAAGTCCTATATGACAAGAACAAAACCCCAAATAAAAACAGGATTAAGTCTCTGGTACTTCTCCTTTTTGGTGGGGGTCAGGACTGCTCAGAGAGGGTAGGTAGGGGGCTGAGAGCAAAAGGCATATTTGAATCGTGACATTTAAAATTGAAATGTGATTTCAAAGATAATGGCCTTATAATGTTCCCTGAAGATGGTCAGTCTGCATTTACCTGTTTTCACTTATTCACTGTTTAATGTGTAAGCTCTTCAGACCATGTAGTAAGATATGTTAGTCCAGCACCAGGCAGAGAGAGCCCTAGAACTCTGGGTCTTCAAGCATGGCTGGAAGGCAAAGGCTAAATAACTTGTGCATGAATAAAAGCCAGTTTAGTTTACCTGAATATTTACCATCTTTCTTTTGCAGGAATTAGTAATTTGATGGAGAAATAAAACCTTGAAGGCTGTTTTATTTTAGAAATTAATAATTTACAAAGCTTTGCTTGGAATTTGATCCAATATTTATAGATTTCCCCTGTGAAAGATTTACAGCAGTCTGATAGTAGGCCAGTTTATTTAATAAGTGCATTTTAATCTCCTACCGTGAAAGGTTTAAAAAATTGTGAAGTCCTGAGGAAAGGCTTTGGAAAACACATTCAGAGAGAATTCTGCCTTTATTTGCATGCTCTGGTTTAGTTTTCTGCATTTTTATTAGGAAGGGTATTTGCATAAAAACAAGGGCTTTGTTAGAATTTTGCTTCTTCCTGCTCTTTTTTCCTTATGTGTAATCTTAATTTTTACAACAATTGTATGTGATGTCACAAAACAAGTGCGACTTCAGGATGGAATTGAGCTGTTTTTTAAATATGAGCCTCTATTTCTACTCAAAAGAAACCTCTCTTGTTTTAAAGGAGTACTGTGTGTCTTGGTTTCTCTGGTTTGGCCTTGTCTGTGATCACACTTGTAGATTTTATTCAGGTGATGCATTACTGTGTGTGAGAGCAGGGGAGAGCAGGCTTGCTACTTCCAGAAGGCTATAGATATTGCATGTGATATAAACAGCTAGTTGATATTCCTATAGGCTAGAAATTGGGGGAGAAATTGTTAGAATTCTGCTGCTTGAAATATTTTTTGTATATGTTTTTCTTACAAAACCTGAATTTGCTCTTCAGGTCTAGATCAAAGGTGTCAAACTCATCTGGGCCTGTGGGTGAGGCAGCATAGTGGGGCAGTCTGGGTTGCTGCATGCATCCCACATCCTGAATCAGTGCTGTGCTATATGCAGCACTGGGTCCAGCACACATGCCATGGGCAGTGTGAACCACATGTGCAGCAAGCCCTGAAACTGGTGTGTGTTGCTTGCTGAATGTGGGGCTGGATTGACTGTGTGCATGTGGTGCCCCACAGGACCAGTCCTGTGTGTTGGATCCAGTATGGCCCAGGCTGGAGTGGCTCCAGAGCCAGCATGAAGAAGTAGTTTGGCAGGGCACATGTAGTGCACGCCTTGGATCAACCTCCTGTGCTGTGTGCCTGGTGCTGTGTGCTGGGTCTGCCCATGCTTCACATGCAGCATGTGGGGCTTGGGCTGGGACTGGTGTGTGGAGTTGGTTCAGTGACCCACGAGGCAGGTCATATGGCTCCATGGGCTAGATACAACCCATGGGGGCCATATCTGGGACACTCCTGCTCTAGATGAACACACCAACATGATCACTATATTTACTGATTTAGTGTGTGGTTTGTTTTGGTACTAATGTTTTTTTCGACTACATTGTGAAGGTTTTTGCTTGCACGGCTCTTTTATCTGATCAAGGACAGACTAGATTTGGAATCCACACTGATTTCCTGAAATGCTGTTTGGTAGGTGGCAGTGTTTCTGATCATTTTTAGCATGGTGGCGTGGAAGTATTGTTGCCAGTACCTCTCTTGTTCATGGCTCTCTCAAATACAGCCATCAAGAGATCATCCCTACTATCTTATTTGCTAGGAACCAGGATCTGTTCTTGGAGAAAAAGTAATGGAATGAAGTATACAAGAAATACCAGAAAGTTGTAATATTGCATCTGCCCCTTCACCTCAGCACAGGTTTGAGTCAGGACGCCTCAGTTTATTAAATTAAAATCTAAGATCTTTTGGTGTTTTGGCCTTTGAAGTGAGCTGGACACCTTAATTCATTTTTAGCAGCGAGTTGTCCATGTAATTACCACTATTAACACTGGCACTAATTGACTTGCTTGCTCTTAGTATTAGTACAGGCGAAAGACTGCGTGGCACCTGAGCCAACCTTATTCCTCAAGGTAAGTTTGTTCATACCTGAGGGAATGGTCATCGGGGCTGTATGAGTACTTGGTTGTTCTGTGGAATAGAGCTTCCCTCTCCACACTTGTCAAATCAGTTCTCATGAGTCCTCATTTTGTAGCATTTTGATGAAATAGCTTAAAGCAGTGTTCTTGCAATTTAGAGATACTGTACGAAATCTACGGAAAAAGGTGATAATCTTGGAATTCATTAAAGTGCTTCCAGATCCGTTTTAAATGTGCGTAAAACATTAACAATGAAGTAAACTAATTAATCTTTATCTAGCATTTTTAATAAGTTATATAAAAAAAAAGAACCCTTGATGTCTTGTCTTTAAGTAGTTCTTTCCCTGAGACCATCATCTTGGGTCAATCTGACAGCGTAGTGTTTTAAATTTTCAAAATTTAAATCACCTTGGAGTTTATTAATTTAAGTGTGTGCATTAGGAAGGTGACTTTCAAGTGGAAGTGTGTATTCTTTGTTATAACAACAAAATGTTCAAGTGTCCAGTATATTTGCAGCAGAGAGTGAATGTCAGTTGTTTCGTTATGGTTTTCTTACATTACTAGCTATCAAAATCACTTTTTTATATCATGTTATTGCCTTGAACATTATGAAACTGTATAGTCTCTGGATGAAAGTGATAAAATTGGGATTTATATTTAATTGGTTAAGTAAAACTCCCTTGTGATTTGCCACAGCTTCCAAGGATATAAGCAAAAGGTTTATCTACTAAATAAATCCTTACGTTGAAGAACTGTCTTGTTGAACTCCACTCCTTTTAGAGGACCCCTGATTTTTTGATGTGCTGCAACACAGTTATTTTTAACAACAAATATTATTTTAGTACTAAACACTTTTTGACTGACTTCAAATTAATGTTCCATTGTTAGATTTCCCTAAAAGCCTAGTCTTCTATTAGTGGGACAAGGGTTTATGTCTTGCTCTATGATATATTACTGCTACAGTTGAAACTTCATTATAAAAAAAAATAAGGAATTCTTATTTCAGAAAGTAGTTTGTTCAGTTTGGTTGATATTTCTTTGGAGGCTGCTGGCTTTAGCACAAGTAGAACAGAGTTTTGGTTCTTTGTGCTCTGTGCTGGCTGAGAGGGGATGGACAAACTCAGCAGTGAGAATAATGTGATACTATCCTAATGATAAATAGTAAAAGAAATAGATTTAACAACCTGTATTCAAGCCGAAATATAGTTAGATAGTATTTAGGCCACAGCAGTTGAAAAAGCTAGAGAATTGTTCTAAATATGTTGGTTTTTTTTGTTTTTGTTTTTTTTGTTTTTTTACATGTTCCCTATGGTATCACTTTTTCAATAGAATGGTGCCTCTCTTTTATGCAGGTTGTGGGAGGAATGACATGGGAGTTATTAGTTTCCTGTCCTGCTTACTGCAAAAGTTGAATGATGTGTAATGCATGAGGCAGTAGTCTGTTCTACCTAGTGGGATTTGGTTGGTGGGCAGTGAAATGAGGGGTATGACCAGACGTTGAGGATAAGATATTAATATTGAACAACTGCCTTGCTCACTGCACATTATGCAGCATGGAAACTGAATAGAGTTAGGAGTCTTGTGTCTAAAATTGTGTGTGGGGGAATAAATATGACAGTTCATGATGATTTCAATGAAAAAAAGTTAAGTTTGTATAGGCACCTTTGACACTTCCTCTGTTTCTGAGTCTGTTTTGAAACAGTAATGTTCTTTTACAGTATTTTTTGTATGGGATAAAGACTTGCAAATAATTGATAAATGCACTCTTCTTATTCCTCTCAAAGGAATTACATAAAACAGCTGGATCACATGGCATGGAGTCTCTGTCAACTGTGCAGATAGATTGTAATAGAGTTGCAGATGTTAGCGAATGCTTGCTTGGCTCTGAGGAGATGCTCGAGATTTTTGTGTGCAGCTGGACAACCAAAGCAGAGTTAAAAGGTGGTGGTGGGGACAACTTATACAGTAGTTTTGTACTCGTTTTAATGTCTGGAAGGCTTCTCTGGTTTTGGCTTCTACTAGGAAGCAAACACTCAAAAGAACAGCTGCCATGGGTTGTCTGTCTTTTTAGCTAATTTGTCTGTCTGCATCTTTCAAAAACTGCTTTGGTAGGTAGCATGAAGTGCAGAGTGCCCATATGCTGGTGAAAGAATTGGGTTCATTCCAGTTTGGTGTTTTACTTGTTCATATTGCTTTTGTGACTAAAACCTTTATATATTGATTTTTTTCTTTGCTTATTTCTTTTAACTTACACTACACAAAACCTAAATACTTGCATACTCAGGTTTTAGAAATGGAATCTGGTATGCATGTATATATAAGTGGATAAAAATAGTTGTGACTAAAAGAATTCATTAATTTTATTAAACGTTAACTGATTTAATTATTTTGAAGGGAACAAAAACTAATTCCTTTGGCAACACTGAGAAACTTGAGGGTAGATAACTTTTACTATCAGTTAAATTCCTGAAAATGAAATGTGAAAGAACATAAAATATTCTTATAGTACTGATAATAGTACCATCTTTTAATTGGGAAAACAAGGAAGAACATATTTAATAGTTCATTTATGATTGTAAAAAGCTCGTGTGTTAAGAATTCAGAGGTACCTTGGATATTGTGGAACTGTTATGACTCTGAATGTTCATGGTTTACAGCTTGTCAGACAGTTCTAATGAAATCTTGTCCTTGATAACGTAGAGTTCAAATTTGCTGTAGGTGACAAGAACCTTTCTGCTAGCAGTGTCATTTTAGATACTTTAATCTGTAAGGGTGGTGAGCAAAAGTTCTTCAAATATAGCTGAGAGAAGTCTAGTAAAAATGTAATAATACAGCCGTCTTTACTGGAATATACCTCTGAGTTTGGGATTTTTTGCCCCGAACTATGATTAATACCATTTTTAGGCACATGAAAGTTGGTAAGACTTATGCTCCCAACCTGGGACGTCATTCTCCCCTTGTGCTCGGCCTTGGTGAGGCCACAGCTGGAATACTGCGTCCAGTTTTGGGCTCCACAATTCAAAAAGGATGCGGAGAAGCTTGAGAGAGTCCAGAGAAGAGCCACTCGCATGATCAGAGGTCAGGGAAGCAGACCCTACGATGACAGGCTGAGAGCCCTGGGGCTCTTTAGCCTGGAAAAGCGCAGGCTCAGGGGTGATCTGATGGCTACCTATAAGTTTATCAGGGGTGACCACCAGCATCTGGGGGAACGTTTGTTCACCAGAGCGCCCCAAGGGATGACGACTAGGTCGAATGGTCATAAACTACTACAAGACCGTTTCAGGCTGGACATAAGGAAGAATTTCTTTACTGTCCGAGCCCCCAAGGTCTGGAACAGCCTGCCACCGGAGGTGGTTCAAGCGCCTACGTTGAACACCTTCAAGAGCAAACTGGATGCTTATCTTGCTGGGATCCTATGACCCCAGCTGACTTCCTGCCCTTTGGGCGGGGGGCTGGACTCGATGATCTTCCAAGGTCCCTTCCAGCCCTGATGTCTATGAAATCTATGAAACTCATGTAGGCACTTCTGAAAATCCTATCTTTTTGTTGACTTGGTATTTATAATTCGAAATATTTTCAGGTGTCCCTTAACTTTTTTTTGATTTTAAAGAATGGTTATCTTTTGTCTTTCTGCTGTTTTTGGACAAACTAGTCCAACTTGCATTTTTCTCTTTGTCAGACTAATCCAATAAATAGCTGTAAAATAAATCATACTGATTCCCTTGCCTGGCCCTTAAACCTTGCCTTCCTCTCCTTCCCTTCCCCCCTGCAACCAATTGACCCCAAAAACAAATGTAGGAGTCAGCTGAGAGTCTTCACAGTGCTCGCACTGTGTTTTGGAGCAGTGTTGCTGCCTGATATCTATTTTGTCTTTTTTATCAAGATATGTTATTTTCCTCATTTATTTTGAGTTAAAGTGCAGCTAGCACATGGTTGAGCAAATGCTATAGAATATTGCCACAGAATAAGAAAAGCGGGTGATTGATAATTGCTTGTGAAATTTTTATGCCATGGATAAAGGATCAAGGGGGTAGTGGTAGAAATGAAATGGAGCACTGGAGGGAAGGGTTCAGGACAAGAGAGGTGTCTAATTGAGACAGAGCAGAAGGACAGCAAAAGTATGATAGTTTCTTCTTTCATATATAAAGATCAGGAGGGATCATTATGATCCTCTAAGGTGAGATTCTGCACTGCTTGTAGGGGTGTAAGACATAAGATCATATGAAAGTAGAGCTGGAAGGGACTTCAAGGTCATCTAGTCCAGTGGTTCCCAACCTTTTTTATACTGTGAACCAACATGGGAGTGGGATGGGGCTCATGGAGCTGGCTGCCTCCCTCCCAGGGCTGCTTTGTCGCCTAGCACATGACGGCCAGTGGCAGAATATGCTGCTGTGGTGGACAGATGGGTCCAAGTGGTGGGCTTGTGCCATGACCCGGCAGTCAACCGTTTGGTTGGGAACCTATGATCTAGTTCAGCCGCCTTGCTCAACACAGGAGCATCCCTGATTAAACAATCCCAGCCACACGTATCTGCTTTTGAAAATTTTCCAGGGATGAAGCTTCCATAAGTAGCCTGTTCCAATGGTTGATCACCTGCATATTCAGAAAGTTCCTCCTCATCTCCAATTTAAATTTCCCCTGTTGAAACTTGAGACCATTGCTTTTAATCCTGTCCCCTGTGGCCACAGAGAAATCCATCTCCCTTTTCTTTATGCTTCCCCGTCAGGTATTTGAAGATTGTTATAAAGTCCTCTCTGTCTTCTCTTCTCCAGACTAAATAATGCTCTGTAGAATGGTGGCTTTAAAGCTTTGTTTCCTACATCCCAGTTTGGGCCTGTCATGGAGTGTGGGTATAACTGTCAGGCCTGAAAGGCTGCCAGAATTGGAGGCATCTGTCCATAGCTTCCTATCAACAGCAGCACACAGTCTCTTCAGTGTTATGCCCTGTATAGTCCATCTTCCTGTCCTGCTTCTGGCATATCCCTTTATATTGCAAACAATAGTTGCATAACGTACTATGGCTGTCTACCTAAGTTCCTGCATTGGAAAATTATCCTCTGGCCAGATCAGGGTCATTTTAGAATCTGTTTATGCTGTTCTGGCTCATTATCCAACAGAGTTGACGGGAGTGTTGAGAAATCTGACTGCCTGTACAATATACACGCCATGTGAATTTCACATAGTGATTCTTACATCAACCCTATAATTTCAATGTTAACTAGAGCATATCTCTTAGAAAGATGTTTGTTCAAGACCAAAAGAAACTCTTTTTTTTTTTTTTTTTTTTTTTCTCAAAGCAAGAAAAGGGCTTGGTTCTCTCTCTTCTCTTTCTCCCCCTCCCAAATTCTTGTTGGTAGGTTTTGTGATTTATTTATTTTTTAACCTGGTCCAGCAGGGGTCCCAGCCACTCTTACTGAGAGTGAGGCCAGGCAGCTAATTAAGTGATGGATGTATGTAAAGTGGAGAGAACAGTCTGTGGAAGACCCAGCAGATAGCAGAATCAAGCCTGCAGTTGGGATCACAGAAAATCCTAGTATCTACTTCTAAGGCCAGAGACAGACATTCAGAAAGCCTGAGCCTGAATTGATTCAACCCTTGCAGGTAAGTCTAACCTGACTAGGCTGAACTGGTTTGTAACTAGACAGACATTCTCTCTGGACTGAGGAAATTCAGGCACATGCCTGCAGTGGCTCAGGCTAGATGCTGGGGGGCACTAGAGCAGCCCTCCCCTCCCTTATGAAGGGAGATGAGCTGAGGGGGGCATGGCCAAACCCTGCCAGGACTCAGACTAGGGAGGTCTGCCTGCACCATCCCAGGCTTTTCCCCACTGGCTGCTCAAGGGGTGGGTGTGTTGCCAGCTCCCAGCCCTGGGCTAGCACTCTGAGGGTGGGGAGTGGGAGGGATGATGTAGTGCATGCATGTGTTGATGATATGGAGGTTTTCAATCTCCCTCCCTGCTTTGTCATACTGTCTGCAGCAAACTGACAGGTGAGCAAGCCAGCTGTGGGGCTGATAACCATCTTTATCACCCACTTAGCAGAACAATAGTCTCTCTCCACATTACTTCACACTTCTTGAACAGCTTACTGGCTGACTTGTTGATTAGCTCCAAAAGCCCTAAGTGGTCACTATTCTGTTTGCCTGTCCCCGTGAAGTTGGAGAGAGAGAGACACACACACACACCTCTCAGCATTAGCTAGGATACCACGTGCTGGCCATGGTCTGTGCTATGGCAGAGAGGAGGAAGGGATCTCTGCTTAAGCAGTGAGTGGTAGCGGGGAGGTAGGGAAGAAGGGGGCATGGAAGCCAACAGACTCTGCTGTGCCTGCAAGTCTGTACTGAGCTCCATCCAGGGAGCAAAGGGGAGGGGCTTGCCCTGGTGTGCAGCAGAGATCTTTGCCCAGCCCAGAGAGCATGCCAGGATGCTGGAGGACTCTCATTATCTTAAACCAGCAGGGGATCTAAGACAGACATCGCACAAACTGGTTTGAGCCAAATCAGTTAAGTCTGATACTACATTCAGGTTTATCTCAAACCATTTTCAGCCATTTTCAAACTGGTTTATGTGCACTGAACATCTGTTCTGTTACAGATTTAAACCAGTTTCTGATCACTTAAACTGGTTTGTGTGTAATGTCTGTCCTTAGCCTAAGAGACAAAACTGCAGGGTTTGTGAGCCGGGTAGTAAGGTGAAGGCTGCAGCAGCAAACCATGGGCTGCAGAATGGTAAACTTGGGGATAGAGGATTAGCAGCACCTGAGCCCTTTTGCAGTGAGAGCTAGGTGGGGCAGGTAACTGGGAAAGAAAGAAGTCAGGGGGAATGTAAACCTGGTTCCTGGGCTAGAGGTGGTGGTTGGTCCAGGCTGTGGTAACAGAAAGAACTCATCAGGCGAGTGAGTCTCGGGTAGAGAGAGATGAGTTAATACATTTTCATATTTTCTTGTAATTGAGCTTGCCAGGCATGGAAGTGGGTGAAGAGGCAGAAGAAGGGCACTGAGGGTACCAGGTAAAGGCTCTGCAGATGGCCCTTGCATGGACTGCTGCAAGGCCCAGGAACTCCGTTGCTCTGTCACTGAGACCTCCACAGTGGAGAAGGGGGTCCAGCCCAACCACTTGATCATTTAAAGACAGTCTCCCAAATGTATCTTTGAGAACTTCGAAGTGTGGCAGGCAAGAAGGGAGAAGGTGCCAGAGATCCAGCAGGTTGAGGCAGGCTGCTGGGGAAAGACTACCCACAAGATCCCAGGCTTGCTACACTGGAAGCATGCAAGTGTGTAGAGCAGCGGGTTTCAACCTTTTTAGGCTCACCATCCCCAGCAAATGCCAGCTTGTTCCTTGACTATGGAAAAATAAGAGCAATTCTTTTGTTGCAAAGAAATCAGAAAGACCACCACAACAGGTCAGAATGATTTTGACACCAGATACCTATTTGAAATCTCTGGGTTTATCTTGACTCGTGTGTAAGTCTTCACACACCTAATGGTGCTAATATTGTGCATCGCTTTTAAAAGGATCTCAGAGCACCCCGGGGGCTGCTGCAGCCTCTTATGAAATATATGTTGGCTTAATTGTTCTTTAACAGTTCAGTCATCAAAGAACAGATTGCAGACATACAATTATTTTTAAAGAATATCTTTTAAAACCAGTATATTTTCTTGTAGTCGCTTCTGCTTGTATGTGTGGAATTGTTTGAGAGATTTTCACAGAGTAGTATTAAGAAACATTTTGATCTGAAGTTGCATTAGAAACTGAAATTACAAATGGCCAAGACCATTTAAAATATTTCTATTTAAAAAGCTTACCTTGAACATAAATGCTCACTTACTTTGTAAAATACATTCAGATGGTACTCTGGATGGCACTTTTTTTCTGTGAAAAAATATAGAATTAATGAATAGAATGAATATATTAATATATGGAATAAATCCATTATAATATCTTGTATATAGGAAAAATAGTGCCTATTTTCTGAAACCTCCTTTAGTCTGTATGAGTGATCTGCATGAAAACTGGCAGTAAATTTACTAGGCATATCAGTTTCTTGTTTCAAATGAGATATGTATCCTAAATAAATGTTTAATTTATACCAAGATTTAAAATTCTTTAGAGGAGGTGAGATGAATATTTAAAATGGTAACCATCTGCAAAATTAAACCTCTCCGTAACTTGTGCAGTCACAGTAGTTCCTGTCACAACTGGCTTTTGTGTTACCTGTTTTCAAATGGTTATGACAGTAGAAAACACAAACACAGCACTGGTTTTCTTACTACAGGGAGCTAGGATTTCATTGGCAAACTGGTGATCAGACTGAGAAGAAATATTTACGTGTGAGTAATATGATATATGAGAGAATGATCTGTTGATATCGTTACATCATGTTTGACAGTTCAGGGATAAATCTTTAGTCTGCGAGGATGAGGCTGAATATAATATTTTTAGTTATAGCAATATTCTGTGTTTAGACCTGTGAGGTTTGAGGATTACAAATGCTGAAAGCATTGTTTAAGTTTTGGATAATGCAGTGTGCTGCTCTTTTTTGTGATTTAAAAAAAAAAAACTTTGAAAGAAAAATACATGATTAGTATTGCACACATGCTTTTATTATATTAAATGATCTGGGCATGATGAGACCAAAGATTATTATGTGTCATCTGGCATGCAAAATTCCTCAAGGTAGTTTTGCTCCTGAAAATTTATCACAGGCCCTTTTCCTTTGTGAATCTTAAATTATGAATTTGGCCTTGCCGAATATTCTTTTAAATCTTTTCAGAAAATCTCTCTAATTTTTATCTGTCAAATAGCTTATTTAATACCATTCATCTAAGGCAGAAAATATTGGAATTGATGCTCCTTCCTCAGAGACCCAAATTACAAATTCACTCATAAAACTGATCTTAAGGACTAATCTCCCCTTTATACCTTAGGTAAGGGTTTTATTTTCTCAAGATCTTAATTTTCTTACATTGCACTTGCTTTAATTTCAAGCTCATTGAGGAGAGAACGTGTGGCAAAGCAGAGATGTCTCTAAGGCTGTATACTATTCAGACCAAAGAATCCTTGACTACTTTTGTTTTTCTGTTCTGTATAACTCAGTAGACAGATCCAAGAGGTCTACAAGTTTACTGTGGACATTTGACGCAGATTTAAAGGCTTCAAAAATTCTTTAAAGACAAACTAGCTAAGGTCCATAGGAGCATTGTAGGACAGAAGAATATTCTCTTCGATGCTGAGATGTAAGGAACTCTTACCTGGCCATTAGTCTTCATCCCATAATAGTAGACCTGGACATTTTTGCCACTTCAGTATTCAGTGGAGGGCACTGCACAGGATCTTCATGGCTCTTGTTTCCTTTCTGCATATAATAATTGTTTGAGCGTGGGCTAGTTGAATATCCATGTCAAGCCAGTTGTTAAATAGTTGGCCATATAAATCAAATTGGTTTGGTTTTATTGGGGTTTGCCAAACGAAACA
>NW_005842186.1:1865675-1875915 GCF_000455745.1 Alligator sinensis | reverse complement strand
AAAGAGTGAGTGAAGGAAAACCATTTTTCCAGAAACCTTTTGAAGAAATCATCAGGGCAGAAAAAAAGCCTACATGCATTTGAAGATAAAAGAACTGTGAAGGAGGAGGAAGTGGGACTTAGTTGAGGAATCAGACTGACACAGATATATACTGGTAGTCTCTGAAGAAGATGGGTTTTTCTATACTGGTATTAAGGGATGGGAAGCTTTTTGGTAAGTGATGTGCATGCAGCCTCCTATTTTGTTTTGTATTTAAAATCATTTCTCTCCAAGTCCTTCTTTCTTACTGCTTACTTCTAAAAGGTTGTTGTTTCTTTATTTTGGTTTTAACAAAGCTTTCTGGTCACTGGCTGCCTATAGACGTGCTTGTTCGCATTCATTTAGAAAACATCGGTCTACTCTGCGTTCTAATTTGAACGCTCCAGTGTCACTTCCTTGTCACATGTATTAAGCCCCTGTACATTTTTAAATGGCCACAGGGATGCTTTATCTAAACCCCATTGAATGAGCTTTAGATAAAGCATCTTGTGGCCATTTTGAAATGAACGGGGGAATTACTATATGTGGTGAGCTGTTTTAATTATGGTGGCTGTCCAGAAACTGCTAATTAAAATACCCGTGCCCTCACCCCTAGCATGTGTATAAGCAGCCTGTATTCACTAATGGCTTCAACCTCCCAAAGGGAAGAACTACAGTTGCCAGAACTTAATCAGATCTACTAGGTAAGCACGGGTTGATGCATGTAATTCTGTAGCTCAGGGCCTAGTTTAGGATTAAGGAAATAGTGGAATTCCATCTCATAAGAGGTAAAAGCAAAAGACCTGACACCTGAGGGTTTGTATTCAAGCTGCTCGAATTAGTCAGCGTACTCAGAGATGCAGTTAGCTCGGTAATTGGCAGGAGATTGCATCTGCTATTTATTTTAGCTTTTAATCAGAATGAGAACAAGGTGAGTGCTTTCCATCCTGGGTCCCTTCTAGAAGGAAAGACTTCTTTCCAGCTTTAAGCAGGGACTCCCCAGGCCAGGGGTGCATGATGTGGTAGATGCACAATGAAATTGGGTAAAGGAGAACACTATACTCCACCGTCTTAGTAAGAGAACCACGTTTGCCTAACTGCATAACACAACACAAATCCCAATTATTTACTTGTTGCTTTTAATATAACAAACATTTAGTTATCTGCATATTTTTTAAGTATATTTGCCCCACTGCCTACTTTGTAAGGCAGTTGTACTCCCGTTTAACCACGTAATAATTGCTGCTAGAAAGGGTGAAAGGGAAACAGCTGTCAAAGGGCAGCAATTAGAAGCCTTGAAATTGCCAGGAGCTAGTCAGTCTCAGGGCTGCCAAACCATAGCATGCATGGTGTTGTATACTTAATGAGCACTGTTTGCATTCAGTTCTGGTATGTCCCTATTCCAGGTAAATGCAAAGCTTGTTTTCAGTCCCAAGGCTATGTGCTTAAATGGAGCACACTAGTTCTTTCCTCCTCCTGACTTACCCCCTGTTGGTTTTAATGGCTGCTCTGTCTTGGCCAATTTAACTGCAAAACCCCATTATCCTCTTGCAGACTGCTTGAGGGAAGAGTTTCACGCATCCTTCCCGGTTGTATATCACAGAGTTTCTTAATCTGGGAAGAAACACCCCTCAGATTAAGAGCCTGAGACATGCAACAAGGAAAGATGTGTGAAATTTCCTCACTTGAATTAGTAAATCAACTTTAGAAAGCCTTTTTCTATTTATATACATTTTTTTTTATTTTTAATTTAAGTAAGAGAAGTCTGAAGTTTACTTTTAAAGTTTAATGTTCATATATATGATGTTTGAATGAAGAAAACATGTATATCTACACAGTGCTGTTGGAATTGTCTGACTGAACAAGCAGTATCCATGTGAGTTCCTTGCATAGCAGGTACTTTAAAAAATGATCCTGATTACGTCAGATGTGAATGGGATTTGTATGGAGGACCAATGTTAACTAGTAAATCTCATTCACTAAAGGAAATACTGCATTTTCTCACATACAACACACCCCAGAATATAATGCACACCTTGTTTTTGAAAGGCAGGACAAAAAAAAGAAGTTTCCTTGTATTCAGTAACTGAGTAGCAGCAGCAAGGGAGCTGGGCCTGCTTGTTGTTCAGTCCTCTGTATGTTGCTTCAGATTTTACTTTTGGTTTCACCATGTAAATTGCAGAATCTGCTCTTATATTTGTCACATATAACACAAACTCCAATTTTCATCAGCTGTTTTTTGGGAAAAAGATGTATGTTATATGTGAGAAAATATGATATTCTTTACCTGGTAAATGGATTAGAGGATAGAGACGCAGAAGTGACTCCATTGGTATGATGTCATCAAGGTTTCCATTAGAAACTGTAGTTTTGTGCCGTCTGTTTTTGAATTGAAGAAGTGATCTGGTTTTGAAAATTTGTAAGGTTTTAAAAAAGACTTTCTCTGGTCCTTTGGAAGCTAATGGTTAATACCCCAGATCTGTCTCATGGAGCACAGGACTTTATTGGAATGGTGATACAGGCAGGCAGAGGAGTAGCATATGTTTGGGGTTGCAAGGTGAGATCACTCTTTTTTTGAAAGGAGCCCCTTTTATCTATTGGGGAGGTGAGAGATGACAGGTCCTTTGCTCTTCCTTCAGCAATTACAGCATTTGCCCAGGTGTTTGAGCCTGTTGTTCTTTGTTCTTCTTTTGCCGTTTCTTCCATTTCTGTGGCTGTAGTATAAGAGCTGTGTTTTTAAATTGTAGATAATTTGACTGATCCCATTTTTGGGTCAGGATGGAATTCTTCCCATTGGGATTAAAAGAGGCAGAGAGGCCTGGTGGGTGTTTTCACTTTTCTCTCACACAGCATATTTAGTGTGTTAAAAATAAATAAATTGGTTGCTTTTTGTTCAAGATGATATGCAGTTGACTCTTGATTTGTCTGGTCTCTCTGGTTTTTTGTAGCACCTGCATCACTGTTACATAAGTACGCCCAAATATTTTGCTCTATAGTGAACAAAATATTTTCTTCTATTTTTAATTTAACAAGCATAACTGTGTCGTACTGAAAAAAATAATTGCACAAAAGTAGACACTTAAGTGTCAAAATAGAATAATCTATTTGAAACTACATAAGAAATGAACAAATGTTCAAATAACACAGGGTACTTGCAGGTGTAACACCCCTCCCCCCTGTGGTACTTTATTTTGAATTCAGGGTGTTCCTGTGCCGAGCACAGCACATGCTCAGAAGAGGCAGCACTTGGCTTCAATCTGGCTCACCCAGTGTCTGTAAAGATTGCAGGCTTTAGTGGAGCTTTTTGGCGCTTTTATTTTTACAGACGCTACAGAGCCGGTTTGAAGTAATGTGCTGCTTCTTCCAGTAAAGCACGTGTTTTTTTTGTTTTTGTTTTTTTTAAATAAAAAAGGCTTAAAATGGGTGTTGCAATTTCTGTTGAAATCGAGAGAACAATGGATCTCAGTGGATCTTGGAACATGTCCTAAAATAACGCAAATATGATGCCAGAAGGTTGTGTGCATGAACGCCGCGTGCCCCTGGAGGCTGGGGGGCATGACAACCACCCACAGGCCGTGGCACGGTGTCAGCGGCGGGGGCGTGGTGGTGGTGACCAGGGAGCTCCTGTAGGCAGCCGCAGCAGTGTTGGTGGCGAGGGCGGACTGAGCGGGGAGCTCCTGCAGGCGGCCATGGCGGTGTCGGCAGCGGGGGGCGGGGTGGCAAGCTCTGACTAGTGGTTGGCAACTACCCACAGACACTGGCAGCGGTGGCCAGCAGGGATCGGGGACTGCTCGCAGACGCTGCCAGTGGTGTAGGGGGTGAGTGGCGACTACCTGCATGTGCCATCGGCAGTGCTGTTTGCAGGGGGTGCACTGCCAAGCTCAGGGTGCCTGTGCACCCGTGTGCACCCCCTACGTGTTGCCAACGGTTGTGTGGTTATTAAATTGCTTTAAAATTTGAAGTTTCCCAGCATGCCTTTGGTAACCAACAGGTTAATAATCTAAAATTGTTTGTTCACTTGTAGATCTTGTACCTGATTTTCACGGCTTTTGTATTCACCGTTCGCCATTTAGCAGATTTAAAAATCCTTAATTCTGGTTAGCTTCAAAATTCAAAGGTCCAATCCTGTAATATGACATTTTATACTGGTAGTGTGAAAAATCTGCAGCTATAAAGCAGGGGTGTCAAAGATGCTGCCCATGGAGCTGTGTCATCTGGGTGTGGGTTATCTTTAGGGGTTGGGAATTCATGAGTGGGGCCCACCACTGAATTCTTAGGCCTGGAGCCCTGTTGTGGGTTCCTTTTGGCAAGTGACTGATACATTATTCCTCACTGTCGGAGGTGGGTCTGGATCTGGCTCTCTAAGAGCATTGCCGTTTGGATCTGGCTATGGGGACTGGGAAAGTCTGACATCCATGCTATTGAGGATTGACTGCTAAAGCTGCACATTGAGGGACTATTGCTTTATCTGTCTTGCTTTAAGATGACATATCACAGCTCTGCAGATGATACGTAGGGTAACATTGTTCTACTTGTTCACTGCTTTCTGTTCATTATAGTGGTATCCATAAATCCCAAAGAACAATTGATTCACTGGCGAGGGTTTAAAGATATTTGTTTGAGATTAGTTTTTTAAAGGCGCTAAAATTTACCATGATTTTGCCTGAAATTCTTAAGTTAGAAATATTTATTTAAAAAAAAAATCTTTTTTTAAATGGTGAAAGCGATTAACATTAAAAAATTATTAGATATCAAGGGTGTGTAGAATATTTTAATATTCTTTTTCTGCAGGTTTGCCTGTGTGTATTCAGTGAGAACAGTAACTGGTGTCATGAGGAAAGATTTTTAGTTAATTTAGGTGGTTGCTGTGTTTTGCAGCATGGAGCTGTATTAATTATTGACAAGGCTAGCTTAATCCAAAGCCTCTGCACTGCTGTAGATCTAATTTACCCTCCAGCATAGTGCTAAGGGAACAGAAATTAATTATTTGATTTTTACTACCTGTGTGAATGATATATATTTATACCTAGAAACACTGCTTGGGAAAATGTAATTTAAATAAGGTAAATGAGTATGAAGAGGCTGACAGTATGTGAAGTGTCAATTTCTTATCTGCTTTGTGCTTCAAGTGTGAATTTTAACCAGAAACTCTCATACTGGCAATGCTAATAAAGCTCTGAACCTTTGCAGGTCTTTCTATTCAATATGCAGTTGATTATGCTACTATTTTTCATATTGCTGGATATGAAATGAAATGGTAGATTTTTATAGCTCTGTTTGGCCATGCATGTTTTCAAATTTCTAACTGTATGGTACAAAAGAGCAGCCACCTTGGAGTTGAATGACAGCCATTTTTGCATTTAGATCAAGCTGAACAAATCTTATAAAGTCTAATCTAAAACCCGTGGTTAAGTGAGGATTACTGTTTCAGCAAGGTAAAATTATAGGTGGATTTTGGGTAAACCATAGTAAGTGGTCGGGGTACAAGAGTTATGTTAATTTCTCAAAAGATTCATAATGTAAGTACTACTTGGTTTTGTTGCCCTCTTCCACAAATATGATATACCTCCTTATTTACATTTAGAGAACCAGCTGCAATGGTTACTGACTTTCTAAAATACAGGGTAATACACAGTAACTTGGAAGTTATTAATTTGATTCTGGGATTGAAATTGGGCACAACCACCCTTAACACGTGAAGGACTGTCTGTCTGTACCCTTTTCCTTTTCTCCCTGGCACCAAAAAAACAATAACAAAAACAAACAAATAGACAACCCCCCCCCCCCCCAAAAAAAAAAAAACCCCCCCCCCCCCCCCCCAACAAAAAACAAACCACAACCCAAAAAAACCCAGAATATCCTCCTTCTCCCAAAGCTAAACCTGAGATTGAACATTAATTTAAAATTAGCTAAAACAAAATACAAACTATCTCCATAAACAAGAAATGCGCTTTTGCAACAGCGGTCATTTTTAAGAGCCATCTATTTTTTTGTGAATTAGGGTCTGGAAACTTTTCAGTCAGTTTTTTCTGTTTATGCTCTTAAACTGTATGCTTACATATATCATTCTTATTTTGTGTGCTTCAGATTAGACACAGCTGGATCATATAAGCCATTTAGGCATCCAGATAGGAAGGTCTGCAGGCTCTGTTCTCTGAGTGGCTTCCTTATAAGGGGGGCGCATGCCATGAATCTGATGTTTAGAGACTGGCATATTTTTATTGTCGTGTAGTTGTGAGACATATCACATAGGTAAAGGTGTTACTTTCATAAATTGCCTTATGCTGCACACTAAAATTTTAGTTTTTCAGACTTATCGCAGGGTATGGATAGGATGGTTCGAGTGGTGCAAAATTAAAGTTCTTTAACGTTTAAGTCAGTGCTGCTCTACCACTTGGCCCTCTGGGGCAGATGAATGGCATGGAGCGAGTCCGTGGGCAGGATTGGACCCCAGCTGCCATGATTGGGCACCACACCACATCCGCATCCCTGCACACCTGGATTGGGCCCTGTATGTCTTGATCGGTCTTGTGCTGCCTCCACCCAGCTCAGCATGCCAGAATTGGGCCCTGCACTGCCTCTGTTGGGCCCTGCACACCTGTTATAATGCACAGGGCTGTTATCCAGCCTGTGGAGCTCCCCATGGTTTGGAAATTTGGCAGCAGGGGAGTGGCAGTTGCTGCCACTGCTCCCCCACTGCTGCATTTCTGGACCTGTGTGGAGCCCCACAGGCTGGATGAGATGGCTCTGCAGGCCTGGGTTTGTGCTTCCCTGGTTTAAGTAATTTAGGTGTGTGAGGCCTTCAAGAAGCATGTGAGAAATAATGAATAATTGTACAGCTGAATGCATGCAAAATATTTCAGGCCAAAGCCAGGAACATACAGTAACAGACCTTTAAAGAATATGGGGTAATGCCTTCATTAATAAGTACTGTGGTGAAGAATGTAGTAACAAAGCTAAAGCAGCATTTTTTCCCTCTGCAAATACGTAAATCTGATTTCATTGACTACCATGTTCTTACCTGAAAAGACGTAAAATGGTCTGAATCCTCATTCATTGCCCTAAATTATTATTTTGGGAAGGGATTGTAACAGGAGCTGGTCCCAGGAGTGGCTGTGATGTGATGTCCCCTGGTGGCTGCTCAGCCCCTGCTCTGCCCTCATTTCTCAGGCTTGCTCTCCTTTACCTTTCCTGCCATGCCTTGTTGTCAGATCCTTGGAAAGGGAGGCTGCCGCAGGGATCCCTGATCCCATGCTGCTGGTCAGGTGTCACTACGCAGTGCCTTTGGGGCTTCTTATGTGGCGCTAACCACCCCTTACACCACACCCAGGCCTCACAGATGTTACCATGCAATCTGTCCTGCTTCTGGGCCTCAGCTTGTCTGGCTCCTGTCTGTTGAGGCCACCACTGCCCCTTGTCTCAGTCCCTAAACCACCAATCACTCCCTCAGCTCTTAGGCTGCCTTCTCTTAACTCTGGGGACTGCAGAGTCTCGCTCTGTCTGCTGCTTGCTCAGGAGCATCTTCCATGTCAGTAGCCAAGGTGAGACTCTGCTCCAGCTCTGGTCCTGGGCTTCTCTGCCCACCCTTTCTGGTCAGGTGCTCCCCTGTTTGTTGACTCGGCTCCTTCCACAACCTTCTCCCTTCTTAAGGCATGCCCAGTGCCTGTTACAGGGATGTAATAACTACATTTTAATTCACTGAAATGTAGGTAATAAAGTGATTTCTCATGCTGGGAGGGGGAGATGATCAAAATAAGTAAAGCTTCAAATGCCAAGTTCACGCTTGATTTTTTTTAAAGCCTCTGTCAAATACATTTTTGTTAAATCTAGTATATGTAACCAGAGGGAGAGGATGGATGAATTAATAAAGTTTTGATTTTTATTGCCAATGGGTTTTACTACTGGCCTAGAGATTTTTCCCTAGTCGATATGAATTTATCTGCTTACTGGTTTCTCTTAGCCTCCTTTACCCTTTCTAAGAGGAACAACTGATAAAAGGCAGAGGTTAGATTCCTAATATTGCCTGGAACTGAAGTTGGTGAAAAGTACTTATATCATGGTTAAGGAGTCATATAAATAGGTGTTTTCCATTGAAAATATTGAGGTTGGAGAGGAAGACCTGGATTGTAGTTCTCCATTATTGCAGAAAGTTGGCTAATACATACACTGGAGGGTAGGGTTAGGATTCAGAGAGACCTCAACAAATAGGAGAAATGAAGAAAAAGAAAACTCATGAAGTTCAATAAGGACAAGTGCAAAGTCCTGCACTGAGGATGGAACAATCGCATGCACCGGTACAGGCTGGGGGCTGACTGGCTAAGAAGCAGGTCTGCAGAAGAGTACCTGGGGCTTACAGTGGACAATAAGCTGAATATGAGCCAGTAGCGTGTCCTTGTTGCAAAGAAGGCTAATGGCATACTGGGTTGCATTAGTAGGAGTGTTGCCAGCAGATCAATGGAGTGATTATTCCCTTCTATTTGGGACTAGTGAGACTACCTGTGGAGTACTACCTCCAGTCTTGGGCCTCCCACTATAGAAAGGATGTGGACAAATTGGAGAGAGTTCAGTGGAGGGCAACGGAAATGTTGAGGGGGCTAGGGGACATGGCTTATGAGGAGAGGCTGAGGGAACTGGGCTTATTTAGTCTGGAGAAGAGAAGATGGAGGGGGGATTGAATAGCAGCCTTCAACTACTTGAAGTGGGGTCCAAAGAGGATGGAGCCTGGGCTGTTTTCAGGGGTGGCAGATGACAAAACAAGGAGCAATGGTCTCAAGTTGCAGCAAGGGAAGTTTGGTTGGATATTAGGAAAAACTTTCTCACTAGGAGGGTAGTAACGCACTGGAACAGGTTACCCAGAGAGGTTGTGGACTCTCTATTCTTGGAGGTTTTTAAGACCCATAGACAAAGCTTTGCCTGGGATGATCTAGTTGGGGATGGTCCTGTTTTAAGCAGGGTATTGGATTAGATGACCTCCTGAGGTCCCTTCCAACCCTTATTTTCTGTGATTCTATGATTAGTTACACAACACTTCTTTTTTCAGAACTGTGCTTTTGTTAAGATCAAGTTATAATGGTATACTTGCTTACTATACGTGTTCTGGCTAAGAACTTCTAAAAAAAAAAATTGCTCTGAAATATCCGTAACTGCTGCAAGTGTTGTTAAAAAGAGACTTACTTGAAAACTTCAGGGGACTATTCTGTATAACTTTAGGCTAAAAAGTAAATTTTGGATTAGATAGTTTTGACTATTGCTTATGTGGATGGAAATACTAGCAAGTACCTCTTATAGAAATTAATATTTGGGCTAGAATACATCCTTTATAGAATAATTTAGAAACTGATGGAAAAGCCTGGACTTATTCTTAGCATTAGGACCTGGTTTTTTTGTAGTTTTAACCTTAAAGGTAGAAACTGCACTACTACTAGCCTTATTAGTGTGTCCTTTTAATCTTTTAGTTTGTGTTTTGGAATGTGGGGGGAAAAATTTTTACTTAGTAGCAGCTACCATTAACTTTAAGTGGATTTTGTTGAATTCTAGGTGATTTAAAGTATAACTTGGACCTTTTCTAGAAAATTTTTCCAAAATGGTCAGATTTTGACTGAAATAATTAAATCTTACATGCCAGAGACAGGCTGTTTAGAAATTGGAATTTTGACCCTAAATGTAGATTTTCTTTTATGTATGGGTTTGAATAGAATACATTTGGTTGAATAGTGGGTCTTATTCTGTGAGTGTCTGGCTCCTTTCCTAGAACTCTGAGCTAGAAAAGGGTCATGTTTTTTATTGCTATGTCTCTAATACAGTGCTGTAGCAGACCCTATGACAGTTCTGCCCACTCCAACAATAGTCTTTACTCTGACAAACTCATTCCTTGTTGATTCCAGTATATGATGGGCAGGACAGGATGGAGGTTATGCTTTAAAAGTCAAGGCTCTGGAGTTCTGGGGTTGAATGTTTGCCCTTAGGAGTCTCAAACTCCTCTGCCTTGTTGAACCCCTTTGTGCACCTCAGCTAGCTTCAGGTGGTCCTGTCAGGTAAAATAGGACCCTGGTCACTCTGGCTGTGAAGCTTCAAGTACCATTCAGGAAAGGTTGCTGTGTCTTATATCTGGCTAGATGTTTGTGTTATTGCTTCTGCTTACTCTTAAGGATTCATAGATGTTAGGGTCGGAAAGGACCTCAGTAGATCATCAAGTCCGACCCCCTGCATAGGCAGGAAAGAG
>NW_005842186.1:1850801-1864579 GCF_000455745.1 Alligator sinensis | reverse complement strand
TCCTGCCGGGCTCTCGCAAATGTGAGCCTTGATAATTTTTTCAAAGACTTTGCCAAGGATGGAGGTGAGACTGACTGGCCTATAGTTGCCTGGGTCCTCCTTCCTCCCCTTCTTGAAAATGGGGATCGCATTGGCCCTTTTCCAGTCCTCTGGGACCTGGCCCGTACGCCACGACTGCTCAAATATTCCTGCCAGTGGTTGCGCAATGACTCCAGCCAGTGCCTTCAGTACCCTCGGATGGAGCTCATCCAGGCCTGCCAACTTAAAGGCATCCAGTTCCTCCTAGTGACCCTGCACCATCTCAGGGTCTACGCCTGGTAGTCTGGCGTCCTGCTGCTGCCTCTCTTCAATCCCAGTGAGAGCCTTGTCCTGCCCCTAACTTAAGAATACAGGCAAAGAATTCGTTGAGGAGTTCAGCCTTGTCCCCCCTGTCCATCACCAATTGCTTCTGGCCATTTAGTAGGGGTCCTATTCTACCCTGGGCCTTCCTTTTGGTCCCTATATATCTAAAAAACAATTTTAGATCTAGATATATCTATATACAATTTTAGGATGGAGGTAGAATGTGTTAACCTGTATAAAACAGACTGCTTGAACTTTTATTTGAGCCTAACTTGTATTAAAGGAACTTTTCCACCCCAGGAAAGCTATAACATCTTTTTATTCTCCTGTGCATTATGAATTTTCATTTCTACCTGGGAAAAATGTTAGAGTCTGTGCTTTCTCCTTTGCCTGAGCAAGGGCAATAAGCCCAAAGACTTCCAAATAAAAAATTTTTTGCAACTATTTAGTTGGTCTAATAAAAGATATCACCTCTGCCAAAATTTCTGTATGTCTTCTATAAGGACTTTGACATTCTTGAGCTATTTGTTGTCTTTGGGTAGATTGTTTCTGAATCCCCTGGCTGGTTCACAGGAGTATGAGACAGAGCATACTTATTCTTAATGAACCTCTGAATTAATTTTCATGTACAGCTGTGGGTATGCATGATTGTGGCAGTCCTGTGTGCAGGACTCTAGTTTAGATGGCATTGTCCAGCATTCTGCATAACCTTTCATTGAATCATCCAGTGCGACTTCTGCTTGACCCTGATTTTCATGGACAAATAAATGTACTAAAGGATGTTTCCGATAGCCTCCTCTTCTGATCATGTTAAATATTGCTTCTCTGAGTAAGTGTACTATACTAGTAGGAAGGTCAAGGATAAGGTTGTGTTGTGTCTAAAAACAGGAGATTGACATCCTTCCAGAGACAGTGGAAACACTTTGGAGGTTCAACAATCTACTTTTGAAAAGCCCCAAACCTTGTTAGAGGATGCAATCAAAGATCTTTTCTATTTTCTTTATCTGTTGGCAGGAAGCAAGTATATTCTTCCAACTTAAATGTAAGGAATGCAAATTTCTACTCCTGTTCTTGGATACCAAGGCAGGGGCAGTTGGTCTAAGAATTAGTTCAAGTCTCTCAGTTTAAACAGTATTCTTTGTCAAAGCTACAGTGATGTGAAGTCTAGATAGTTATGCCTTACATAGTTATTTTTCCTTTGACAGAACAGTACTAGAACGTATTTGTATGTTGTTTTCAATATAGAGTGGGACTTCATTATATTAGGATGGAATTTTTCTGTCTAGCTTGTTAATTTACTGCATCTGATGCATTTATTCATTTTTAGTATTCATTTTTAAAGAAACAATGCTCCTTGCTTCATTCAAGGAGGAGTTTCTTAGACTTTGTTGGAGTGGGTTCTGTTAACTTTATTTTTTTGGTGCTCATTCAGCTCAGCCTATCTCTTCTGGATTTATAGATGGTGTTGAGTTAGCTTATCAGTGTGGTATGCCGCTCAGTGTTGCTTTTTTAATGATATTAACCAATAACAATTTTTGCAGAGACATTTAAAAATTTAGATGAGGTTTGTCTTCATTACTAATGTATCTCTTAGGAGTTCCTTAGGAATTTTCACATAATATTTGAAAACGGTTATCATAATTCCTACTCTTTAATTTTCTCTTCTCCAGACTAAAGAGATCTAGTTCTTTCAGTCTGTCACCGTGTGGCTTGTATTTCAGACCATTTATCACTATTATCACTTGTCTTTTGGTCCTCTGCAGTTTCCCTACATTGTTCTTTAAGACATAGTGCCCCAAATTGCACACATTATTGTAGCAGATGCCTGTCATGCTGGATCCTGGGCGGCCAGGTCTAATGTCACTCTGGAACTGAAGTACCCACCAGGGTTGGGAGGAACAAATGGATTCTAGGGACAAGCCAGGTCAGGAAGCCAGGTGGTTAGTTTGAGCACAGCACAGGGGTAGGCAGTTATTTGGGCTGAAGGGCCACTTAAGTTTTGGTGAGCTGTTGAGGAGTGGGATGGGAGGGAGGGGGCAAGGAGATGCCAGTTGATCCTATGTGGCCTGTCAACTGCTGCCAAAAGCCTGAGGAGGAAAGGCTGTGTCCCATGCTGCTCTCCTTTGCTGCAGCTGGGGTTGGGCTGCACAGCATACAGACTCCTCCACCTCTTCCCCCTTCCTGCATCCGTCTCCTCCCCTCCAGACTTTCTGTTGGCACTGAGTAGTCCTAACACCATGGCTGTTGGCAGCTGGTCCCACATGGGACAAGGTGTAGGGCAGCACTGTGAGTAGCCATCCTGCCTGTTCACCACATTGAGCCGCTACCACCATGCCACACCAGGAAAGTTGGAGGGTGGCTGCCCCAGGCAAACTCTTCTCCCCCCCCCCCCCTCGCCATCATGCACTCACCTCTAGTGGCAGTGTGGTCGCAGTGACTTATGGCAGGTGGGTAGGCAGGCAGGGCAGCTACTTGGTGTACTGCATTGTGCCCCATCCCATGTGGGCCCTGATGCCTACAGCTACAGTGCCTAGATTACACAGCCGCAATGCCAACAGGAAGCTGGGTGGGGGGTATGGATGCAGGGGTGGGGAGTAGTGGGGTAAAGGAGTCTGCTCCGTGTGGCCCAGTCTGGCCCTAACTGTGGCAGAACAGAGGGACATAGCGCACAACCGTCCCTCTTCAGAATCCTAGTGGCAGCTGGTGGGCTGGATAGGATAAATTGGTGGGCCGGATATTGCCTGTGGGTCATATTTTGTCTATCCCTGGTCTAGGAACAGGCTGAGTCTGGAAGCTGAGGGATCAGGCAGAGAGTGGAGTCGGAAAACAACGAGGGAGGGAACACTAAGGCGATCTGGGATCAGATTAAGCCCTGTTCCATGTCAGGAGTCTGTATGGGGGAACTGGAGGGCCAGGTACCTCCAGCTGCCTACCCTGGTGCCAGTGAATGGGTGTCAGTGAGTGAGGCCCTGCTGGAGGCTTCAGGACAGCCTTGACCAGTAGTAGGATAACTGGCTTTGTTGGTCAGGTCAAGGCCTGATGATGACTAACCAGTGGAAGAGTGAAGTGTTACTATTGCCTCCTGTCTTATGTGTAGTGCTTTTGTTAATGCCCTAAATGCTTTTTTAACGGGATCACATTGTTGACTTGCGTTGAGTTTGTGAGCTATCCCCCGGTTCCTCCTTGACCCTTCCTTGTTCCTCCTTCCTCCAGGTGGTCCCTACTGGGTGCTTGTACATTTCTTTCCTTTATGTAGCCCCTTTATATTCTGTTCACTGTACCTTCATAGTGGGGGGCCTTCCAAAATCGAGGAAGCAGACTGCTGATTTTGCAGGCAGATCGTGGAGCTGGCCACCATTTCTGTGGGCTTATTGTGGCAGGGCCCCCCCATCCCTTTAGTTGAGGGACCCTGGTGGCCCTGCCCCTTGCCACTGATTGTCCGAGTGGGCTGTTTGTTGTGCAGGCCCACCCAGTCAGGGGTGAGGGTCGGGGCCACATGACAGGTAGCTCTCTCAACTAGTCAGTAGCAAGGGCTGGAGCCACATGATGGACAGCCCTCTCCACAAGTCAGAGGTGGTGTGGGGGGAGGCAGCTGCTCCCCTTGATGCCGGGAGCAGCCACATTGTTTCCCCGCATGGGCCACAGAATTTTATTTTTAGTTAAGTTTGTTGGGTTTTTTTGGGTATTTTTTTGCAGACAGTACCTGACTTCATGATTTCTGTGAAACTGAATTGTCTAGGTCCCTATCTGTAGTCTCTGAATTTTTGTTCGGGATTATTCTTGGTAGAGTTGTTTGCCCACATGGAAGAGCAGTTTCAATAGTGGTCCAGGGGCCTGGGGTGTCTCTGTAATCTCTCCACCATGTCCTGAATTCAGTCTCCAAACATGCAGTGCAGCTCTCAGGCCAAGACGGAGCGTCTCCTTTAGACAGCAAGTGCCTTTATCTAATTCAGGAGGGAATATTTGATTGTCACTACCTTCTTCCTCCTCCTCTTATTGGGTGTTGGGACTTGAAACCCCCATTCTTAGAGCTCCGGCACCTATGTTTTGGTCAAGGGAATTGTCTTCTTATCCCTTATTAGTTGAATCATTTGAGGTATTGGTAGCAGTTGTACCTGTGTTGAGAACCTGAAAGTAATTGCTTGCTTCTGTTTCTACATCTGATAGATTCTGGTTTTCCTCCGTCTTGGTCATATGCTGCCACTTATTTCTTATTATTCCATATCTTCTCTCCTTTGGTATTGCGCAAAGAGCACCAAAGAAATGCAAAAAATCTTTTCCATGCTACCAACAGAAATGAGTGCTACCCTAAGATGATTTTTTTCAAACCTGTTTGGACCCTTTAGAAATCTGAACTATTTGAATACCTTCAGATATGTTGACTTTGACTTTTACTCTTTCTCTGTCTCTTGACACAGTTAAATTCACTCCACTGTGGTGTTTAAATTCTGGTCCAGTGACCTTTCAGATAGCTGGAGTTCATGTCTTCCATTTTTGTTGTCTGAAAACAGCTGAAAAATACAGCTGGGAGTCTCCTTAGAATCTTTTGAAATGAAAAGAGTTGGGGGTAGACAAAGTTGAGGTTAAAATGTCATATTTACTATATTTATCACAAATGTCAGCCATAAATGTACTTAATTCTTGGTTCAGTTCCTGATGGGACTTCACATATCTACTTAAGTTGACTAGCTTAACAGAGTGCATCTACATATGTGCAGTTAATGCGGCTGAACATAAGGAATTAATTCTCATGTCACCTCCTATGTGTGCGTTTAAGCGCTGTTATTCACTGTGCTGCTGGATACCACTTGTATCTGACAGGACTATCTGGCAGTAAATTAGGCTACTGCACCCTGATTGCTGTGCATGTGTAGGTGGTGATGCTTTCCTGCATAGCAAATTTGTCTGTTTCACACTAGTGTCTTATGTAGACGCGCACCCACAGTGTTTTTCTTAAATACTGAATGCACCAGAGTGCAGTTTTGACAAACTTAGCATCTTTGAAATGTCTCTTTATAGAAAGGGCTTAAGCTGTACACTGTATACTGAATATTTAGACTTCTGGAAAACACATGTAGTTTTCATGCTAGGTATACAATTTATAAGGGAGGATGAAGATGGGACAAGTTGTTTCTTGTCTTGGAACTGTTTAGAAGCACAGCCTGGTTGTAAGTAATGTGGTTTACTTTGTGTGTACACTGGCTTTTCTGCCATCACAACTGCACATCTATGACTACCTGTATGAGTACATTATAGGGAACTTCAGTCCAATATGATCTCATCTGAGATATACAGATGTACTTGTAGAGCAGCACCAGTAGCAGATGGGAAAGTGAACTGCAAGATGTCCTGTGCAGAAAGGTGAAAGGAACGGGGATTAGGCAGCAAAAGCAAAAGTCACGGGCACTGCTAGCATTGCAAAAATTGTGTGTAATTAGGTATATGTAGGAAGCAAGGATTAATATTAGTAATAATAATAGGATCAGTAATAAGGATTAATATTAGTAATATTAATATTAATGCCGCTGGGGTTAATGAAAAATGGTTTTAATCCTGTGTATGGGATTAAACCCATTTTAGTTTTAATCAGACATGCTAGTAACTAGTTAAACTCCATATTTTAGTAAGGATAGAATTTACCTTCATAATTTCAAACTCTTTTTTCACATGAATTTTTAGGAAATAAGAGCAGTTTGCTAGTAAGACACTTTCAGAGAGTTTAAATACAATTTTTTAAAGTTAAAAGTGCTTTGAAAGGTACAAGGGTTTAGGTTGTAGCCGTGTTGGTCTAAGGACATAGGCAGACAAGGTTTCTTGCGTGAATTTGATATCTTTTATTAGGCCAACCCAAATAGTTGGAGAGTAGTTATTAAGCAAGCTTTCGGGTTCAAAAACCCTTCGTCAGGCTAAGGAAGTTTTCAGCAGTTGGTGTGTGCTCTTCCTTGAAAGGTACATACATTGAATGATACATGAGTACATTTCTGAGATATAGCTGAAAGGAGTTTAAAGCTAGGGTGTGTTCTCCTGTAATTGTTGTTTGGGAGGGATGTCCAATCAAAAGAGTGGGTTTGGTGTCCTCCCCTCTTCTTCCTGTTCTGGGTGTTGGCTATCTAGTTCTCTCCTTGTAGCTGAGCAAGCAGCAGCAGTTGTTGACTAAAATGTATCTTCTCTGACCTGTTTTTCCTGTGTCTTGGCCTACATATCAAAAATGATGAAGCTTACTGAACCAAAGGGCACAACTGCCTTATGACTGAAGTTTATCTCTGCAACTTTCCTCTGCTGGGCCTGTTTCTGAGAAGTAGCTTAAACATTGTTCCTTAGGATGCAACATCTTTGAAACTGGATATTGGATCAGACTGTTGGCCTTGCTATGTAGCAGGCTCGTAACTTTTGTAAATGCCATTAAATTTGCAATAGATATGAAGGAGAAGAAAACTGCTTTAAGTGGGGAAACTTAAAATCTTGCATAGGTATCACTTATCTTTGAACAAGCAGTTTTCCAGGAAGGGGTTGTTTCTGCCTATCCCGTGTTGTCTGCCCCCTGCACACTTAGAAAAAGAAGGAATAGAGTCCCTGTCTCAATTCACTTGCATTCAGAAGATGACATTTGAGCAGAATCAGGACTCCATATCTTCTTCAGGAAAGTATAATTGAATAAATCCCTGTTTTTTTTTGTATCTGGAATAATGGAAACTGGCTGTGCCACCCCAAATGCATTTTTGCTTATGCCAGGAACCCCTTGCAAATTTTATACTGCCTTTTGAGATGCTTTTCAGCTATACAAGACGTATCCACAGACCATTCAAAGTCCACTGCTTTAAGGGCCAAAAATGCTGCTTTGGAGAAACTCAAAATTAAGTTGTTTTTTTTTCTATTATAGGAAACGTGGCACTGCAAGGAATTGAGCTCAGGCTTGTAGTCTTAATGGTGTACCATCCTTCCTCAGCTTTAGGACTCAAAGCCAGTTTCTTGTTTTGAAGTGATGGAACCCATTCTGAATTTCTGGAACCTGTATGGTATTCCTCTTATCCACAGTAGCAGCAAGGGAACTTTCTGACCTCAGTATGCTTGAAAGATGCCTAACATTTTATAAAAACATACAGTTGGAAACGGAGGCTTGAAGAGCAAGAGAGATTTTTTTATGGTAGGTGCTGCTAATCAGATTTGCCACAGAAAGTAAGTAAAATAGCAGCTAGTCAAAGCTTCGGAAATATTTGGATTGTAGGGACTTTAGTAAGCAAATTCTTTCTTGAGCCTGAGTTGAGGGACAGTCAGCATCAGAACAGAGATAAAGAACCTTGCAAATAATTCAGAAGCTAGAAGCAGTGGCTGTATTTGTCTGCATCTCAGAATTGGCCTTGCTATGGATACGTTATCATTTTAGAATATGCTAGTGTCATACAGGAATCTAACATGGATGCCATTTCATTCTAGATTTTCCATTAGTAGTTCTTCCAGTCACTTGCCTGATCATTCTTTGTACATTACTGGATTTATTGAGACCTCCTTGTTTGAGACGAAAGAGTAACGTGTGGATGAATTTTGCAGGGCTGCCACCTGGTGCATAACTGTCTTCGTCTGTATCTGCTTTGCTTTATATTTCAAGCGAGGATTACATTCAGTGAGCTGATATCTCACTTGGCATAATTCTGTTCTCTCACAAAACAGACAGGTGCCTGCTTCCCCATGCCCTAGGAAACTTTCCCATGTACTGGAAGCGACTAGCTAACAATGTTTTCCCAACTTCTGACTTGCATTGGTAGTTTGCAGTGTTCAACAAACTTCGATAATAGTGACGTATTGTCAGAAGGTGCTAAGTAATTATGGCTTCTATTGGCTTTGGTAGGATTTGCCGGGTGCTGGGCGTGTCTGGAAAATCAGGTCTTCAGTTTCTAAAAGAAAAGTTAAGGTAGAAACTCCTCTCCCCACCTTTTTCAGTCAGACTGTTTTAGTAAAATTTGTGTTCATTTAATTATTGTAGTTTTTATACATACTCATACCAACAGACAAAAGGCACTTTTGGGATCAAGAAATAAGTATTTGTTCTTTTAACGTCACAACTTATCCAAGGGGTTCATAACTCAAACTTTATTGCAGTCTGCTTTCCATTGAAGGACCGGTCTGTTGAGGGCTGGCATCTGATCATGTTTGCAAGCAGGAAGTTGGACTGCACTTTCAGGCAATGCATAGATTAATGAATACAATGAGGATATAGGCCTTGCTGTTTTATTTTTCCAATCCTCTTTCTTTTCCTTAAAGAACTATGACAGGTGATTGGAATTGCCCTGGTAGGCTGCATGTTGTACATTACTGACTTCCCTTCAAATAAAAGCTTGAATTCCATTAGTGCAGTCTGTTTCTAGTGGACTCTAACATTTTGCCTTGTGTCTTTTTAGCTTAAGTAAAGCATTGAGATTTAACTTTTTTTTGCATGGCTTTGTGAAGGTTTTAGCAAGAAAACATTAATAAGAATTGCAGTAAATCCCCTCTGATAAGCTACTTCATTTTGAAAAGATCAGTAATTTACTTTCTTTTTAATAAATTCTTCCCCCCTCCTTTCCCGGAGTTGGCTTGCTGCTTTCTCTTGCACCAATTTCTATATTAAACACTCCAAAGCTTCAGTTGTTCTATGTGCAACATGGCTCCTACCAACCAAATGACAATGAGTTTTCCCCTCCTTGCTGAGTTTTCCATTTAAATCCTGTTTTCCTAGAAACAGTAACTGTCTTTTCTAGATTCATCACCATCTTCTCCCCAGTCCTTAATATGGCTCTAGTTTAATCACAGGTGTACCAAACAGTGCATGGCCACAGTAAAATGATCATTGGTTCAAATTGCCTCCATAGGAGATGGTACAGAACCCTGTAAGCACTCGTCTGCATGTTACCTTTTCAGTAGCAGCAGGGTACTGTGTATATATATAGTTCCTGTCTATGTTATGTGACACAAGGGAACTCTCACACAAAGTGATGCATTTCTTAGCTTATTATTCAAACCTGGTCTTTTCAAAGACTGTTACGATTCAATAGAGTACGCACTGCGGTATAACATAGGGTTGCTGATTTTGAGGAGTTTTTGGGATGGGCGAATTGATAGCTGCTTTAATTGGCTAATTTGAAAGATACTGATTAATATGATTACTCATCCTAAAATCCTTATAGAAGTATGGTATGGTTTAAATCTAAAAGAACATGCCTTTGACAAAATAGTGCTCTGGTTAGGCAGTTGTAGCTGCAGAAGCAGGTTATTAAATAATTAAAAAGACCTAATATCCTGATACAGTCCCACTGATTGTGAATTAAGGATCAGGCCAAATAAAATATCAAATCAATATTTTGATATTTAACTGGTATATATCAATATCTACCAGTTATCTAAAAATTAGTTGACGTAATAACCGATAGTTCAGATTACCTGATGGTGAGTGAGGTTGCTGATATTTTGTTGTGCTCCCCAAAATCTGAATCTCTGCATTATTTGCATATACATCTCATCCATGGTGAGAAATAACCTAGATACCATAAACATAATTCTGTGAAGGTCCTGATGCCAGTGTGCTATGCCTTCGCCCATCTTTAACTTCAGTGTCCTGTGGGACTTCATAAATATCACTTCTTCCAGCAAAGCTGCTGACATGAAGCAAAAACCTTCAATAAATTATTCATTTGCTGTTCATTTTCTATGTTAAGGAATTAATGCAGCTTCACTTAGAAATTCTTTTCCATGGCTGAAGTTGAGTAAAATTGGTAGAGCTAAACCTGCATGCTAGGTAACGCATTAATTTCCCTAAATTAGTTTGCAGTTTAACTAGTAGTCTAATAAATGATAAAAAAATAGGGAAGCATGAAAGGTCATATTTTTAGGATGTTTGTTAATGCATGTTTGTCTAGTTCAAATGTAAGCCACTAACAAATGTGGAGGTAGTCTATGCTTTAATTATAAAGCATAATGTGCACTATTTTGATGTATGTATGTATGAAATGATAGCTTTAAAAAGCATAGTACCTCTGATCAAAGTATGAAAAAAAAAACCATTCAAAGCCTTTGGTTTTGACTTTTTTTAATCACCTTAATGTCATATTATTATTTTCAGAAATGTTTTCTCTTGGTAATTTGAACAAAATATAATGATCACAATCTTTTCCCATCATTAAGCAGTTATCTTGGAGTTAGAAGCATACCAATGGTTTAATTTATTTTGTATGTGCTTTAAATACTTGTCTAATTTTATCCCAACTACATTTTTGGTCCAATAAAAGATATCACTCCATGAAATCCTTGCCTCTCTCTCAAATGGCTTAACAGTGTAGAAGGTACTTTCCATGTTTTCCTAGCTTAAAAAGCGACTGAGGCAAGCTTCTGAATTATACCATTTTTATTGGGGTTATGGAAATTAGGCTTTTTATACCCTGGCTCAGGCAGATTGCGAGTCCCTGCTTCGTTTCCATGAACAATTTGTTTCAGCATTGGAATTACTGAGATCTTCAGAATAAGTGTGAAAAGATGATGTGAAAATCATAAAAATGGAGTCTTCATGTTTGAGGCACTTCTTTGAAAAAGAGACATTTCAAAGTGTTTGCTGTTTGTCAGGAGGGCAGGTGAGGAAAAGCCTCATCAATGTTTTAATATGTTTGTGGAGGGATTAATGCAATGTTAGATGAGCACTGGGTTACTATTAAAACCTTTCCCTGGTTAGCTACTGCATGACTTTCTAGATGTCTCACTCAACTCAATTTCCCTTTTATTTTTCAGTGTTAATATGACTTGTCATTGTAGTCTGTGTAAATTATACAAGAGAAAACAGCATCAATATTTAATGTTTGTGATGGACCTAAAACATGACTGCTATGATTTGATAGTATTTTGCTCATGTTAGTCTGTCTTGTGGTGTTTTGCCTTGGGAGCAATTTGAAGTTCCCTTTAGCTTTTCTTCTAGTTTATTTAAATGGTCAAATGAGAGAGAGAGAGAGAGAGAGACTGTACAATAAAACATGGAGCATTGTAAATATTTAGAAAGCAATATGTTTAATAGCAATGAAAATGTAATACAGAAAAATTCATGTAATTTCAGCATGCACAATATTGTGATCTACTGTGTTCTTATCTCAGCTAAAGAAGAGATGAATCTCGGAAATGCACCATACTCTGAATTTTGGAAATTTACTGACAGCCCCTATTTCCTCTGTAAAATTGCTTCCATAGATCCTTGTTTTTGGAACTACACATCTTACAAATTCTGCATCTGTTAATAACAGCTTCGCTAACTATAGGCTTCTTGCATCAGTCTTTAATCCACTGTTTGTCTCCCAGATCATATCTATAAAGCAGCACACTTGTCTTTTTTTTTCTCCTCTGTTCCTGTTTTACCTATTAATGGAAATTTGAACTACTGGCATTTTACCAGGTTTGTAATCTCTCTGCAACTCCTAGCAATACCTACTGGTACTTGTTTACCATTAGTTGCAAACTTGAATTGACAAATTACTGGATAAAATTTTTAAATTAGTGACACTTGCTATTGTTCCAAGAATCTGCTGCCTTGGCAGATGCTGACTAGAGAGGCTATGAGAGTAAATTGTGAAATACCATACGTAAAATGCCCCGTGACTTATTTGTAGTTCATTTTAAGGGCAGGAAGGACAATTACTTGTTTTTTATGATCTCCCATATAATTTAGGCCTCCGGTTTCTACAGAACGTAAGACGACAATTCCTGCATCTGGTCCAGCAACTTGTGATTTGAAGTTGAGGTGAGGAAAATCATCCAGTCTTGATTTAGAATCACAGACTTGTAGAAAATTAGTGTTGGAAGCAATCTCAGGAAGTAATCTAGTTAAACGCCTTGCTTCAACTCAGGACTCTGTCTGCCATTTCACATAAGTGCATGTGTAATCTCTTAAAAACTTCTAAGGATAGAGATTCCACAAGACTTTAAAGACTCAGCAATGGAGAATTTACTCTGCCAATTAGTAGTGTCTTCCAGTGGTCAACTACTCCTATTCTTAATAAGTAAATAAATAAAAGTTAGCTCTTATTTCTGGTTTGGGCTCCGAGTTTAAGATAGCAGGCAGAGGCATTACAAGAAGTCGAAATGCCTCTAGGATCGTGTATCTTTTCTGTGTAAGTAATTATAGACCATGATCAAGTTGCCTCTTAACCTTCTCTTCATTAAGATTGAACTCCTTTAGTGTCTCTTTGCAAGTCATGTTTTCCAAGCTGCAGATATTATTTTGAAGCTTCTGATTCTTCTGAAGCTTTCCCAGTTTTTCAACATACTTTTTTGCCATGTGTGCCACATTAACCCTGCACCCACCCCTGGTACCTTTCCCTTACCTGGTGTGCTCCTCAGCTTTCTGCTTCTTGACCAAACTGCTGCTCTGCTTCTTGCTTCCTGCTTTATCCACTGCCGTACTGCCTGTTGCCTCTTCAGTCAGCTGCATGCCACATGCAGGCTGCCCATACCACCTGTGGCACCTGTGCCTTTAAGTATAGAGACCAGAGCTGGTTGGAGTATTCCAGCGCGGATATCGTGTGGAGAAGTAATACCATAGCATTTGTACTGTAGTTCACATTACCCTCTGCTTCTAGCGAGAGAAATGGAATCGTTTCCAGTTATACAGTTGTTTACAAGAACATTGTCTAGTTTGTCAAAATTCTTGAATTCTGTAAAAAATTGGCTGATCTTTGCTAACCATAAGAAAGAGGGTTTGAGGTCTTGCTTAAAAAAACAAACCCCTGCCGTGTGCCAGAATATTAACAAGGCAGGCAAGGTTCTTTGGGTAGATGCGATATATTTTATTAGACCAACTGAGTAGTTGGAAAAAAGTTCTTAGCAAGCTTTCGGGTGCAATCACCCTATGCCTGAAGAAGAGTGATTGCACCTGAAAGCTTGCTAAGAACTATTTTCCAACTACTCATTTGGTCTAATAAAAGATATCGCATCTACCCAAAGAACCTTGCCTGCCTATGTCCTTAGACCATCACGACTACAGCCAAAAACCCAGAATATCAACAGCAATTATTGTGACAGGTCTGTTACGAAAATGACTCTACTATCTTCCCCTTGCTATTATAGATTTTAGACTCTGAGCTCTGTGAAGCAGGAATTGTATGACCCATCTCTTCACGATAGAGCCTCAGCCTCTGGTACCTCTAGATACTATCATTTCTAGATACTATCATTTATATGGAGCCAGCCTTTGGGAAAATGGTGCCCTGGATGAACTTCTACAGGCAGAGGCAGGTGGGCAGAGGCATGGACTGGACTGGAGCAGTCACCACCCCACCTGCACATGCCAGGCCCAGCTCTTCCTGGGCAGCGGCTGGAGGTAGGGGTGGGCTGGGTTGGGCACTGCTTCTGCTAGGGTGAGGAAAAGCTGGGATGGGGTCGGGGTAGACTGCTGCTGTGAGTGTAGGCTGCTGGCATGTGTGAGCGCG
>NW_005842186.1:1845785-1850791 GCF_000455745.1 Alligator sinensis | reverse complement strand
CCCCCCCCCCCCCCCCCCCTGACCACAGTGCCCTGGGTCGTCAGCCACTCCTAAGGCAGCTTCTGTATTTATAATAGTAGTTCTTACAGAATCTGATTTAGAAAACCTTTCATTTACTGTGCTAGTTGTACCATGTGCTTTACATAGTCTCTTTTAGAGGTGCATTATTGAAAGCAAACTGTAAGCCAGTAGTAGTTCAGACAAAACTGTTTTCTGATGGTAGCTTGTATCCCAGGGGCAGACAAAATATGGCCTGTGGGCCAGATTTGGCCAGCCAGGCAATTTCACTTGGCTCGCAGGTGCCCACCAACAAATTGTACCCTGTCCAGCCCGTGTGCTTCGCTCCCGCCCTTGTGTGTGGAAAGGCTCGGCCCAGCCAGCACATACCTTATGGGCAGGGCTGCTGCTGCCACAGCTGCAGCTGCCAGGGAACCTGTTTGGCTTTTTTGGCATCCCACGGCTCCTCATCTCCCCGTACTTGCTCTGGGTAGCAAGTGAGGCAGGGGGAGGGGGAGTTGCAGCTGGCTGGGAGCATGGTGCTGGGGCTGGTGGGAGTGCAGAGCCCGCAGGAGCGTGGAGCTTGGGTGGGCAAGTTTTTTGTCAGGTTTGTGGGGTGTGAGGCAGGGTGGGGGAGTGTGGGGACCCCCAACACACTCCCCCTCCCCCCCATGGCGCGCAGTCCCTGACATCGCCAGTAGCAGCAGGCAGCGGGTGCTTGTGGCTTGCGTGGATGCTGCTGCTTGGTGGCACGTGGCTCCGGCCAGCTCAACATCTGGTAGTAAGGAGCGCAGCCAGGCTGGCCCCCATCTATTGCGTAGGGCTCCTTGCAGCACACGTGCATCTCCCAGTATTGCGTGCCACCAGGGGGAAGCCCCATATCATGGAGCTGGTTGTCTTCCTTGCTCTCTGCTATGCAGGTCCTGGGAGTCCACCGGGAAGCAGGGGGCAGGGCTCCCCTCCACTTCTGGCAGAATCCTGGGACCTGAGTGCTAGGGAGTGGTGAAGGCAGCCGGCTTCATCACATGGGGCTTCCCCCGGTGGTGTGAGTGCTGGGAGCTTTGCATGTGCCACGGGGATCCCCATGTGATAGATGCGGGCCGGCCTGGATGCGCTCTGTCACCACATGCAGCGCTGGTTAGAGTTGCGTCCATGAGCACCTCGAGTGCCTGCTGCTGCTGGTCCCCACCCCCCCACTCTGCACACCCACATCCTGCCCTTATAACCCCCCCCATAAATACACCTCTCCAACATGACCTCTGCCCTCCATACCCCACCATACACACATGTACCCCCAGCAGCACCCCATACGCTCCCCCCCCCACAATATACAAGAGTAAGACTTTTTTTCTTGAGTTATTCTGCAATAATCTATACACTATGCAAATACAAGTCATGACAAAAATATTTTTTTGTAATAAAATTGAAATATGTTATAATAGGTGTTTGAGTTTTAATATAATTTGGTTTTTTTTCTGGTTCCAAGATGGCAACCCTTCCCTCCCAAACGGAGTACTTCCGGGGACAAGGGGCGGGACTTCCAGCAGCAAAAGTCAGGGGTTAGGGGCATGACCTCTGGTCCCAAGGTGGCAACCAGGAGTGGGACTACCCTTGCAGCCTTTGACAGCTTGCCAGTACTCATTAAGCGGCCCTCCAGCAGAAATAATTGTCCACGCCTGATTTAGAGCCAGGTTGTTTCAAAGGTACGAAAGCATCCTTTGTTTCCCTAAAATAGAACTTTAAAAAATGAGCAAAATGAGGTAAAGAACTGGATGGTAAATTGCTGTCTAATCTCATGAAAAAGGAGATATAAAGGGTATATAGTATATTCTGTGATGTATTCTACTATTTTTACTTTCTTGAATGGAGGGAAATAAAAAAAAAAAATCCTTACATCACCATTTATTGTGGCAAATGAGCTCCAGAGAATGGTAAAGCATTAAAAAGTAGATTTTTGTTTGTTTAATCAGGTAAAGATTTTTCAAGTTGAAGCATCACAAGAGCAGCATTTGCCAGTTAAAAATGAAATATTTTTCAAGTGTGCCATCTTCTAAGTGATGTCCCTCAACAGAATACATAGTGGTGTGATTATGCTAAGAAGTGCCAGATGTGCAAGTACGTACCTTTCTTGGGATTTTTGCAATATATAACTTTTCAAAGGATAGGCTAATTAAGAGAACAACTTTAGTACCTGAAAATGTAAACAAGCAGTGTGAAAGCCTCCTAAATTAAAGGGGTTGACTTCTAATGTATCAACCACTCTAAAATGGGAGGGAAAAATCAGATTGATATAATATCATCTTGTATACTAAAATGTATTGTAATGTAGTTGAAATTAATACATTCTGGTCACATCATAATAATATACTGGTAATGTATTGGGCTTCAGCGCTCATAGATATTTCAGTAAGCAGCATGTTGTGTATTCTACTGTGTGATCGCATTAAGTTGAATATTGTAGAATTACACTTGAATTTACTGAAGAACTGAGGCAGCCTGAGATGCCAGAGAGGTGAGTAAGTCAAGTTTGAGGCCATATTTAACTGCATTAAATGTAAAACAAACAAAAAGCAAAAGGTAGATTTGATGGCAGGAACATGGTACTGTGACAATTGTGCAGTTCTAATCAGAGGCAGTGTGTTTTGTGGTACAAGCAGATCTTCATCTGAAGCTACCCATTGTAGAAAGAGTAATGTTAGTAGCAACGACAGAGGAGGAAATAAAATTTAAATTCCAGTTAGGCTCAGTTTAAGGTTGCCAAATGTGTACCTGCAAAATGTACAATTACCAAATTAAATTTAAAGAATCAGATTCACTAGATGGGGGTAAAAGTAAGGCCTCAGAATCAAATGAAATGTGCCTCCCTTGAAAAGTGCTTCTTTTTGCCAGTGTCTGTTAGTTTTCAGTCACCATATTGTGAAAATTTTCTAAGCTTTCTTGTTTAGCCAAAGCACTTAATCTTTGAGGTTAATAAATTAGCAAATATGGCAAATTTTCAGTATTGCAAAGCTAAATAAAATGATGTTTGTTTGGGGAGTGTTGTGAATTAAATTTAATTCTATTTGTTATCTGTTGCAGCTATAGGTTTTTTAAAACATTTTATTGAATTCATAGCAAAAACTGTGTCCTTTTTGAAAGCTGAATCTGTTTCCTGTGAAAGCAGCAGAGATCAGCTTCTGTTTACCTAAACCCAGCAGTTGTGAAATACATCATTCTTGTACTGTGTGTTAGTAAGTCTGTTGCGGTATTGCTAATCCAGATTTGGCAAGGATTGTTTTAAGCTTTCTTTGTATATGGCTAAAATTGACTTACAGTATTTACTGTTGAGGATTGAAATGTGATAACCCTAAATCCCACTATTTAAACCTAAAGGTTACTACTAGTTTTTTGTTGAATCTGTCCATTGTAAAATGTTGCCTCATAATTGCAAGGCTCAGTTATAAAGGACCGTAACATCAGTTGGGTTTATAATGAGAAAAGGGTCTAACTAGTACTTATTCCTCAAGAACACATTAGGAGATATTGTTTCATTATCATATTTCTTTATTGCTTTCCTTTGCACTCAAGGCTCTGGTTTTTTTCTGTATGTTGGGATGGGCCTGTAATTGTTTGCTTTATTTCGCCTTATTGAATATGGTGTATTGCAGGGTTGTCCAGATGCACAGTGTGCAGGGGCAGCATGTTGCATGAGCAGTGGGAACACTCCCTGGTGCTTGCACTGCACCCCCAATTACTGCCAACCACGTGCTGCCTCTCTCTCTGCTGGTGCTGCCAGGCCTCCTTCTGTGCTTCCCTGTCCCAGAAACCCTGGCAGTTGTCCAGAGCAGTGGGAGCCCTAGGGCTGCATGTTAACCCCCTATGGGCCTCCAGTTCACAGGTTTGGAAGTTTAGGGCTGGAAGGGACCTCATGAGATCATCGGGTCCAGCCCCCTGCTCTGGGCAGGAAAAACTGCTGGGGTCAGATAACAGTTTGACAGCTCTGGTCTCCTGTATTTTCACATGTGGATACTTTTGAACTCTTTATTAAAGTCAACCACTGCTTTTTTCTTAAGACTGGTTATTGTTAAGGACCTATGTAATTTGCGGTTTTGCGGATTTCACAGAAACTGCAAAATCTGGGGTTGTCCACGAAATAAATAACCTCAACGAAGAAACAACTTAATAAAAGTAAAATGCTGGCTCCTTCATGGGACTCAGTGGTGCTTGCTGCCAGGAGGGGAAGGCACCGGCTGGTGGGGCAGCATGAAGGGCAGCAGGCAAGATGGTGGTTGCCCCCTTGTCTCTTCTTGCCTTGCTGGGGCCTCTCCATCAATCCAGCACCAAGGGGCAGGGCCGCACGAAGGTCAGCCAGCAGTAAAGATGGTGGCCGTCCCCTCTACCTTCATCTCCCCCGCCCCCCCATCAGTGCTCAGGGGTGGGGCTACTGCAGAATGACCTCAGAATTAGAGCTTTAAGCAGCGAACAACCCATGAAAATTGGTAAGTCCCCCTGTGATTTAGGTAGAACCCTAACTATTTTTCCTAACTATATCAACTTTAAAAGTACAACTTTAGTATGTGGTTGCCCTAAGAATAAATTGGGTTCCTTTTAAGTGCAAATTGTGTTTAATGTTGGTAATATTTGTATTCTTCTAGTCATTGCATTGGATTTCTCCTTTGGATTTGGCAGTTTGATCTCTGACTCCAGAACCCTGATTTGGCCTTTAACTTGGACTCCACTCCTGGAATTCCCTTTAGTTTGGGTACCTTGGACTCTAGCTCCTGTTTTTGACCCCTTGCTGGTGGCCTACCCACTAAGTCAGATTGTCTGCGCCTCTGGTCCTTCTGCTAATGTTACGTGGCACCTTGCATCACTCTGGAAATGAGCTGAAGACACATGGGTGGTGGGGGGGAAGTTCCCCCAACTTGCTCGGTTTCCTGGGAGCAGGTGTGGGGAAGGGGAACCTTTTGGATCTATCCCTGGATATATCAAAAAACAAAAACAAGACAAATCCCCCCTTCCCCTCCCCC
>NW_005842186.1:1834567-1845766 GCF_000455745.1 Alligator sinensis | reverse complement strand
CTCCCCCCCAACCCCCCCAACCTTCAACAAACCCCCCCAAAACCAAAACAAATGAACAAAAAAACCCTTCATGTTCCAGTATCCTTGCACTCCACAGGTGCTGTTCATGTGTTTGATTTCAGAGCTTTATTTGTATAAAACTTTCCTTCTAGCAAGAGCTCTTATAATCCAGGAAGTGCTGCTTTATAGCAGTGTATTACTTTTGAAACTTGGTATCCTCTAGAAACTAAAACCAGTGAACTTGAATGCAATGTGGAAACATTTCTATGTGGAGGTACCATGGATTTTATATTCATTTTTATATAATTAAGCTTTTCTAGACAGCTCTGGGGTACATCGGTTCTCCATACACATACGAGTATTTGGATAGACTTATTATAGACTTTTAAAACTATTTTAAAATAAGCATGTCAGGACCCTCAGTAGTTTTTACCACCAAGAAAATTGTCCTATCTTGTAATGCAAATACAGAGAAGGGAAGACTGGTAAAACTTACTTACTAAACAGGTTGTTAATCCTGTAGGCCAGAGATCATATAAAGTTGACCAGAGAGTCAGTTTTCAGAGGGCCATTAACAAGGCATGAGGGCAGCAATTCTAGTGTGGGAGTTTCTCTAATTTTTCAAAGCAGCAACAGAATGAAATGATAAGACGTATAAAGAGTAGTTGGGAAGGTGACCAGAGTGCTTTCAGTTCAGTTCTGTGGCTTCTTGTCAAAGCTGTTGACAGTTTCTCATGGCAATAGTGCAGACACAGCTGTTGAAGTCGAGAGCAAATATCTAAGTGGGACACTGAATGAAAATTTAACTCTGCCTCTATTAGATGCTTTCCTTGTTATTAGCAGGACTGGGGTCAGTAATTTCTTTGATAACTTGCTTTAAAATCAGTGACTACCCTTCTTAGAACTTAGTTTACTTTTTTAGAGATTATATTCAGAAGAAACAGACTAGCTATTCTGGAAACATACATCTCCACCAGCCATTTGGTTTAGTGTTCAAGTTCTCTAGAGCAGTGTTTCTCAACCCATAGGTCACAACCCAAAAGTGGTTTGCAAGAATATATGAAAGGGTCATGAACAAACTTTAAAAATGGATTCTCCTTTAAAGGAGAAAACTGTGAGAAGTCATGGCTTTTCCCTTGCAGGATGGCAGAGTTCCAGTCTGTGAGGGGCTTCTTGGGGCTCCCCAGGCCTCCCATACCCACTCCCTGCCCCACACACTGGGGGGCTGGAGCCAGGGGTCAGCAGGTCAGGAGTGAGCAGCACTGGGTTGGGACTGGCCATCGATGTTTACACATGGGTCCTGTTGCTCTGTGTGTGTGTGTGTGTGTGTGTGTGTGTGTGTGTGTGTGTGTGTGTGTGTGACTGAGAACCACTGCTCTAGAGTGTAGTGTGCCATTCTGAAGTTGCTAATTTGACAATAAAGACAGTGTTACTTAGTTTTCAAGACAAATCTTGAGCAAACATTTGGCAAAAGTTTATTAAAAATATTTCAAGATATGACACACATCTGCTGCTTGAGTCGATATCACAAATGCTGAATTGTTTCAAATGTCCTGGGGCGGGGGGCACTAAACTTTGGCAGGTAATAGAAAGCTAGGCTCAACCTTGATTATGGAAAGGTGATTCCCTTTTTGTCAAATTAATGGTTTGGTGTTTGTCATTTCTAGAAATGGTGAGTAGTGGCAAATGCCACTGAAGACTATGAAAGCTATATGATGTCAATTCTTTGGCAAAGTCAGGGCAAAAATTAATGTCTTGAAGTTTGCAGCCTGGGGATAAGAAAAACAAGAAATGTACTTTGGTGTGTGTAGAAAACAGAGAAACAAATTAATATAATTGGAATGCTTGATTTCTCCCATCTTCCTCCCCCATCACCCCCCATCATCAGTGGGGGTTTAGTGGGATACCTGTGTCTGTTGGCAGTATTGCCCATGCAGTGCCAGATATCTAAGAATATCACAGCCCTACTGTTGCTCAGTCTAAAGAAGAAAGAGATTTAATTATTGCAAATTATGACCAGGGAACTGGGTTTTCCGTTTGCCATGGAAAAATGCGGATTTTCTCCTTTAAAGGAGAAAAACCTGGGAAATGATGCGTTTCCTCTTGTAGGCTCATGGAGTTCCAGCTTGCAAGGGGCTGCTTGGGCTGTGGGGGCAGGACACACGGGTCTTCATGTACACGCGTGCACATACACACATGTACATGGCCAGCAATACAGCCAGGCAGCAGTGGAGGGCAGCTCCTCCAGCTCTCTGCAGGTAAGTCTATGGGGGTGGGGAGGGAGCATAGGCAACGCATGGAGGTGTCACATTGAGGTACTTCCCCCCCCCCCGGATGAGGGAGGGGGACAGGGTTTGGTGGCTGGGGCAGTAGGAATATGTATAGTGGCATTTAATTTTAATTGTGGAAAAATGTGGATTTTGGGGTTTTTATTCAGAGAATTTGGGTATCTAAATCAGAGAATTTGGAATTTTTAAAGGGAGAAAACCAGGATCCCTGCTTGTGACCTACACCCACTGGGAATTCCTCATTTATGGGCAATAATACAAGTTCTTAACTGGTTTTGTCCTGTGTCGTGACTTTTTGCCTTGGATTCATGTCTTGCTAACTAGCCTATACTTAACCTCATCTGTTCTGTTCACTTTTAATAAAATAATGGAGTAACAGTAGAGTATGATTGCATCTTACCCCTGTTCCCATCAGGAATGTTCTCGTGTTCCATAGTTTGTTTAACAGTAACATTAATGGTTCAGAAGACTCCTTGGTTGGCAGGGAGAAGTGGTGGTGGCAGAGGCTGAGTTAAAAGCGTCAACTCACTTTGGACCAAGCTGCATTATTTTTGCCTCTGGAAAGGTTGCCAACCTGTGTCTTAAGTCTATTTCTCTAATACTTTTGGATGCAAATTCATCAGAATTGCAGATTTAGAAATACTTCAGTCATTACTGTTTTACATCTTTCCTAGCTTCTGATGGAACTGAAAATATTTTGTAGCTAGCTGGAGTTCAGTGTTAATCTATATGTATTCAAAGCTTGTAATAGAATACTTTTGCCTCTTCTGCATCAGGATTGACAGTTTTTGTCATCTTCATCCAGTGTCTGACCTATACCATTGTTAGGATTCTGTTTGTTCCTAATATATTAAAATTTTGGTTAAGGACAACAAGGAATACTGGCTATGCATTTTTCATGGATGCATTTTTCAATTGTCTGCATTTCCTACTACTCATTTCCACTTATCACTGTCAACTTCCCATTTTCCATTTGTTCAAAATTGTTTTTATGGCTACTTTCACAACTCCCTTCTTAATCAAGATTGCATCTTAACCAATGAAGCCTTCTTAGGTTTTGGAATAGTTTTTGGGGCATCTTATAAAATAGAGTTAATATCTGCTTACCAATCACTTTTTATTTTTTTCCTCTTGTTCAGTTTTGCTCAAAATTATTTTAAGCTTTGGGAAGATATCTTTTCAAAGCATCAAATGTATATTATTCTCTGAGAGATCCTGTTTGTACATAACAGATTAAAATTCGGTTCACAATCCCTTCCTGAACAGCGGACTGATGAGAGAGAGACAACTTGGAAACGAAGCGGAATATGACACCAGTTTAAGTCTCTTTTTGCTTTGAGCCCAAGGATACATTGTGACATTTCAAGAAGCTGATGAACCCAAGCTCATACCTTTGGATACCCTGGAATAATTTAAAACTCCACGGTATTTGATGTTTCCATGAGACAAAATAAAAGAAAAATGGTACAGAATGTCTATCCAAGGTTTCTAGCATTTTTCAGAACTTTATCTAAATACTTCTTAGAAATGACAGGTACTAACCCTAGGTGAGCCTGCATTTGCACACCTCATATTTCTGCTGTGTTCCTCAGCTGTCAGATTCGGATATAAATGCAACTTCTTTTGGCTAAAGAAGCAGGTCTTTTAAATTACCTTACTTGCATACTACACACCCTTTTTCCCTCGCAAATCAGTCCTCCAAAATTAGGGTGCGAGTCTTAAGTGGGAAAGCTGATTTTTCTTCTCTGGAACAGAAGCATGCAAAAGCTGCCCTCTAATGGCTGCCAAAATGCCTGGCACTACTTTATGGCCCAGAAGGCAGAAAGGGCAGTGTCTAGTGTTAACTCTTCAACAGCTGCTAAGGGATTTGTGGTAGATCTTCCCCCTGGCTCCAGTGGTGCAGGGTGGCGGTGCTCCGTTCCTGCCTACCCACGCATACCCTCAAGGCCTTCCCAAGTACCCCAGGGGTATGTGTACCCCTGGTTGACAACCCCTGACCAAGACTTATCTCCTGGGATGCCACACTTCCTGGACACTGTTTCATGGAGTCAGCCATGACTCTGTCCTATTTGGGGGTATGTGGTATGCAGAAAGAGATTACAGGGGGTCAGCTGGCCCAACCCTCTGCATGAATGCAAGAGTGCTTGTTCCTAAATCACCTCTTCTTGAAAGCCTCCACTGGAGGAGATTCCACAACTTTCCCAGGCAGTCTATTGCCCTGCCTCTGTGTTCTAACAATAAGGAAGTTTTTTTTTTCCCCCTGATATATAGTCTGAATCTACTTTGTTGTAATTTTAAGCTATTACTTCACTCCTTTCATATCCTTCACATCTCTAGCAAGGGAGAAAGTTGTTCTCTCTCTTCCCTGATAGCAGTATGCAGTAATGGTCCCAGCCAGAAATGAATAGGAATGTAAACTTCAACATTCATTTAGTCCCTCTTTCATTAATAAAAAAATTAAATTCCACCAGATCCTTGCATTATGTAAAACAATATAGTCTGTGTAAGTAGGGGAAAGCATAATTTTTTGCTTCTAACAAGAATTCAGTACCCCCTTACATGGGGCCAAGAAGATGATATAAAATTGGACCCAGGCCATAAAATGCTAGTTTAGTATATTAGTGGTTGGCAGAGTAAATGAGAATGAACATAGTGATTGTGGAAACTGAACTACAACTTGTACTCAAATTCAAGAAGGCTTTTTCTCCTCCCTCTTCCCCCCATACAGCATGGAAGGAGTGGAGAAAAGCCTCGTTTTGGATTTGGGTACTGGCCATTACTGCCTGCCCGGGGCCAGTGCTGAAGCTGCTGCTGTTGCTGCTGTCTGAAGTCGGCAGTAACTGCAGTGAAACTGGGACCAGAGCCACTGCTGGGGTGACTGGCTGCCTGGCTAGTACCGGTCTGGAGCCACCACCTGGCTAGTGCCAGGTCTGAGTCTGGAGCTGGGGCCAGGGCCACTGCATAGGATAAGTTTGGGGATGCAGGAACAGGGTTGGGGAGTAAGTAAATGGAAGGGGGAGAAGGTACTTGGGGGCAAGAGGCAGTGGTCAGATTGCCTGCTCTTCCACTTCTACTTTCCCTGCTGCAGTAGTCAGGGAGACAAAATTTAAGATGGCCCTCCAATAATTAGGTGCTGTTCATGGAAACTTATAACAAATTTATATTTTGTTCCATGTATAGAATCTAATGATTGGAGGATCATCTCTTAAACTTGAAGTTGTTTTGGATTTGGATAAATACAGTACTCTCATCCATAAAGATGACCTCATTAGATTTAGGTAATGAGCCAGTGACACAAGGTTTTCAGTGATTTTTTTTTTTTTTTTTTCTGCCTGTGCTATTTCTATCCTGTGAATAACTGTTTAAGTTTACTGATGGTTAGTGGCACATTTTTAGCAGCATTAATGCATTTAAGGAAGGTGGGTGGAGAGGCAAAACAAGGCCTACAGTTCTACTCGGTCAGGTGATAAACACTCTTTCCCTTTATGTCTACAGTTGTTAAAATTAAACTTTAAACTCATATTTATGGAGAAAGCTACACAAATAATTTACTGCAAAGTAAGCAAGAGTGCAAACTTACAACACTTTAGGTTTTCCATGGTAGTTGCCCATGGGCATACTCTTTCAAAATTCTCAGTTATAACTTTCATGTTCTCAGTAGAAATAGAATCAGCTACCTCATGCTTACCATAGAGTAAGATATGAACATGGGCAGCCTATCCAACAGACTGTTAAATACACTTCTGCTTTGCTTTTGGTAACTTCTTCATGTAGCGGTCATGGTTGACTATAGATAATAGACCAGTTCACATGTGGTTGAAAGACTACTGTGGAGTTGCTGCCAAAGTTTAACTGATCTAGGAGATGTAACTTTTTCCTTCAAATAAAGTTCAAATTTAGTGTCGAGTGTATCCACCCCATGTTGTGACTGTTTGCCTTTGATCTGTTAATGCAAGTAGAATACCTTATTATCCACAAGACGCATGTTTTGGGGAGACTGGGTCTCCCACTGTTAGAGTTAGGCCTTGTCTGTCTGCAGGTTTTATTAGGATAGGTTGATGAGAATCTCTGGGTCAGTGTAACTTACATTTATATACACCTGAGCTTCATGGATTTTGCTGAAAGCCAGGTGTGAAATGATTCAAGTGCCTCCATGTCAAGGTTTTGTGATGGTATTACTAAATTGATTTGAAATGATCATGCTAAATTGCTGAAGTTGTGCATAGACAAAGATTTGTTTGAATTGTTTGAGGTCAGTGGTTTTCAGCACATCCATTGCTGTCAAGTGTTTCCACAGGCAGGACTCAAAAGGATTAATAACTTTAAAAAAATGCATAGTACAATTCTATTGCCATTTATATCGGTGTCCCTAGATTTCTATTTAAAACCCATTTTCAGTTGTAGTGAATAACTTGCTTCTGCTTGTAAGGATTTGGTTGTTTACTTTGACATAAACCCCAGATAGTAGACACTTGACAAGATCTCAGTAAATCAATTTGTTCAGGATCTATAAGCATCTCATTAACATTTATTTGCAATGTTCTCTCTAAGCTCAGCTGCAGCTGTTTAACACACGGAACCTCTCAAAGCTTTCAGGATTGCAAGCACACACTTTGACTTGGGCTTCAGAGTGAAAATATTTGGGTGTTTTTCTCTTCCTTTGCCCTTTCTGGTGACATGGGTCTACCTTTTAAATTAAATTTTAGGTTCCATGCTTGTAATCTTTTTTTTCCCTCATTTTGACTTATAAAATCCCAGTTGGAAAAATATTGCTTTTTGAACGACTAATAACATTTTTTAATTTAAGAATTATTATCCTTGATTCTTCCTTACTATGAAAACAGCATTCATTTTGTAGTAGTTGTTTTTGAAACAGTGTTTGGATTGAGCCTTGACCCTTTCCTCCCAGCAAATCCCATATTGTCTACTGAATTTCTTGTGCTACGTGTTGTGCGTGTGTTTCACAGGTTGCAAGTCAAAATGATGTTTTATTTCAGATTGACTAATGCATTTTGTAGCACAGGAGGAGACCATGATGACCTGCAGTTTTAGATGATTGATTCTTCACACAAATATCAAAATAGAATATTTTAAGGAATTGTATCAAAAAGATACAAGGTCAAGAATGTTCAGCAGTTCAAAAGGCAACCTGTAGCAAAAAATGAGTTGTTTTTTTTCAATGTGGAAGTAAAGAAATTAACAGATATAGCTTTGTAGAAGATGAGTGTTCTGAGGAATCTTTGTTTCCGATCGTTATTTCAAATGTGTGCGTCTTCTAAAGTCAGAGAATGTGGCTTCAGTGACAAAATAAATATGCAATATTCTGTGTGCTGAAAAAAAACCTATAAAAGTTTTCTTCCGTCTATCTCTTTTAAGTACTAATTTTTGGGAAATATTAATTGTGTAACGTGCATGGTTGATAATATTACCTCATTCTTGTACAGTACTACAAAAAAATCCTGCTAACTGGGAAGGCAGCATGGTTAATATTTGACTCTCATCCTTAGTACTAATTGGGGGCATGGAGGGGAAGGAGTACTACCAGTGTCTGGTACTTAGTTGTTAGCACTAGTAATAAATTTTTCTTTTAGTGAGTGTAATTTTATTAAAATGACAATAACGCTGATATTTAGTAATGCTCAGATTTGTTTGAATTTGCATTTGCCCTGTCTTAATTTTGCTTTATTTGCAAGCCGTTTCAATATTCTATCAGTGCTGCCTTTTAAAAGTGACCATGGAGAATCCGTAGTCTGGTTATTGTAAAACCTACTTGCTCAACTAGTGTAACCATGGAAACGGGTGGTATGGGATTCCCAGAGCGCCCCATCCCCCTCTTTGTATTATACAAATGTCTGAGGATTGGGCTTTGTGATTAGTGGCTTGTAGCTGTTAGTGCGTGAATGCCTGTACAGGGCATTGTGCGCAGGGTTTGGAATTGTTCAGATGAAATTGTACCTATTTGATTGGGATGTTTTAAACTGGAGTCGTTGCTTTGGGCCTGTGGGTACAAGTGAAAAAACAGAAGAGTAACACTGTCTCTCTGAACCGGACAAACTATTCATAGTTCTTGCAATATGCTCTAAGTTTCATGTTAGCCTTTGTAGCTTCTCACGGTCTTTCAAGTAGTATTGCTCTTAAAGTTAGATCTTTGTTTTCAAATTTAGAAACATTAATTTTAGGGCAAACAGACAGACATGAAAAATTTTAAGAGGAATATTGAACTGCTTGTTAATGAGGAAATGGATGGAAGTTTTTAAAAAAAGCGAAAGCGGTTTGCATCAGTTGTTCCTATAGTGGTGGCTTACTCTCTTTCACCAGTTGAAAGTGCATCACTGTGAGAGCAGAAATCAGACTGTACCAGGATAAAATTAATGATTGCTCTAGAAGTCACTCATTTCTTTCAAGATTATTTTTCTCAAGGAAATTGATTTTTTACTTGTTTGCTTTTTCTGTAGGTGGGTACCTGCAGGCCACATTCTGAGATCACAGGGCTTGGGTGTGTTAAATGCTGTGCACACACACATTCCCAGCTACAAGTGAAATGTCATCAAAGCAGTCATTCAGATCTTCCTCTGAAAGATGACAAAACATAAAATATATTTTTGAGATTAAGGTTTATGAAACACTGGGCCTGTTTACTGTTTGAGCAGATCTGATCTGCTGTCTATTGCTTAACTATAGATTTATAGATTCCATTTGTAGTTCTGTGTGTAGGTGTATATGCTCCAAAATATTAACACTCACCACATTTTTGTAATGAATATGTTTTTTAAAATTATCTAGCGTTACCTGGTGAAGCTGGCATTGTTAATCAGCATTAAAGAGTAGGGATGTCACGTAATGACATTGGTATCAAAATGATGTAGCATATCAGAAAGGCCATCCGTACTTTAGCTACAAAATAACCTACTTTTAATGTCATTGCTTTTATTTTAACCATAAGCAATATCTTATGGAACACTTCACAGTACTCCATGAAATAAGGTACATTTTACATTACAGTACTACAGTGTGAACTGTTCATTGTTTGCAGTGAACTGACTTCTACCTTCCTGTGAGCCTTCAGAAACTGCTGCAGCAGAAATCTGATTTTGTTTAGAAACTTTTTTCCTTTCTCCTAAGGTGAAAGGGCAGCAAGTGAATACTATACAGAATTGTATTTTGATGTGTGGTTACTGAGGGTCTCTGGTAGTTTTTTATTGTAGAACCTTAGCCACTGCATAGGTTTAACACCAACTTATGTGAGAAGGAAAACTTGTTTTTCCAATCTGAACAGGGAATGAATATTCACCTAGCTTATGAATCGGCATTTGATTGGGATGGATCTATAAATTTCACTAGAGTATATTTTTATTCAATTAATAGTTGAAATGTCACATTCAGCACAGTTGTATGAAAACTGACCAATACACACCCTTAGATTTTCTTTACCCTGTTTTAACAATTATTTTCCTATTTCTGTAGGTGCTTTTTGATCTTGTTGGTTTTGATGTACAGTAATCTTGCCATCATTGGTGACTTGCAGGAAGCAAAGGGAGCATTGTTTATAATATTGGCTTAAATATAAATGGAAGATAGATTAAAGTATCTTTAGGATGCAGGGGTATTCTTGTCTAATGCTGGTGTTATTGTGCCATAGAAACCATGAAGGGTGGTGGTGAGGGGGAGATGTGTTAATTGCACAACATGAAATTGGTGACTATAAAAAACAATAGATATAACTTTTGATGTACTCCCTCTGCTGGATACTCGCCAGATTGCTGAACTGAACCCAAACATAGGCCCCATGTGTTCTTGGCTTGCCATGGCTTGGTAGATTTTTGTATGCATGGTCTCTATGGTTCCCAGCCTTCCAGCATGTCCTTCTAGTATAGAACTGGTATCTAATTCTTCTCTTGGCAGTAGAACCCTGTGGTGCAATTGTCTGTACCCTGAACTTGGTGCCGTTTCCTCCGTACCTCTTCAGTAGATACTTAGGTTCATAAAGCCTCACCAGAGTCATAATTCTGTTGTTGTATAGCATGCCTACAGCTTGAAGGAAAGACCTTTTTTTCTTTCTGTGCTTTGACTGTATATTTCTGTATTTTAATCTTTGGGATTTCTTTTGGCTTGTCTGTGAAAATGTGTGTACTATAATGCTATTGGTTTAGAAACAAAATAACTAGAGTAGCAGAACAACTTTGTATAGATGAGCTTAAATTTGTTGGATAATTGCAGTGTTCCTGCAATAGTTTGCTATAAATTATGGAGTTGTATACTCGACTCAATTTTAACCTAATTTATGTGTAAAGGGAATATCAGAGACAGGATGCATTTCCAAGAGGTTTTTCTGTATTTGATTATTAGAAAATGTGAACTTGTCAAACTACAATTGTTGACCCTTACAAGTGATATAGTTTGATGGCTGGATAATAGTTTCTTCTGTAACAGTCAGTTTCACGTCTGATTTACCTTTTAATTCAAAATCCGTGTGTATCCAGAGCCATGTTTTACCTCTAGCATCATTTAGTTTCTGGCATGGTTTTTTATTGAGTAGACTATTTCAACAACTTTCCAGGCAGTCGTCAAAATATGTGTAACCCTTTCATGTAACATGTAGTTCAGCAGTTGCACCTTTTTGAAGCCTCTGTTAAAATTGTAGCTCTTTTATTTGTAATTCTCAAACAGTCCTACAGTTCACTGAACCATCAATTTATTTCATGTGTGGTTTAGATGCTCAGGAAATCAATAAAGCAATTTAAAAAAAATACATATATAGGTCAATCAATATGTAATGAACTCAATATCAGTGAACTCTAGAGGCTGAAGGTTTTGGTTTAGCAGAAATAATGCATGTTATATTATGCATATTATGCTCTACCACTTGTTCCATTTAGACAAATACTGTAGATGAAAAAATGTCCACTCTTTC
>NW_005842186.1:1833336-1834502 GCF_000455745.1 Alligator sinensis | reverse complement strand
TCTTTCCATCAAAGGACTTGGATAGTTGGTTTTCATGTTGGAAGAAAGCCATCTGTAGCCTAATATGTAATTTATCCCTTAACAGAACAGTTGTTTTGGACTCCCAAAGAATTTAGTACATGATAAAACTGACTCTTCCTTATCAAGATCTACATGTAGAGCCATTTAAAAAAACTGACAATGGCGTAGCATAATTATGATTCCTGAAATGATTTTCGTCCTTCTAGCAAATCAAAGATTTAACTTTCCTTTCAGGCCTTGAGCTTTTGTATTTGGTAGGAGGCATTGGGCAAAAAGGGAGCCTTTCTCTGTCCCTCCACCTGGAAAATATCTGAAATTAGGTCCAAAAAGAAGCCAGACTCTTAGTATGCCAACAAAGAAGGAGTTCATAAAACAGCTTTCTGGCCATTTTAATCCTTTTATGTTAGGGAAGAGAAGGAAATGATGTTTCCTCCCCTTTAACGTAATACCAGAAAATTACGTTTGCCTGTTAAGTCACCTTCACTACAGCTTTAGCTCCTCCAGAAAGGTAGTGTTTTGTTGCAGCATGTTTTCTTAGCCAAAGATAAGTTTATCACAGAGGGTGCTATATTCTTGTGAGAATAAGGAAGTATTTGATTCAGGTTAGCATTCGACCAATTTGGAGGATAGTGATTCGATTTGGTGATTTGAATCACTGTCCCCATTCGATTTGGCTGAATCGGAATTTGCAATTCAGCACTGATTTGGAGATTCAGATCAGCTGGGGAGAGAGGAAGGCAAAGATGGCCGGCTGCAGGTTCTCCCACGGCTCCTCCCGCTGTGCCTGCCTCTCCCCAGGTTGGGGGAGAAGCCGGAAGCCCCTATGGCTGCCCTGCCCAGCCTCATGCCCTGCCCAGCCCCAGCCTCCTGACACTTAAAACCGCCCCCAAAAAAACAAACAAAAAAAGCCCCCACTCAGTGGCTGCAGCAGCAGGGATCAGGGCCTCCAAGGGGCTTGTGGTAGAGCCCTCCCACGCAGTGGGGGGTAGCGGGGATTGTCCTCCCCCTGCCTGGCACCCGTGTGGTGGCTGCCCCATGGCACGGGTGCAGCGTGGCTCAGCAGGGCGCTGCGCACTGTCCAGGATCTGGGGCCGCTGGAGCTGCCCCAGCTCCCAGACAGTGCACATGACAAGTTGCACTGCACC
>NW_005842186.1:1830349-1832800 GCF_000455745.1 Alligator sinensis | reverse complement strand
CACCCCCCCACCCTCCTCCCCAAGTCCTACGATCCCTGCCTTGGCTGAGCAGCTTGTCCCAGCCCCAATCCCTCCCTCCCCCATGCCCCTTCTTTCCCTTTTCCCCAAACCCCAACAGACTTACCAGCTGGAGAAAGGTGTGTCAGCTGCCTTGTTTAGTCTATGGCTGAATCTCCGAAGTGGATGAATCTTTTCCAAAGCTTTTCCGAATCTATTTGGATGCTTCGAATCGATTCAGAGCTTTTAATTGGTTTTTGGATTCGGAGATTCAGTCTCCGAATCAGGCCAAATCTCCTCCAAATCGATTTGGCTACTGAAGTTTTGCACAGCCCTACTATCTTCCTGTGCAAACTGAATGGACTAAGTCAGTGAAGAAGCTGTAGGACGAGATGACCGCACTCTTTATGATTCTTCATGGAAATCATTTGCAAGAGTAACAGTTTCATGGTGCAAAATGTTTGCTTATGCACAAGAATGGGTGTTCCAAGAGTTAGCAGCACTGAAAAACGGAGATAAGGAACCTCAGGGATAGAGACTGGTAGGAGGAGCTGGGTGATTAAGAAGAGAACAGGATGAGCATTTTCAAGGTGCCTAATTTAAGACACCAGTGGGCCTAATTAGAAGAAATGCTGAATACTCACATGCATGTGAAGTCCCATCTGTGAGCGGTGTTCTGAACAAGTGATGATGTGTACACTGAAAAAATCAAGCCCCAATTGTGCATTAGATCTTATCACCTGAAGTTAGTGAACATTTTGACTAACTTTTTATTCTGTGGCATTGCCAAAGTATCAGCTGTCCTGGGGTGGCTGCATTCAGCATGTGCTTTTACATTACTTCACCATCAGGCATCAGGGAGTCAATAATGGCCTATTTGCCTTGAGCAAACTGATCCTGAGGATGAGCTTGGGAACAGATCTCTACAGTGGTGAATCTTAAACTAGTATTTGTTTTACTCCTTATTTTTCCTGGGGACCTGATACTTTGGGAAACAAGATCACATGGGCAGGTGTAAATGTGTAGCATGCCTGTACGTGGTCCTTTCCTTCATGAACTGCTATGTAGATAAATTTGTTTGTGAAGAACTCATGCTAAAGTGCTGAGTACCATAGGAGAACCTAGGAGGAAATTATTACTCCTGTATTTTGAGAAGGGTTTGGATGGCATGTAGTAAATTTAAAGTCCTTGGCCTATACTGAATGATGAGAATACCATAAAGCAATTCATGGGGGTATAAGTTGTAGCTGTGTTGTTCTAAGGACATAGGCAGACAAGTTCTTTAGGTAAATCTGATATCTTTTATTAGACCAACTCAACTAGTTGGAAAAATTCTTTTTTGCAAGCTTTCGGGTACAAATAACCTTTGTCAGGTATTGTATTTGTACCAGTAAGCTTGCAAAGAAAAATTTTTCCAACCATTTGAGTCAGTCTAGTAAAAGATATCAGATTTACCCAAAGAATCTTGTCCGCCTATAAAGCATTTAATAAGTTTATCAGTGAGCCTTCTTTATCCGGTGCACTGAATGAGGCAAGGACCAGTGAAAATCAATTGTGATTATGTTAAAGGCCATAGGGGCAGCGATCTGAACCCTGAGCTGGATCTAGCCTGTGAAGAGAGATTGGGTTTGGCCCAAGAAAGTTCAGCTTGGCGGGAGGAGGGATGGGGAAGGTACAGAGCATCTTTTTACACACAACTGTGCCAAGCTGCCTGTCTCTTCCAGGGCCTACACTTTCCCTTGCTTCAGCGAGGCTGGGTACCCATGGCAAGGGTAAGCACAAACTGCAGGGAAGAAAACATAGATTTGCAGCCTGTGGGAGGACGTGGGTCTCAGACAGGCAACTGACCCGTTCCTAAGGCGTATACAGAATTGGCCAAATGCAAATTGCATGGGCAGCCTTAATTCTGACATTTCCTAACTTGCTTTGAAAGCATATTTTTTAATAACATGCAGTGTTCAAGAACTGAAATTTCTTTTTTTGCTTTGAGTACTGTCAAAGAATGTTGTCTGTGGGTATTCTCAATGTATTGACATTTTTAATGTTAATATTAAGCTGTTAATAAAGCCTTAATTCTAGCCCTTCATGTTCTGTGACATTGTAATGTTACTGCTAGTCACGTCTTCCTTGGTTTACAATTTAAAGTGGCATAAGCTGTTCCTAACCCCCATCATTACCAGGGTTCATCTGTCACTAAATTCAGTCATGTTTGATGCAACAAGACTATCATGAATCTAAAAATTGTTAGAATTTAATTTTTAAAGTACTATTGCCGATGTTATCTAGCTCAACTAGTAGAGAAGACAGCAATATAAAAGTATTTTTCTGTTGTGATGATTTCATCCTTAAGTCCCTAGACTAAAGTTTCAAGGGCTTTTTATTTCTACTGTATTTGGGTACCTCTTTCCTTTAAAATAGGTCATCAAAGCACATGCTAAGTATTGGAGAGGGAAG
>NW_005842186.1:1820729-1830318 GCF_000455745.1 Alligator sinensis | reverse complement strand
AAGAGTGTATTTAGGCTACAACATAGAATGTTTTCATTGTGTGTAATACCTGAGGCATTGTAGGGGTCCAGCCTTGGCTTTAATGTTTTTGTGAGATGCTGAACTTGGGCTTTTGGACTTGTGTTCCTACAGACTTGCTTGTTGCTTGTCTGCATTTTCTTAAATGAAACTTTGGGCTGTATTTTGTAAATGCCATTTATCAGCTGTTCTGTAGCAGTGTGTGATTAGTTGTGGCGGAGACCCCCCATGCTTCTGAATGGCTGAGGGGGGTCACTGTGGCCCCACCCCTCACTGCTGATTGGCTGAGGGTTGTCCATTGTGTGGTACTACCCCATTGCTGCTGATTGGTAAAGGGGCCGTGGCCATGTGACAGGCATCCTTCTCAGCCAAGGAGTGGGGAGGTGGTGGAAGTGGTGGCCAACTTGGCTGCTCCTGTTTGTGCCAGTGACTCTTCCCCCCTCACCTCCACAGCAGGGTGTGAGGTCAGGCCACAGCGACAGTGAGGAACACTGACTCCACACATTTTATTTTTAGTACTAGCCAATTGCCCGTCAGGAATGACAGGGGTGAGGTGGGTGGGGACAGAGCGCCGCCACCTACCATCCTGCGCCGCTGCTGCCGCCTCCCAGAAGTGGGGGGCGGGCGGGAGAGAAACCTTCCCTGCCGTCCTCTCCATCCCCCCTCGGCCAGCACCCTGTGCCACTGCTGCCTCCAGGGAGCAGGGCTGGGGGGTGGGAACGAGGCCAGCCGTGCTGGCCTCACCTCCCTGCTCCATTCCTTCTGTCCCTGCCATCATGGCGGTGCTCCGCCATGCCACTACCGCCTCCTGTCCGGTACGCTCTTGGAGCACTCTGGTTGTTTCAGTCAGCATTGTGATTGGCTGCCAAGACAACCAATCAGAGTGTGAATAAAGCATTATGGACAGACAGACAAAGGCTTTTATTATATTAGAATGTTTTTTGTGCCCCTTCCCTCTCCCCATGGATTTCATGGACAATGCCTGATTTTGCAGTTTCTGCAGAATCACAAATTGAGTCTGTCCCTGCACATAGTCGACCCCTGGAAATTATAGTCTCATCTTTAGACCATACCAAGAGTGGACAGAGCTACTGTTTGGCAACATTTTTTTCCCTTTAAGAATGTTGAAAAGGTGTTGAGCAAATGCATCTGCTGCTTGAGAGTTCTGGTTTTGAAGGAATTACCTAAAGTTACAACTTTTATTTCCAGTTTAGCTTGTTTCTAGGACTGATGGGACAAGACAAAGATTAAGGGAACTTCAGTGACAATAAGATTTGTATGACCTGATCCAGCCAATAGTATCTGGCTGTCTTGCCCAGCGTATGAATTAGGTTGTGGAATGGATGAGAGTTACCTGGATGAAGCTCTTTGCAGAGTAGATAGCAGTTGCTGTTGGCATGGTGGAGAAAACAACTGAAAGAGATTCGATGCAGTCTCATCTGGAAGGGTTTTCTCACTACAGTATTGCAGTGTTGTGCAATCTATGAGTCTGGATGAACACCAGATGCTAATGTCTGCACACCCATGACTGTACTCCAATCGTGTGAACTATTTTACCATGTCTCCATAATCCCAATTGGATCAATTCTGTGACTGTACTTGGACCTCCGGTTCTTCCTGTTTTGTACCCCATGCTCCTCACATTAGCATATAAATGTTTTAGGTATTTAACTGATTGTCCTGTCTTCTCCCTGAGAACATCGCTAAGACTTCTGCTATTGCTGCCTTTTAGTAAGTTTTTATCCATTTACCTACTTTCAAGAGATTGTTCTGTTCTTTCATTTGCAGAATTTGCAACTGCATTGGGAGGCAAGGTTTTTTGTGATATCTGTTATATTGGACCAAGTGTATGGTTGGGAGAGCTGTTGGACAAGCTTTGGGGCATCAGGTGTCCTTCCTCAGGTGACCTCAGTATAACGCCGAGGAAAGCCACAGAAAACTTGCCCAACAGCTCTCCCAACTATACAGCTGGTTCAATAACAGGTATCTCAGAAAAACCCTTGCCTCTTGTTGCCACTGGATTTTGACCCAGCCCTTATACCTTTGTTCCGGGCGGGCACAACCCTTAGGAAGACCACAACACCTGCCAGTCGATAATATGCAAATTTTTTGATACAGAGTAAAAAAAACCAAAACAACAGTTCAAACAATTCTATATCTATCAATCCTAGGGCTGTCATCAGAGTCCAAGTACGTCTGGTCAGGATGCAGTCTTCACTCTGAGGCTCTCTCTCTTAGGTGTCAGCAGTCTGGAGGTGGGATGCCGAGACCCACAGCCGCCCTCCAGTGCGGTGCATGAGACAGGCTGCTGGTATGCCCTCAGTCCATGGTGGCTTCGGGGACCCTTCCCGGGGGACGGGGATGGGAACCCCTCTCAAGTAAGAGAAGGAAGGACAAGGAGGTACCCTTTGTTAATCTCGAGTCTCTGCTTTTGTATTCTCCTTCCCCCTTGATGACTCCTGATGACTCTTCATCTGTGACTATCTCTGGTTGGCTGTCTCTCTGTGGTCACACGTCCACGTAGCCTTCTGGGCTTTCTCCTAATTTGGTCTGTTCCCCGAAAATTAGGACTTAGACCCCACCTTCTCTGAGTTCTTGTTGCTGGTGTCACTTATCTTGTGTTATGGGACAGTATGGTACATACTTCTTTGGTTCCCAGGCTGTGCGTCCTTGTTGTGTTAGACAACCAGTCTGCCTTGAATGCTGTGATCTCATGTTATGGCATGCCCCCCTTCAATTTTCAGGTTGTGTCCATCTGTTGGCCTTGTTGAGTTAGATAGCCCATCTGTTTTCAGGGCCATGAGAAACTGTGTGCGTCTCCCAAGCTCTTTAGAAATCCAATTAACCCCTGCTGCCCATCTTGACCCCTTATAATGCGTATATCTATACCTCTAAGCCAGTTCCCAAAAAACCAGACCTTTAAGTACCGTTTCTAAGCCAACAACTCTCATTGTGGCTACAACAACATCCCAGCCCTTTTAGAACTGCATCGGTACCTTTTGTCCTTGTCACATTACACTCTTATCATGTATTTTGTGTTGTGCTACATTTTAAATCCATTTAGAAATAAAAGATGATGTACATTTCTGTAACTTTTATAAAGCGCCTATTTGAGGAGCATGGATCTGCATTGGTTATATATTAAGCGATAGAATTTTAACTTGCTTCTTTTTGACCTGTTGGGTCTTAGAAAGTGTAGCACTGATGTGTCTGAAAGACTGTCCTGTTCTCTCCTCCACAGCTGTAAATAGATTGGTGGGGAAGGCCAGGTTTGAGCTGCACAGATAAAAGTAGGTGAAGGGACATAAGTGTTGGTGTGTTGCCTGGGAGGTTCCTTTTGCTTCATGGATTACTTCCTTCTGTCCTAGTTTGGTTACTTCTAGGGCATCCTGAAAGGCCCATTTTACTTTTCAGTATCTCTGAAGAAATTAGGAGAGCTTTGGGAGATTATAAAAATCTTAAATATGATTTGAGTTGCTGGGAGAACACATATCTTTGTTATTAAATGAAGTAGGATTATTAAATCTATTTTGGTTGTAGTTTAAAAAAGTTTCAGGGAACACTGAGAGCCAAGGATAGGTGTCCCTTTATGGATGAGGTATATAAATTAAAATAAAGAAAATCATAGACTGGGAAAAAGCATGGGTATCTAACAGAGAGATGCCAAATGTCTGCATTTTGAGCATGTATGCTTTCACAGTGCGTCGCTGGACTTGTTAACTAGAGATTAATTATTTGGTAAGAACGCATGCTGTTTCCTAAATATATGAAAGGGATTATATGATATGGTGCCTGAGGTATCATGGGATTGCACTCAAAAGGCCTGGAAGGTGCCTTCTAGTCCTATGTTTTACTATCTCAGTAAACTTAATCTCTAAATGAAGGCATGACTCGAGTTATCTGATATTGCTACTGATACATCTTTTTAGCAATGGATTAGTGGATATACAAACCTGTTTGTGTTCATTTTACTCAAAAATAGCATTTTTATCCATCTGAGCTTGCAGTGATCAGATCTTAGTGATTTCAACTGTGAAAAGATGATATGGGTGTATATATATCCATTTATACAGGAAATCTATAATGCGTGTACTTTAACAAAGAGGAATTCATGACTGGATAATACAGCACTCTATAGGAACTGATTTGAGACGGCTGCCATACTTGAAGATGGCAACACCAGGGGTGAGTTCCCTATAGGAACTTTAATTGGATTGTGATACTGTGATGTTCAAATTTATTTCTTACAATTTCTGTGGCATTTGCTGAGTAGCACTTCCAAGTCCATGTTGTTGTTCAGGATTATCTTGCTGTGCTATTGAATGTCTTTAGGCATTTATGGCAAAGCATCTGTCTAGGGATTATTAGTACCATCACGTCACACATACAAGTGTTTGAAATGAGATGATAATAGATGACTCTTACAGATACTGTATACAGCTCAGTTGGACAAATCCTAGTTTGGGACAACACAAGAAAAGGAGGATGACCAAGGAAAATGTAGATAGGTAACACTACTGAATGGACTGGAAAGGCAATAACATAGCTTCATAACAACAAAGATCATAAAGGTTATCAGCAGTAGAGGTTGTAAATGAGCTGTTATGATAGCGCTAAACAACTTTGGGGATTGTAGGAAACTGGCTGACTAAATTGAGAATCCTGCTCCATAATCATATTTAGGATCTACAGGCTATAGCCACTCTTCTGTCCTTCTTGAGAGCTGAGTTAACACTTTTTCAGTCCCTTCTACCTGCTCAGTTTGCCATAATACATTCATGGCTAACCTTTTGGGCCTGAAAGCTAGATCGGTGGTGCCAGGTGGCTTCACGGGCCGGATCTTGTCCCTGGGCCTGATTTTGGCGTGTGTTGGATGGAGCCCCCCTCTGGTATGTCATATTGTGGCTGGAGCCCTGCATGGGATTGGCCCTAGCTGTGGCCCCATGTGTGCTGGATTAGAGCCCACCCTTGTGTGCACTGGATTAGGGCCTCTGCCTTGGCCCTGCCCCATGCTTGCTGGCTTGGAGTCCCCTGCCTTGGCCCCAGCCCTCGTCCTGCCTGGACCAGATCGGGTCCTTCTACTTCAGTCTCATGCCTGGTTCCGTGTGTGCCAGATCAGGTCCCAGCCCTGTGCATGCCAGATTGGGTCCCATGTGTGCCAGATTGGGCTCTGTCGCTCCATCTCACCCTGCCCCTGTTTGTTCTGGCAGAATCCCATGTGCATGACCATGTCATTTGGCCTGTGGGGCTTGGAAATTTGGCAGTGAGGGAGGGGTGGTAGCCTTAATTGCCATCCCTCCCCCCTGCCAAATTTCCAGACTCTTGGGAAGACCTATAGGCTGGGGATTGAGGACCCCTGTCTTTAATATATTATAGACAAGATTTTAGTAATAAAAAGTTATGCTTAGTTGGAGAAAATGAGTGTTTCATTTCCTCTTCCCCCCCCCTATCTTTTGTTAATTGTTTTCCTTTTGACTGATTTCCTTTTTTCTTTTTAACATAGAATACAAAAACCCTAAACTCATTAAAATACCCCCTTTAATGTGGTCATGGCTGCTTATGCCTCTTTAGTTTAGGGGATTGCTATGGCAAGAATTTCAACTGTTGTAAAGTTGGAAGATGTGTAGTAGTAAACTAAGCAGCTGGGCACTCTTCTGCATTGGGTAGAATTCTTTTCTCTTTTGCCTTCTCCTGTGCTCATGTCTGCATTATTGGTAGCATGTGAGAGCTATATTTCAGTTAAAATCCTGGTGTAGACAAAGTAATAAACACATTGGCTATGAAAAGATTCTGCAGCAAAGGAGCAAATACAATGATAGTAGAACAGGTATGCTTTCTGTAAATGCTTAATGGATGTTTAGTAACCCTCACTTTTTCCCCTAAAGTGCAAGAAAGGTATAGTACTTCAGAAGAAATTTAAATCAATTTACATATACCACATGCTCCATTTTGGAGAAGCTTAGTAGTTTAGTTATTTAAAATGCTAGGAGCACTTTTCCAAATCTTCCAGGAGCCCTTGATACAACCTAAATTGCTGCACTTAAGATGCAGTTTGAAGAATGCCCACTGCAGATCTACCCTCTTGCACTATTTCAGCATTCAGTTTGGACTACTTATTTCTTTGCCTGTAATGTTGGGTGCCTTTATAGCGAAGTCCAGGTCTGCAGAGCTCAGAGCAAGAGAGTAACTCTTATGCCATTCCAGACATGCCCTAAATAGCTTTTCTACCTAGAAAATGATTTTGTAGCAATATCTAGGGCCCTTCCATGACTGAAAGTGGAATGACTGTTGAGTCCCATTGGAAAGTAAGATTCCCCTCCCACCTTTCCTGAAGGTGTGAGATTTCATTTCTAACCTTGCAGAGCACAAGATACAAGACTTCATAAAGCCACGTGTATAAATCAGTTATTCATTCAGGATTGAATCATGTACATCCCAAGTGCCAAGCAGGGAAAGTTCTGTATTTAAGGGAAGGAAGAATGGTTTTATGGTAGTCATATTATTAATCAACTTCCTTTGAAGTTGCTAGGGTTTAGGTCTTTAGCATAAAGTTCCAGGAAGATGGATTCGTGGGCATGTGATCTAGTCATAAGTATGGGATAAATTGCGCAGTAATGTTAAATGTTTATTACTGCATGTCTCTGTAACTTGCTGCATGGTTCTCATCTCTGTGTTCAATATAAAATCTATCTTGTTTTGTTAAACTAATATATTTCTAATTATAGCCATGGAGGTGCTAAGTTCATAATATCTTATACATATGATTTTTCTGGAGAGTTTCAGAAGAGCTTTAGACACTCTGACTGTCTTCAGAATGCTGTGATTAAAAAGTCTTGGTCCTATATTGGCATTGGCTCTGTTGTTGCTTAAATGAAGCCCCAGATTTGTGCAAAAAAGAAATGTGAAAAGAACCCCAAGTAACACTGAGGGAGCAGGCTTCTTCCTCACCCCGGTGAAAGTCAGCACAAGTTGCATTTCAAAATGTAATCCTTTGTGAAGTTAAGCTTTTCACAAAAAGAGCCAAAATGAAGTACAGTTTAGCCCAGTGACTGTTAACCAGGGTGACGAGGCACCATTAGGTGCTTATGCATCTTTTCAGGATCCTTCTATGCAATGTTAACACTGTGAGATGTATAAACCCAGAGACTCCAAATAGGAATCCATAGTGTCAGCAACATTCAGACCTGTCCTAGATGAGTTCTTTGTAACAGAAGAATTGTTCTATTATTTTTATGAATTGAAAAACTAAGTGAAAAAGAAAAGCTGGTATTTTCTGACGGGTGCCTTGAGTCTAACAAGTTTGAGTTTAGAATGGTTGAAAACCACTAGCCTAATCTTTTTTTCACTGTTTTGGCTTTTCCCTAAATCAGCAAAACACATTTGCTAGCAGGGTCATTACCTGCTAAGCATTGAGCTTTTAGGCAAACACTGCCTGCTTTGTGACATGTAAATACTTGTTTCCTTCATGTGTAAGATTGCTAGCTAGTGCCAAGTAGTGCATGTTGGTGAAGTCATTTTCTAAAATAGACAAAGAACTATTCTCCACCTCCCCAAAAGTACAGTTGAAACAATAAAAAAAAAAATCGCATTCACACAAATGCTCCAAATGGTTTACACAGTCTTGCCAGCTCTTGGGATCCTATTGTGAGTCTAGTTTTCTCTTAAAGTACAGACTTCTGGAGTCAGGAATACATGATAATCATAGCTTTCATTTAAAAAAAAAAAAAAGTTTCTGCTGCACAGAACTGATTGAAAACAAAATGAAAACCTCAAATTAAACAGCTGTAGTGAACTTCAAATTGATTTTATAACTCCAATTTAAAGAAGGACTTGCGAGAGCTTTAGTTTAGTTCTAAGAGCTAAGCATTACCTTAAGCATTAGCTAATGTTAATGGTAGACTTCACAGGGATTTAGAACCTAATTATTTGATTATACTATGGCTAAGACACATTCAACTTGTAAGAAATTGTCAAATGAGTAAAGCTCATGGAAATTATTTGATTGACTGAAGAGTAATTTTAGCTATTCTGGCCATTTAATCCTTCATTTTTAAATGATGGCTGAAAAAAATTAAGATGGATAATCCTTTAAAATTAATATTAATATTACAGCTTTATAGTTGAGAAGCCACTTAAATTATAAGTGTCTATTTTCAGGTGTGTCTGCTTTAAAAAATATTTGCCCTTTAAGTTACAATTTCTTGTTCTTTTGTTTTCCGTTAAAGGGGGGGGTTCCTTTAGTTCACATGGAAAATTCTGGGAAAGTTTTTTGAAACCTGTTAAGAAAATGGTGTGTGGCAATATAGAACTTCTCAGTGGGATGTCTTTTGGTTCTGAGCATCCAAATGATTTGTAGTTTATTCACCTGCTTTATAGCCATCTTTTTGATAGATTTATGTTAAGTAAGATTAAGGGTGGTTAAATGTGTGAGCATTCTCTACAACACAAACATGGAGAGGGAGGAAATTCCAGTCACCATACATGAAATCCTTCACAGGAGTCTTGTGTGATAATGACCAGGGATCCTAGTTTTCCATTTGTCATGGAAAACTACAGAATCCGTGGTCTTCCATGATCTACTGACGGTGGCGTCCTGTGGGGAGGAGGGTGCTACTGATTGGCCAAGAGGCAAAAACCGCGGCAAAAAATAAGAGAGAGCGGCAGTGGTGCCACTGAATGCTGCCATACTATTGGTGGTTTGCGGAAAAATGCAGTTTTTTTGTGTGTTAAGCAGATATTTTTTGCTTATTTCTTGCAGAACACCGGGATCCCTGATAATGACAATGTAAAGTAAAACTTCAATTACAATATCAACAATATCAGTAAATATTCAAAGTTGAAATAAGTTGATGGCATTGCATTGCATCTTGGGGACAAAGCATTAACATACACCTTCCTACTATTGAGATGCTTTGCTGGTTTAGCTTGGAGCCTGTGCCTCCTTTTCCAGTGTTCAGGACCTGGTGTAGAGCTATACATTTTGCTGGGTTTTTAAAAAAAATTTTTTCACACCAGTGTAAGAACAGTTTACATTAGTGTAAAGACCACAGGTGCATCCACATGAGTGCGTGCGTGTGTCTGGTAGCGTCTCAAAGCCCTTTGAGATGCTGTAAGAGGCACGTGTGGGAACGTGGGGGCAACAGACCCCAGGATATCCAGGGGTCAGAAAAAAATGTGGGGCAAAAAGTGGGGCAGGGCATGGTCCTGGACCGTGCCCTGAGACAACCAGAGGCTTGGTCCTTCACAGAGATGCTCTGGTAGCCAGCCAAAGCATCTCTATGGCTGGCCGTCTCCCCAGTACTGACACACACTGCCTGCCTGTGCAGGGAGCTGGACCTGGGCTTCTGCCGGTAAGTAGGGGGTGGGGAGGGCTGTGGGATGGGGGAGGGGACCATGGGGGGACCTCTGCCAGCCCTGCTTGCTGCCCCAGCCCCCGCAGATCACTGCCTTGCCTGGCCCCATTGCCTGCCTGCCCGCCCCCGGCCCCATCCCCTTCCTGCCCCCTGATTGCTGCCCTGCCTGGCCCCAGCATCCCAGCAATTGAAAAAAGAAAAAGGAAAAAAAAAGCCCT
>NW_005842186.1:1810770-1820649 GCF_000455745.1 Alligator sinensis | reverse complement strand
CCAGTGGGGGATGGGGCCAGGTGGGGCAGCATTCCAGGGGGCTGGGGGAGCAAGTGGGGGTGGAGCATGTGGGCCCTGCAGGGTGGGGTAGTAGCCCCTGCGAGGGCCATAGCCCCTGTGTGGGGGCTGTAGCCCTGTGGGGGGCAGCAAAACATATAGGTATTTAGAATTCATTTTATTGTGATGATAGAGATACTGGTAGGCTTCCAAGTTGCTTTAACTTCACAGATATATCAATAAAACATTGCCCAACTGATTGCTCTCTCTGTCTCTCACTGTCTTTTGTTTTAATTGTGGAGGAATATGGATTTTGGGGTATTTTACAGAGTGACTGTAAAAGGGGATTCCCTGTAGAGGGATTTTTTTTTTTAGCAGGGATTTTTCAGTTTTCAAATAAGGAACACCAGAAATTCCTGCTAGGGAGACCAGTGGCAGGACCCAGGCAGAGGAGGCTGCAGAGGGTCTGAAAAAAGGGAGGGAAAATGACTTTATGGCTCAATAATTAGGGCATTTCCTTGCGATACTAGTGATTAAGCTTCACGTTCCTTCTCTAATATGAAGTGATCTGGAATGAAAAAGTTTGGTTCAGCTGAAGTAGAGTAAGAATTTTGAGCCTAGTTTCTGAATATCCAAGTTCAGCAACCCAGAGTATGAGGGTATAATGCACGCTGCTTAGTGCAGCATGAGACAAAATTTACAAATCTTAGAAATAGACCTCCAGCAGAATTGTTCTTCTAGTCAGCCCGATGTGGAATTCCATAATGGGAACTGGCAGCACTGGGATGTACCACCTGGCCAAAATTTAGTGGGACCAACAAAAAGAGCAAAGAAAAGAAATCTTCTTCCAAATAGATCCTTAGTTGGAACCATCTTGCCTGGATCAGTTGCTTTTGCCAGTGCCGAGGGACTGGCAAAATTAGTGGCCATAAGAATGGTGGCTGACAGTGTTGTAAAATGCAAGGTAATAAACATGTGATTTTTTTTAATTGTTTTTTTTTTTTTAATTCTATGTCCACTTAGGGCAGGGGTGTTAAATTAATCCAGCCCTGTGAGGTGGATGAGAGTCACTGGGCTGGACTGGGACTGATCCCTTTGTGCTGCAAGCTGTGCCTGCAGCACTGGGTCCAGCCTGCATGTTATATGCAGCATGTGCCAGTCCCACTCCAGTGCCCCACCAGACAAGGCCTTTGTGTGTTGGCTCTGGTATGGCCTGATTTAGATTGGTCTCAGAGCCTGTTCAGCATGTGCTGCATACAGCATGTGCCCTGTGCCATATGCAGCATGTGGGGCCAGGGCTGACAAGTGTCCTGTGTGGTGCATAGGGTAGGCTCAGAGACCAGTGGGCTGTAAATTTCATAGTTATGGGCTGGAAGGGACCTTGCAGATCATCGGGTCCAGCCCCACTGCATGTAGGTAGGAAAGACTGCTGGAATCAAATGATCCCAGCAAGATGGGCATCAAGTTTCACACCCCTGACTTAGAGGAAGGGCCTTGGTTATAATTGAACGTAGCCTGATGGGCCCAGCAGTGCCTGAAGGAGTGGAACCAGCAGCAGAATAAGTGGCTTTGAGTGAGCAGGCATGTGGTGTCAAAGCCCTTGCTCATCTCCTGCTGTCGAGACCATGTTGAATGGGGCCCCAGATTCTGCAACAGGCAGAATCCCACCCCGCATCCACTCCTTCCCTTTTTTCCCCCTCTGGCCACATCCCCAAATTCAAATGTGTATGTTTGACATCCCTGGTATAGAAGATAATAATGAAATTGATAGTTTGCTCTAAGCTTGAATATTGTGTTCAGTTCTAGTTGGTCGTTTTGGGGAAGGAAAAGCAGAAATAGGGGCAAACAGTCAAGTAAAATGTATTAGTTGTGGGAATGCTTCCTTAAAAAAAAGAGATGAATTAAGAGGAAGCATGAGGTGAGTACTTTTAAAAAAGAATAGATTGTCCTATGCTGTTTGCTTCCCTGCTCTCATAATATAAGCACAAAGGGGTATCCAATTAATGAGCAACAAAGGTTGATCACCTTGGTAAACCTAATTACGGCATTGAAAACGAGAGGTTATTTAGCGTTTTTTTTAAAAAAAAGAAAGTACTTGCATAAATGAGTGACCATAGTTGGTTCCTTAGATAGAATAAGCAATTTATAAGAGAGATAAACAGAGGCAGGAGTTGATATATTGTGTCTCAGGGCATAAGTCATGTTAGAGACTTGCTTATGAGAAGCTGCTTCTAAAGCATCTAGGCCTGACCACTATTGTAGACAGAATACTTGGCTAGATAAATTAGTAAATATGAATTGCTTCAGCAATTTATATATATAGAAGATCATTAATTTTTTTTTAAATGTTAGAACATGGGAGTGCAAATATTTGGAATTTTTAAAACAAGTTTACTATTTGTTTTAAATTAGATGCATTTTATTATGAAAGTATAGATCAATCTATATTTATAAAACGGATATATTTAAAGGCGAAATAAATGTTGAAGTTATATAGTTGTCAAAAATACTGCATTTTCTTATATGTAATGTATCTCCAAATATAATACACACCGTATTTTTGAAAGGCGTTATGACGATTTTTTTTCCAGTTATGGCAGCAGAGAGCAAGGGCTGAGTCTAATTTTCAACTGTTTCATCCTCCCTTTCCTGCTTAACTGAAACCTTAGCTGATGCAGAAGATTGGTCTTCATGGGTACACTCATGATCTTGAAAAAAACCTAAAGATCTGTGAATTAGGAAGCAGAATACCAGAAGCAGAATTGCCCTAAGAAATGTTAGCTGGATTAGTGGAATGATCATTAAAAAGAGAGAGAAGATTGTTAAAACCCATGAAATATAGAACAATGGACCATTAACTCAGTGGCCCATTAATAGGCCATTGATTCCTCCAGCTGCCTGGATAGTAATACCAGAACTGATGCACTGTATCAGCTTCTCTTCTTGATGCATGTGCTGCAGTTTTGGGGGGCTCATTTATAGGGTTGCCATATTTTCAGTTCCAAAAAGGACACCTGTCGCACATGCGGGGAGGAGGGGCAGGGGATATGATTGTGAGGGGCAGTGATATGATGTTGCCCTGGCCCTGCCCATTCTGTTGCCCCTGACTCTGAAACCACAAACCCCTGGCCCTGCTGCAGCCCCTCTCTCCTGACCTGGGGACCCCTAGCTTTGCCAGTGCCCCTTGCTTCCAACCCGCTGCTCCCCCTGTCCCTGCTGGTGCCCCTCACCCCTGCCCCGCCGCCCCCTGTCCCACACTCTGGACCCGCAGACCACAGCCCCTCGTTTCTAAATCACAGCCCCCTGCTCCTTCTGTCTGCCGGCTTCCACACCCCTGCAACCTTTTTCACACAGTGGGCTGCTGCCTACAACCCAGCCCCCTCCACAAAATGCAGTCCTGCACCCCGTATTGATCAGATGCTGCTGCAAGAGGAACAGATAGAAAAAGGCAGGTGCTAGGATCATGGGCAGTGCTAGTATCATGCCTTCTGTGTGGAGGCAGAGAAACTAAACTGAACTTGGGAGTGCTAGGACCCTGGGGACATCTCTGCCCCTAGCGGGGCAGGCATTTCCCAGCTGCAGCCCAGGTACCTGGACAGCTTCTCCCAGTGCAGGCAGGCACTGCTCCCCTTGCACAGCTGAGCTGAGCAAAATCCTGGACATTTGATTAGATTTAAAAAACCTGCCCAGACACAGATTGGAGGGTCAAAAAAGAGGACATGTCCGGGGAAAACCCAGACGTATGGTAACCCTAGGGAAAAGGTGCTTGCCTTATGTTTGAAAATATGGTATATTTGGACAACTTAAAGTTGTGGTGTTTTGTTTCAGGCTTAATAGGCGGCTAAATGCTTAAACTTAACTGAAACGTATTGTCTGTAGAATTTGAAACACTAACAAATAAACATGTTTGAAGAGAGGGCAAGAATTGGAAGTGTTTTAAAACTGATCTTTCTCTTCATTTTACCACACCTTCCATGAAAATGGAAGGGAAAATTGATGGCAATAGGAGAGAATCCATAAATCACAATGGGTAGCTCCTTTTGGCATCTTAAATGAGATGTGCAGAACTAGCTCTCTTTAAAGCAAAGCAGAATTACAAATAATCCAAATAGTGCTTGACTTTTCCCTTTCCCTTTACAGAAAGTAGAGGCGTCTTTGTACCAATGCCCTCATCTTCTAGGAAAGGAGAGGATTTGAGCATTCTCAGCTGAATTAGAGGGGAAGTGAGGTTTTCTTCAAGGGTATATCAAGCCACTGTGTACAAATTATGTTTCTTTCTTGCTATGGAGAGCTCATGAGCAGCTTTGCATATTTTTAACCGAAAAATGTTAACTGGATAAAATAATTTTGCAGCTGAAATAATCGATCATACAGAATAGGCTTCCGCAGTTTAGTTGTTCTAAATATTAATGCATCACTAGTGATCTACAGTTGCCTTTCTAAAATATGTACAGACTTTAAAATAAGTATTTACTACATTTTCTTTTCATGTAAAAATGTAAGTCTAGTGGTTTGCTTTTCTTATTTCAAAGCAAATGTCTTTGATGTTGGTAAATAAGCAGCTGTAAGCAGAGGGATTAAGGAGCTTCTTTCCATGGTTTAAGAACAAATTTACTTATTTAATGAGGAATTTTTTCTAAGTGCCAATCCTGCAAACTCAGGGCGGGTCTACCCTACAGGCTTCCCACTGCATGGTTCTTTTGATCAAGACTCTTGGGGAGGGCATTTGCTTTACTGAGCATGTTTAACATACTGAGCATGTTTCGCTCATGGGAAGGTAGTTTTATTTTAGTGAACAGTAGTGAAACTAGTGGTGGGTAACCTGGCATCGATGTAAAGGGGGCGTCAGAACAGACTTAAAGGGAGTGTTGCCTTACTTTGCTGATGAATCCATGGTGGTTGGAACTGGTGGCACTTAGTGGATGGGTTTGGCCCAGTTGGAGAGGTAGCTGAGGGCTGGTGTTCCTAGTCCCCTTGTCAACCTCATGTCATCTGGGAGACTTCCTTGTTGTGAGGGAAGGTGTCCATGCAGCCTGCAGGTACCAGTGATAAGATGTTAATGCAGTAGCTTTACTCCTGTATCCACCTGTGTCACTGGGGTGCAGCTGCAGTAGGTGCTGCAAGAGGGTCTAGGGACCCAGTGGCATCTGCATTCACTCACTGGAGGCTGGTCACACTGACTGTTTCTGCACCCCCCCCGGGTGGGGACACCAACTGCCCAGGGTGCAAACATTACCAGTTAAATCTCAGTTAATGATGCAGAGCATATGTTTGTGAGTATATCTACATCTGTACTCAAGGGATGTTTCCAGATGAGCGTGGATGTTTTGCTCCCTGGGGACAAGTAGCAGTGGTGCACTTTGCAGCTACTTGTCCCTGGGGAATGCCTGTGCCATGTGCACTTTGGGGTGTAGCAAGTTACCCCAGAGGCAGTAGGGGAGGCTGAGGCCAGCACTGTGCTGGCCCTGGCAGCCTTACCTGGGGTCCTGGGAGCCTCCTGGGGCTGCAGCAACAGTGATCCTGCTGGGCGGAGCCTTGCTGACAGCCACAGTGCAGCTCCATGCGACCCAGCTCTGCTTTTCAGTGGTGCATGCTGCCTCTGCATATGTTGCTCGTTTTTTTTTTCCCATGGATATCCAGGGGTCAAAAAAACCCTCAGGAAAAAAAACCCAGCAGTGCGCGCACAGGCGGCATGCCCTTTCAGTGTGGAGAACACCTGACTGTATGGTATGTGGTGCTGCAAACCTGTTTGCGGCACCACATACTGCACGGCTGCGCTCGTCTGGGCGCACTCTAGGAGTGCTTTGCTGATATATACTCCAGTATAGGTAAAGCAGTGCTAATGTATGCGTAGGCTCATTCTGAGAATGAAAAGCCAAATTGTGTTCTTTTCCTCTGCCTTCTCCCTTTATTAGACCTTGTTTTTCCAAATTGTGTAAAGGGTGTGGAGATCCCCAGAGATTTTTACTTACAAAATAAAAGGAAGTTGTTATGCTATTGAAACCATGAAACACTGTCAAGCCATTTTTGTTTACTGTTCAAAGTAGAAATGTACTTTTAAGGATGTGTACTCAGAAAGGACCACATGCTTAGACATCGAGGATTTGCATATTTGATGCCAGGCTGGCAAAACTATGGTGTCTACCATCTTGCCACTCATCTGTCCTAGGCTTGACTCAAATATTGAAGCTCTGTTCATTTAAAGTGGAGGAGAAGCCACGCAGTGGTGTGTTACATAGCTCAGAAAAGTGTTCTGTTTGATGCCTCAGTAGGTCGGGAGATCAGAATTCTAGCGGTGCTTGGAAATGTTCAAATTTAATTGGTGGATTCGCTTTTACATTTCTGTGTATGTCAGTCTAAACCTAGTCTGCTTTCCTGGAGTCAAGGAAAAGAGGTGATTTTTGTAGGTCAGATTATATTGTTCAAGGTACTTATTGTATAAATAGCATTTAGCTACTATTAACAGGACTTCAATAGCGGCTTCTGTGAACAGATCTGTAAAAATGTGTGATTTGTCGTTGTTAGACTAAATGCCTATTTGAAGAAAAGTGCTTTTTTTTTTTTTTTTCTTCCAGGTGGGTAGTTAAACTGGTGGGACCCTGCTATTGAGAGACTTTTGGTTGTTAGAGAACTGCCATAAGGAATATGTCTAGTGGTTTGCTGCTGCTATGTTAATAGCTTAGTACCTTTTTTAAATGGAGACCTTCAACTCGAAAACTGGTATGAGTTGACACTACTATGTCAAATTGGTTTGTATTTTACTTGACTGATTTTCATAGTCATGTACAGTGTGTCCATACGCACGCAGGAGTGGAATGGTACATTGTAGGGGTTTAGGTTGTAGCCGTGTTGGTCTAAGGATATAGGCAGACAAGGTTCCTTGGGTGAATTTGATATCTTTTATTAGACCAACCCAAATGGTTGGAGAATAGTTATTAAGCAAGCTTTCGGGTTCAAAAACCCTTCGTCAGGCTAAGGAAGCTGCAGCAGTCGGTGTGTGCTCTTCCTGGATGGGATGAAAAGTAAAGAAGCCAGGGTCTGGGCTGGGCTGGGGAGTCAGTTGTCAGGCAGATTGTAATGTATCAAAAATCCAATGTCTGTGTTTAGTCCATGATCTCTAGTATCCAGCAGGTTGATGAAATGGAGCTCGTAGGCTCGTCTCTGGGATGTGTTGTGTAAATTTCCCTTGAGGATCAGGACTGAGAGCATTGGATGAGGTATATTACATTTCTGGAGGTGCAGCTATAGGATCCTGAGATGCTGATGGCTCTGTTGTGGGGTGCAGTAATTGTGGGGGTGGTGGAGATGTGTGGGCAGGTTTTGCATTTCTTGTCCTGGCACGGTCTGGATCCTTTTGGTGTGTTCTGGGCTTGAGGAAGTTTGCTTCTGGTGATGAGGTTGGCGAGGTTCGGTGCTTGTCTGAAGGCTAGGATGGGTGGCTCTGGGAAGATCTTTTTAAGAATAGGGTCTTTTTCTAATATGGGTTGCAGTTGTTTGAGGATTTTCCGTACAGGTTCAAGGGATGGGTGATACGTCATAACCAGGGGTGTGCGATTTGTGGGTGTTTTTTGTTTTTGAAATGCAAAACCTGCCCCCACATCTCCACCACCTCCACTATTACTACACCCCACGACAGAGCCATCAGCATCCCAGGATCTTACAGCTGCACCTCCAGGAACGTAGTATACCTCATCCAATGCACCAAATGCCCTGATGGAAGATATGTAGGAGAGACCAGACAACAACCGCGCACCAGAATGAACGCACACCGAAAATCCATCAAAGACAGAAACACCCAATTACGGGTGGGGGCACATTTCTCACAGGAGGGCCACTCTCTCCAATCTCTCAGTCCTGATCCTCAAGGGAAATTTACACAACACATCCCAGAGACGAGCCTATGAACTCCATTTCATCAACCTGCTGGATACTAGAGATCAGGGACTAAACATAGACATTGGATTTTTGATACATTACAATCTGCTTGCATTGCAAGCAGTGTGGGACCCATGCCAGCCACTTGTGCTGAATGCAGTGCATGGAGCCATTGCAGCCTGCATGCCATTTGCAGCATGTGCCAGTCCTGGGTCATTTACTGTGCATGCGACACTATGGGCTGGCATGGGGTATGCATTGCCCATGGCTTTTGGGCTGGACCCAGTGCTGCATGTGGCACAGGGAGTCTGAGGCTCAGGCACAGGCTGCATGTGGTGCCCTAGACTGACCTCTTGTGTTGCCTGCAGCACTGCAGCTAACAGGTGCTGGGGGGCAGTGCATGCCCTGGGTCTGCCTCGTGCAATGTGAACAGCAAGCCCCTGGGCCGGTCGGTGCGTGCTGGACTTGGTGCTGCAGAGGCGGTCAGTCCTGGTCTGGCCCAGCAGGTGAGTTTGACACCTGTAGTGGACTATAAACTGAATATGAGCTAACAATTTGGCCTTTTTTTTTTTTTTTTGCAAAAAGGCCATCCGCATGCTGGGTTGTATTAACAGGAGTGTCACTTGCAAATCAAAAGAAATGATAGCCTGTATATATTAATGCACATGACTACAGTTTCTGGCCCTTCTCATTCAGGGGGTAAGTGGCTTTGCATTGCTTTGCTATAGAAGGTCCATTTGCTTTCTTTGCTACAGAGACTTAAAGCTATGTTATTCCCTAAATTGGAGCTCTAGGCAGGGTGATTAACACCCTTAAACTCAGGCACTTTGACTTCACACCTTTTGTTAACTTGCCTTAACTTTCCTGCGAGTAGATAAGCCTTTTTATATTGTTAGATCCAGGAAGCAAGCAGTCTTTATTAGGCGTTGTGTACACGGTAATGAAATAGGGCCTTTATCTTAGTTGGTGCTACTGGGCATTATATTGAGAAGGAGTATTGGCTAGCATGCTAATTATCCCTGCTTATCCTAAAAGGGTTGCAAGATATATTAAAATCCACATGCATAGCTAGTCATAGGTGCAAGGGGCCCTTTCGATTTGTGTGCCATATGAGATACGAAACCCCTTTATTGCAGCGTCAATACTGAGTAAAACCATACATCTTCCTAGGTATGACTTTTCTGGTTTCAAGGGAGGTGTTTTTGGCTATTGACTGCCATTGTAATGTAGAACTAAGACATAATACTTTGTTCACTCAATATTTTCTGCTAAATACGATTTAAAAGTATAAATGGATTTAGGAATGACATTTTGTCATTTACAGGGATGTAGGTTGTAGCTGTGTTGGTATAAGGGCATAGGCAGACAGAGTTCTTTGGGTAAATCTGGTATCTTTTATTAGACCAACTAAATAGTTGGAAAAAATTTTCTTAGCAAGCTTTCAGTTTTAAAAGCCCTTCGTCAAGCTGAGAAAGCATCTGCAATTGGTGTGTGCTCTTTCTGGATGAAAGAGGCGAGAGGCTGGTATGTATGCAAGAAATCCAGTCAGTGAAGATGTAAATTCACAGTTGGATGGGTCAAAAATTGGTTGATGGAGCGCACCCAGAGAGTAGTGGTGGACGGGTCGTACTCGACCTGGCGGGATGTGAATAGTGGGGTCCCCCAGGGCTCGGTCCTGGGGCCTACACTGTTCAACATCTTCATCAGCGACTTGGATGAGGGGATGGAAAATGCTTTATCCCAAGTTTGCCGATGGCACCAAGAGGTAGGTACGCTCGAAGGGAGAGAGAGTCTGCAATTAGACTTAGACTACGGAAGTGGGCAGATGGTAATAGGATGGGGTTCAATGTAGATAAATGCAGGGTGCTGCACCTGGGGAGGAGGAATCCACGGCATACATACAAGCTGGGGAGCTCTTCCCTTGTGAGCACAGAGGCGGAAAAGGATCTTGGAGTCATTAATGACTCCAAGATGAACATGAGCTGCCAATGCCAGACTGCAGGCAGC
>NW_005842186.1:1776558-1810691 GCF_000455745.1 Alligator sinensis | reverse complement strand
CAATTGGAGTACTGCGTCCAGTTCTGGGCACCGCACTTTAAGAAGGATGTGGCCTGCCTTGAGAGGGTTCAGAGGAGGCCCACCCGCTTGGTTGAAGGGCAACAGGGCAGGCCCTATGAGGAGAGGCGGAGGGACCTGAACCTGTTCAGCCTCAGCAAGCGGAAGCTGAGAGGGGATTTGGTGGTTGCTTACAAACTTGTTAGGAGAGATCAGCAACAAATAGGAAGGGCCCTATTTCCCCCAGCAGCACCTGGGGTGATGAGGAACACTGGCCAGAAGCTGCTGGAGAATAGGTTCAGGTTAGAGATTAGGAGGCACTATTTCACTGTTAGGGTGGCTAGGATCTGGAACCAACTTCCTAGGGAAGTGGTCCTCACTCCTACCTTGGGTGAATTAAAAAAGAACTTGGACAAATGCCTGTCTGGGGTCGTGTGATCCCAGCATGTGCTCCTGCCAGTGGCAGGGGTTCAGACTATATGATCTGTTCAGGTCCCTTCTGACCCCTAACTACTATGAAACTGAGGAGTCAGTGGGTGAGAGACAGGTTGGGGGGAGAGGCGGGGGAGGGGAGGGGGATGTATGTAACAGGTAAATAGTGGAGAGGTACCTGGGGAGTCAGATGTCAGGTAGGTTATAGTGTCTCATAAATACAATGTCTATATTTAGTCCATGATTTTTTGTATCCAGTAGGTTGATGAAGTGAAGTTCATAGGCTCATCTGTGAAAAGTGTTTTGTAAATTTGAGGATCAGAACTGAGAGATTAAAGAGAGAGTGGTTTTCTTGTGAGAAATATGCCCCCACTGGTAATTGGGTATTCTTGTCTTTAATAGATTTCCAGTGTGCATTCTTTCTAGTGTGCAGTTGTTGTTTGGTCTCTCCTAAGAATTTTCCATCAGGGCATTTGGTGCATTGCATGAGATATTACATTTCTGGAGGTGCAGGTATAGGATCCAGGAATGTTGATGGTTCTGTTGTGGGGTGTAGTCATTGTGTGGGTGGTGGTGATGTGCTGGCAGGCTTTGCATTTCTTGTCATGGCATGGTCTGGATCCATTCGGTGTGTTGGGCTGTAGGAAGTTTGCTTCTGGTGGTGAGGGTAGTGGGGTTTGGTGCTTGTTTGAAGGCTAGGATGGGTGGTTCTGGGAAGATCTCCTTAAGAATTGGGTCTCCTTCTAGTATATGTTGCAATTTGAGGATTTTTTGTATAGGTTGAAGGGAGGGGTGATATGTCATAACTGGCGGTGTGCGATTCCTTGGGGTTTTTCATTCTGTATTGCAGCAGTTCTTCATGTTGTATCCGGGTGGCTCTTTCAAATGTGCTTTTATGTCGGGGAGCGTCCTTGTATTTTTCTAAATGAGGAAAAACACATAGCTACTTGTTCTCTTTTTTTCTTCAGTAAAATACATTGCCTGCTTTTCTCAATTTCGTTCTGGTAGTGTTGGATGCATGATTTTGCTTGGGTCACTGCTAGATAAAGTGATTTTAATTCTAATTTCAGTTTTCCTCAATGACCGTCAAATGCTCTGCCCCAAGGCATTTGTCTCCCTTAGTTATTAAACGGTGGCAGATTCTTCAGACACAAACAGTGTGACACTTGCTGTAATAGGAAGCACATGGAGATGAGGATAGGGAGATGAGATATTGAAAACATAGACTACCTAGAAGGGGCTTAATCCAGTGCATGTTTCTCCATAACACTCTTTTCAGTTAGCATTGACTTGAAAATGATAAACGAATGGTCAATAGAGAGATCCACTGGCACAGAATCCAGCCCCTCAGTAATTGGAATTTGGATTATGCAGTTCTCATTAGTGCTGATGAAAGAGCATATAATACTGAAAACTCAGTTCCCTGTCTGTGTTGAATAAGTATAGTAGTTTGTAGCAGCTCTGCTGGTTTTCTTCAATCACTCTATTACATCATAACCCTCTTTCACTGAGGGCTAAGCTACTGCAGTTTACTTCTACTACATACTAGATGGAAGATATATACACAGGCAGTTACCACAGAGCAGCTGATGTGTAGTAAATCCCTGTCCCCTTTTAACTCACAGTTACTGCTTAGTTCATACCTGATGTCTTGGAGGTGGGTTTTTTTATAGAGAGAATTAATTTTATTTCACGCTGTCAGTTATATAAGAGGTTCATTAGGAGGAGGCCTGAGAACACTGCTCTGTAGACTTCCAAGCAATACTAGTTTGATACCTGCTTTTGGGAAATACCTTTTGGGGTTAAAAGAGGCTGTGTTTTTGTTTGTTTTCCATTTTTGTTTTTTGCTATCAGCTGTGTACTTAATTGAGATGAAATCTTAGTTCAGCTGTAGTCGGTAACAAAACTCTAGTGGGGTCAAGATTTGGGTGTTGGTAAAAGTTGCTGATTCAAGCAGGAATTGTGTATATTTTTGTAGTTCTGTGGTTATTTTGGTTGCAGCTTCATAAAACAATTGTCACTACTTAAAGACCAAAGAATGGAGATGGACAGCCCTGGAGACAATGCATTGTGTGCCTCTTCAGGAGTGAAATTATGACAAGGTTCAGTGTACATCTCTCACTGTGCTTGCACAAGTGTGCTATTTTGTGTGTTGCAGGGTAGAGCCAAACTCTGCTCATTTCCATTCCTCTGTTGCTTCCCTGATGATTGGGTAGGTCAGTGAAGTGCCAGGTTGTTCTGCTTGCCTATGTAGGAAGCACTGTCTAGTGATCGGAGGTCCCATCTTTTCACAACTTGGTTGGATGGATGGAGATGTATCTGAGGTATGGAAATGTGCGATACACTGCCAAATGTGTGATCCTCACATGAATGTGTGGCACCTGACAATCCTGTTTATTGATTTTATATAAATGTAATCAACTAATAAGCAAGCAAGTAAAATAGTGGTACTAACTTATTTTATTCTCATAATTAGATTCGGATAATACTGTTACATTTAGGATCACAGAATCAGAAAATCAGGTTTGGAAGGGACCTCAGGAGGCCATCTAGTGGTTCTAGTCCAACTCCCTGCTTAAAGCAGAACCATCCCCAACTAGATCATTCCAGGCCAGGGCTTTGTTTAGCTTAGCCTTAAAAAGCTCTAAGAATAGAGATTTCACCACCACATGTGCCCCAGCTTCCTAACCACTTTCGGTGCCCTCCACTGGACTCACTCCAACTTGTCCACATCCTATCTCTAGTGGGGGGCCCAAACCTGGACACAGTGCTCCAGAAGTGGCCTCACCAGTGCTGAATAGAGGGCAAATAATTACTTCCCTTGATCTGCTCGCACAACTCCTATTAATGCAGCTCAGTATGCTGTTAGCCTTCTTGGCAACAAAGGCACACTGCTGGCTCATATTCAGCTTACTGTTCACTGTAACCCTTAGGTCCTTTTCTGCAGAGCTGCTGCTTAGCCTGTTGGGCCCAAGCCTGTAGCGGTGCATGGGATTGTTCCATCCTAAGTGCAGGGCTTTGCCCTTGTTCTCATTGAACCTCATGAGATTTCTTTTGGCCCAATCCTCCAATTTATCTAGGCCACACTGAATCCTAGCCGCTTCCTCCAGCGTGTCTACTATTTCTCCCCAGCTTGGTGTCATCCGTGAACTTGCTGAGGGTGTACTCTATGCCATCTTCCAAGTCATTAATGAAGATATTGAACAAAATCAGCCCCAGGACTGACCCCTGGGGCACTCCACTTGATCCCAGCTGCCAGTTAGACATTGCACCACTGATCACAACCAGCCTGATGGTCATAGTCAGCTTTCTAGCCACCTTATAGTCCCATTCATCCAAGCCAGGTGTGGGCAAAATGCAGCCTGCGGGGCCCCTAAAAATTTTAGAAAATTAATATTAATCTGCCCTGGGCTGCCTGTCATGCGGCCTTCGATGGCTTGCCAAAACTCAGTAAGCGGCCCTCCACCCAAAATAATTGCCCACCCCTGATCCAAGCCATACTTCCTTAGCTTCCTTGCAAGACTGTTGTGTGAGACAGTATCAAAAGCCTTGCTAAAGTCAAGGTACATCACGTCCACTGGTCTTCCTGCATTCATGGAGACAGTCATCTCATCATAGAAGGCAATCCGGTTGGTCAGGCATGACTTGCCACTGGTGAATCCATGTGGACTGTTCACTACTTCTCCAAGTACTTAGAAATGGATTCCTTGAGGACCCGCTCCTTGATTTTTCTGGGGATTGAAGTGAAGCTGACTGGTCTGTAGTTCCCTGGATCCTCCTCCTTCCCTACTAATGTTCTAACATGAATTTGTTTGAAACAGCAAAGGTTTAAGTTACAAAATGTACAGAGAAACACAACTACTTTTTTTGAACCTGACAGCTTGATCTGTCATTTTGCTTTTTACAAGGTATTTGTTGAGGATATGGATTTGTACTTGGGAAGGATTAATCTTCCTTGTAAGCTAATTTCCCCATATAATAGCGATTAACTCTCCAGTTTATAGGAATCAGTCTGAAGATTTATTATGTACTTTGGTCTTGGAGACAAAAAAGCAAATATAAAAATGTCCTTTTAAAATATAATCCTAATCAGTATTTAGGTTCAAAAACCATTTTTCCACAAGGTTTTGCTACTGCAGTTGGCCAAGTTTACTGAGTTAAAAGTTAGGACACTAAGCTACAGGGACAGGCCATGACAGTAGGCTGATGCTCCACCCGTTGATTTTTACGGTCCCTTAATGTCTTAGAAGCCTCAGCTCCCCCTGAATAATAAATGGTTTCTCTCCTCTATTACATTTTTTTCCTGTATATGTGTCAAGCGAAACACACATGTTGACTTTTGGTCCTTGTAGAGGTTGCAGCAGGGAACTCTGTGGGGAGTGCAAAGTATCTGCTGCTTGGCCTCCAGGGGAGAGGAGGCCCTCTGGTGGGTATGATGTGAAGCAGTCTGGAAACTGTTGTGATTCTAGTAGTGGCACACTAAAACAGTGGTTTTCAACCCTTTTTCATTTGTGGACCACTAAAAAAAAATTTTGAATGGAGGTACAGACTCCTTTGGAAATTTCAAATGGAGCTGCGAAAGTGTGGGTATTCACATACTTTTGATCATAGTCATCTTTCGTGGATGCCTTAGATATAGTCTGTGGACCCACAGGGGTCTGTGGACCACAGGTTGAAAATCACTTCACTAAAATTTAGATGGAAGTGGACTGAAAAGACAGTAGTGGTTCTGTGGGTATAGCCGCTGCTAGATATCTGGAAAACAGCTGATGTCTCTCCCTGTGAGAAGTGGGGTTCTGAGTGCTGATGGGTGCCTTCTTAGGGGTATTGTTTTCTTGGTGCATAGTTATTTGATGAGACTGCTAAAGCTGTTGGTGGGTGCAGGATGTTCTGGAGGAAAGGGAGGGGATCCCTTGTGTGAAATACAGATAGAGATCTGGCTCTAGGAGGATCGTGACAGGCCCAGGCACCTCACTGCTTGATTGGTGCATGCTTTTTCTTATTTCAGAAACGTTGGCACAGACACCATGTGATGTAACGTAGTAGCCAGTTTTACACTCCTTGTACACTAAAGTTTTGATTATGGAATTTCATAGGGAATCAGAAGTTTGCATCTGTAAATGTTTTGAGCTCAGAATTTTCTGGCCATCTGGGAACTGATAAATCTTAGTGGAATGAGGAGCTTTTGGGACCTAGCATTTGGGAACTCTCCTTTTTATTTATTTACTAAGGAAATATACCTGTGGTTGTTTTATAATTTTTTAAAACTTTAAATTCTGTTTTACTGGACAATGTGACAGTTGTGTTAAGGATAATATACATTTTGTTGATCAAATTAGTTCAGCCTATTGACTTTTTTTATACCTTTTAGACATCTCAGCATTTATATTCTGCTAACAAAAAGCTCAGTTCTGACTGTCTGACATTTATCTTAACACTGCAATAATTTGCAATAAATAGAGTGGAAAGTTCATTAATTTCATTGTTTGTTTTTAATCTGCTTCATATGCTTTATTGTCTCAGCCTCAACCACTTGTAGCATTATTCATGCATATGCCTTGAAAGTCTACCAGTTCTGCATAGTAATTTTAGGGAAGTGAAGGTCTGCATGTGAATGCATAGTCAAGGACCCTGTGTCAAATGCATTGGCATACAAAATTATAACAGGATTTAGCCAAGCCTGTGCTAAAGGTAGCTCTTCATAGTTGTTGTGTAGTTCTCTCTGAGGGGAGTGTGGGATTGGGAACTGAAGGGGGTGTAGTGAAAATGCCCCTTGAAGTGAATGACGCATCTCTTTTCAAGTTTTATAAATTTTCATTTTCCCAGAAAGACAACATTTTGTGGTTAGTGTTGATGAAATTTTTACCAAAATGCAATACAAACATTCAAAAAGAAAAATAGTAGAGCTGTACAGAAGTAACTCTAAAGACCTAGGAGCATCACTAGTCCAGTTTTAATCCCACCCTTGTGTTATGCTGTCAGGATGTTTTAAATAGGTTTTGTTGTTTTTTGCTTAGTTTTTCATCTGCTGGGTTTCTTGTTCACCTCTGTAAATTGACAGTGAGCCTATTGAAACACCAATGGGATGGGTGTACAAGCCTGTCCAACCTGTGGTGTCTCTAGATGTGTAGGGGTTTTCATGAATCTGCTGCCTGCCTTGGGATTGTGTACTTCCATGACGGGGCATGGTGGGCTGATCCCTGTCTTTAGTACATATCCTTCTGTCTGTTCTTTCAGGGGTCAGCAGGCTTTTATGCTAATGCAGGCTTTTATGCTAATCCTTATCTTTTAGTGTTTGTGCATTTAAAAAGTTCAGTTCCTAAATGAGGTGTAGTGTCCAACCAGATTTTGAATCAAGAATATTCCTACTGTTATAGTTCAGGGATATTGGCCATATACGAATGCAGGAAACTGTGAGAAAGTGTCACTACCTGTATGGACATAAAATACACACAAAATATTTTTCTAATTTCTTTGTCATTAGTCACCTAAATTTTCACTTTAATCCATTCTGTATTCTCTGAGATTCAAATGGGGGTTGATAGTATTTACTTTTTTCAGATCCACTTAAACCACCCTGTCATGGATGATTTCTGTTCTTAGCTCTTAAAGATACTTCTTCAGAATGATTTTTTTTTCTTTCTTAAAAGCAGACCCTTCTTGGGTGGGAGGGGAAGAGAGGAGAAGGCAAGGGGAGACTGAAGAGGGAAGGAAGAGAGATGATTCTTGGTTACCTGAAAACCTTACAGTCCTCACCTTCATGGATTTCCAGCTTTGTTCCTGCTTATATCTTTGCTTTCATTTAGTTTCAAACACCCCAGTGAACTGGGGCTATCTTTTTATATTCTTCCTACTTTATCCTATACTCCATATGGTGTCTTACAGTTAGGTTGCTCTCCATTTTATCATTCACTAAATTTTTCCAGTTAGATCTCTTCTGCAAAATACTTCTGCCACTTGTTTCAGTGTTAGGGTTGTCAGTGGTGGGACTGGGTATAGAGCAATCTAAATTGCAGTGAGTCTAATCTTGGTGCCTAGTGAGGACTGAACGTTTAACATGGTCAATCTTTTGGTGCAGTTGGGTATTTTAGTCTGCTTATACCTTGTGGTGGCATATATGCTGCTGGTGTTAATAAATTACATTTATTAGCAGTATGAAGTATTCTTTATGCAGTGCCAAAGAATGTTTATTACTTGGAAAGTGTTCATAAAGATCAAATTTAACAAACAAGAAAAATAACCTTTATGGTATCACTTTATTTGTTCTAAACCAGGGATGGGCAAAATGGCAGATCCAGCTGGTGGCTGGACTCCATTTCCCAGCAGCCCCTGTCTGTGCTATTATTGGCCGGTCTCTCTGGAGATCTCGGGAGTAGCAGGGCTGTGCCAGCACTGGACCATCATGGCCCTGCACTCCCAGGGTCTCCATAAAGACCAGTGTGCGGTGGGTGGGGAGCTGCTCTGGGGCTGGGGCTGAGCCGTGATCTGCTGCCTGCATACTCCTGCCCATGAAACGCGTGCTCGTTGCAGGTGTGTGTGGGCGGCGGATCATGGCTTTGCCCCGGCCCCAGGCCCCCCAAGATGCCGGGGTCTCCTTGGCCCCAGCCCTATCCCAGCTGTCCAGCCATGTGCCCTGCCTACATGGGTCCTGCCCCAGTGGTGGGTGCACAGGGCAGATGGGCCAGGGTGCCCGGGTGGCGGGGCTGGGTCCAGCAGTGGTAGCAGAAGGAGCTGCCGCCTTGGGGGCTGCTGGGAAATGGAATCTGCCGTGAGTCCGATCCAGCCCACTGGCCACACTTTGCCCACCCCCATTCTAAACTTTATTTGCCATTCTTTAATGTCCAGAAATATGACTGTGGTTCAACAAATGTACTCCTTGACTAATATGTGGGCCTTTAATAGATTTTTTTTTCACTATTAAAATCTCAAGACTGCAGAGCTGCCGTAACATGAGCACAAAGGAGCTGGGCTCTTTTCTTGCTCACATAGCAACAGAAGAGTTATAGAAGCATCACTCTTGGTTTCATAGTTAAGGATGAATTGAGTATTGCATGTAAAGCTGTGATTCAACCATTTTCTATGCAAGTGGAATAATGTGAATCCTTAAATTTATAGCACCTACACTTTTAGTGCATAGAGTTTTCTGATAATGTATAAGCAAGTTGGTTATAGTTGAAACTAATGTGAATAATGATTGTTTTAAGAAATATAGTACCGATTATCATTTTCTGTGTTTCAAATGATCTGAATAATAGAATAATATAAATGCTTTAGACTTTCCTGGTAGTTGAACATTACTGAAAGCTTATGCATAAGCTACATTTTAATGATTAAAATTAATTTCCTCCTCCCCGTCTTGTGTTTCTAATAACTGGACGTTTCTCCTTTAGCATGGGCTAGTTAATGTTCTCAAGAATTTCACGTGGAACTCTCTTCTTTCAAACTAGCTACCCACGTCCACTTACATGGAGACCACCATGCAGGACGCATTTTTCTCGTTTTCTTATCTATTACCACCAGAGGTTATATAAGAGAGGGTTTGAAGGTCATGAGAGAATTCTGAATTGACCATTTGAGTGAGAGATTTCTTGATTCTTAGTTCAGGGGGAGAAGACTATGTGCAGAAGGCAAAGGAGATGAAGGAATCTTGTGCTCCATAGCAAACTGACTTCAGTCTATGAAACACTCAAGTGGGGTGAGGAAGCTAAGGCAGTGTTTTGTAGACAATTAATGTTGCATCTACATCTATCTATATATCTATATATCTCTATTTGGAGCCTTTTGCAAGGTCTTCATATCTGCTTAGCTGGGAAGTGGTGAATTGTAAGCATGAGTTGCCAACAAGACTGTAGCACTCAGGAAAGGCCATGTCTAAACCCTGGGAAGATCAGCATTGGTCCTGGATGCTTAAGGCTACAGAGTCCCATTTCCTTGAAGTATTAATAGACAGACTCTGTGGCCAGGAAATCTGCTGAGAGGCCAAAGGAAGAGTCAGTACTGCAGCCTACATGGGCTAAGGGAAACTTAAGAGCACTGCAGCCCAATGTAGTGGGAGCCAAATACAGCAATACTATAGTGTCTAAAACTAGTAGCTCTACCAAAAGGATGTAGTGAGGAAGTAGGTGGAAATTGTGACTTGCAGACTGCCTCCTTTCAAGTGTTTAAGTAATGCAGAGCAGCCTAAAACCTAGCAGCCATAAAACTCAGTTTAACTGTACAACCAAAGCGTGCTGCAAGTGCTTTTAAAGCACCTGCCAGAGCATACTGATAACTATTGCCATAAAAGATGATGATGATAACATTAACTGTAGCAGGAGTAGTAGTAGTAATAATATTATAATAATAGTTGTCTTCAAATTGATAATCTCTTGTTTAGGTTTTCTTGTTTATTGTTTATATATTACATTTTTTATGACAAACCAAGGTGATTCCAAAACACTGTCTATGTTACGATGGGGTTAAATTAATGAAACATATTTTTTTCTTTAGGGTAAAATAAACAGTCAGGGTGGAGTCATCATCCCCAAACTGAGAATTATGAACCTAGGAAATTTTTAAGTTGCGGATAAACTGAAAATGTCTAGCGTATTAAGGCCTGGCCATACAGATAGAGCACACAACTACCCTAACTATACCTATGTAAAACAATGACGGTAGGAAAAATATTGTTTATAATCTGGACCACAATGACCAATATGTCATCATCATAACATGGTTATTGAAGTGTCAGTATGAGACAGAATTCAGGTTGTTTGGGGCACTCTAATAATTTATTTCCATCTCTCAATGTGCTGGGATTTCTTCTCAGTTCTCAATTTTCAAATTAAGGTTGCACTAGAATCTCTCTGAAAAAGCAGATTACTTGGGAAGCAAACGTAAAATGGATGCTAATGAGACGCATGTAGAAACCCATAGTGCCATTTTAGTCTGTTTACAGAATATAGGACAACAGTATTTTAAAGATCAGTAGTGCTCATAATTCAGTTGCCAAGTATACCTGCTACAAAATGGGAATTTTGACTTCTGTGTCACTCTTTTTTTATTGCAAGTTTCCATTCACTGTTGTCAGGCTTCTCAGTTTGTTTTTCTTTTTCATTTTCTTTATTGCTCTACCTTTACATGTTTTGAAATAGTGATGACTGAGCCTTTGAATATCTCATTTTGTGCATATTAAATTTGTTTTACTTTATGAACAATACCAGAATTTGGAGCTATCCTCAAACTTTTCAGACAGATTTTTTCATGATTTTTAAATGTATATAGTTCTTTAGTAGAATAAAAATGCATTTGAATATGTTATTAATGTAGCGTCATGAAGTGCTTGCATCTGATAAAGATCTCTGTAGAAGTCAAATTTATCATTGTTTATCCTCCAGCTAATTTGTAGAAAACAGCTTGTTCCCCCTGCAGGTTTCTTTACAGCACCCTCTGGTAGTGATCTGTGGAACTGCAGAGGCAACATTGCACCAGTGTATCAAAAGAGAGAAAGCAGCTACTAAGGAGAGAGACAAACAGATTAACTTCTCAAATACTACTTCTGCAAGAAAAAATACTAGGGAGAGTAGCTTTTCCAGTCTTTTTCCCCTCAGGTCAGAAAATAACATCCATATGATGTTCATGAACCTTGTGGAACCAGATTGCTAAAAATATTGATAGAAGAAACCAGGGGAGGGTGAATAGTGACTGAGAAGTGGATTCTCATTCAGAGCCGGTACAATGCCAAGTAATGAAATTTTGTCTTTTTACTTTCATGTAAATCTGCTGCTCAAACTTGAAGAAAAGCCTACAAGAAAGAATTCTCCAAAAATGGGATGGAATGGAAAACAAACAATAGCCTGCAAATTCACATCAACCTCCCGCCCCCGCCATTAAGCAATTGGTTGCTCTTACGTTGGCTAAAATGCATCAAGGGAAATTTCATAGGGATTGCATCTGAAGAGAGCATTGAGCAAAGAATGCATGTTTTACTGTACTCAGTAAAAGATGGTACTTGATGGCAAGGTAGATACATGTATAATGAACAGTTGGAATCTCAGGGGGCAAAAAATAGCACAATTTTTATACCTGGAAATTAGTCCTCTTGATCTGTCTAAAGAAATGTTAGAACTTTGCTTTATGTCTTTTGTAGGACCAATAGCAGAGATGACTTCCTTGGTTTATGCAAATTTAAAATCTTACTCTTCAAGCTCCATCTAAAATATACAACTGCATTTAGATCTTATGTAGGCCTAAGATAGAAAGAAGGTAAGGAAATGAGTTAAAATGAAAGATCATATTTCTTTGAGGTGTGGAATGAGGGACTAACCTCACTTTTATCTGAAAAACCAAACAAAACCTTCTTATAAAAACTGATTAAACTTTTCTCTTTAAATTATTAAAAGGAAGGTGAGTTAGGAAGTTAATATATTTTCTGTGGATTCAGTGCGAGACTTGGTGAAATTTGTAGTAGAGACTCAGGCTAGCTCCCCACTGAGCATCAAATCAAGGGTCTTATGAAGACATGTTGCTTTCCTAAAGTAGGAGATAAGTTTGCAAAACAGAATGGGCCAGGATACACAGTTCTGACTTTGAGGCATGTATTTTTTCAGAACTATAACTCATTTACTTTTCAAAAACATCTGAAAGAAACATATTTTCTTCAGTTGCAGGGGATTTTTCCTTCTTGCACACCAGGTGATTTTGCTCAGCTTGGTTAGAGCAGTATTTCCTTGATTCCAGTAGGAAATAAGGAAACTAAAGAGATTGTGTCAGCAACCTCTTTGTAGAGGTGTTATTGCTGAGGTCCTAGGGTGGACCTCAGACATGGGCTACAAGAATCTGTGGTCTGTGCTGAATGATGCTCCGTGAGAAGTAAGTCTTGGCTGAAATACTGATATTTGCTTCACTATGGTGGGGACGAGGAGGGAGGAAGTAATTGGACAGAAATAGAGAAGTGGCTAACAGTAGCTTGATCTTTATACACAGTTACCTGTATATTGGAAGAAAGAATAGAAAGGGACTACCTCCAGAAACCTGGCATGACTAATAACAGGATATCTGCTTATGTGACTTGTGGACTTCAGTCCTCAAAATAAGTAACCTTATTTGTTTAACTGAACAGTTTTGCTTGTGGGAGGAACCATTCTGGGCAAAGACTGATTTAGCTGATTCAGCATTTATATTTTATTCTTCACTTATAACAATTTAGCGAGTTGGCCTGCTTGCGAGTTTTGCCTCAGCAGTATGTAGCCAAGGGGGCTGGGCTAGACAGTTCAATAAAATACCTCTTTCTGTAGGATTTTGCTTTTTATTCTGTCTGGCACCTGAGAGAAGCCATCAAGTTCTTTTGTCACTGTTCATCTAAATGATAAACAGTGAAGGAAGGCATGGAAAATGTTTTTACTATTCTATTCTTTACTGCTTATAGTTGCAGGAGGTTCTGACCTCGCTGGAATTGATGATTCGGACCACATCATAAGCCAAAAATGGGTACGTTGGAGTCTAGTAATTCAGCAGCCTGAAGTTAGTGGTTGTTCCCATTGCTGATTGATTTGCCAGTGGATTGCCCTTTAGTGCATGAGTTGGCAGGTTATCTCCATTATTAGACAGCAGCATTTCTGGGAGGAATTGAAAGGCAGGAAGTTTCCTGTATACATCCATTTCAGAAAAAAATCTGCTAGTGGAGAAAGAACAAATTCACCTAAGGTACTGTTTTCATGAGAGCTTCTGTTCACTTTAGCTGATGTGCTGAATGTGTGCAGGAGACCTGGTTATTACTTGAATGTGTTTTCATTGGATAACAATGCCATTCACGTTCATTAGGCCCCCTCTACGTGTTACAGGAACAGCACAATTAACTGGTTAATTGTGCAGCTACCTGGAGACCAGCAACATGTGCAAAGTAGCTAGTAAAAAGCTCCAACCAGCTATAAAGTTAGACTTTGAAAATGTGTACTAAGTTTACATCTGGTTGCTATCAAGCTTTAATTTATTTGCCTCTGCAGTGATCCTCTGGCCCTAAGGGTTTCTCACATACCTGGGGTAGGGGGATCACCCCTGAAGTGATCCTCTGGCCCTGGGAGTTTTTCTGTACTCCTGGGGGTGGGGGGATCACCCCTGCAGCTGGGAACCCCTCAGTTGGGGTGTGCGGGGCTTGTGGCTGCGAGAGCCTACTTCTTGCCAGTGGAGGAAGAGCCTGGGATTGGGCTTCCCCTGCACCAGCAATAAGGCACAATGGGATCTAATGTCCAGTCCCACAATTATGCCTCCTGCTATGCACATGTGGCATGGCAGGAGATACGATTGTGTGAATTGCACATTGGATCCCATCACACCTTTGCCTGCACATTTAGAGGGGGCCTTATTCACATAATGAACTGATCATTCAATTCCTTGAATTTTTCCTTGGATAACAATGCCAGGCTTGGGCTTTTGAAATACGCTTCCCAGTCTTAAGAGTTTGAGATGGCACTGGGGGGCTCTTCTTCTGATGCACTTGTAATCTATAAGAGTACAGACTAAAGATTCGACAAATTTGTGAAATGTTGCTTCTCTGACTTCAGTATTTTTCTAAGAGATTGTGCAGGTAGCAGTGAATCTTCGTGTGCTCTTGTCTGCTGGATAACTAAATGACTTGTGATTATGTATGAAACTTTTAGGGAGTCTAATACTATACTTTCGAAAAGTATTTTCTTAAAGTGCCTTTCAGTTTCTAAAGTGTCACCTCTTCTATGAGCAGTTGTACCAGGTAATGGATAAGGCCTTGGGAGCTGGAACTTCATGTTCCATTATGTTAAAGTAATGGAGGCAGATTTTTATCTCTTCTTAAAGAAGCTCACAAGGAGATGAACCTGCAAATTCTCCTAATTCAGAGGCTGTTGAACACCTGGATAACTGGAGGTGAGAGAGCTGAAATGAAGCCTTTAGATAAATAGATCAATCCCAGAGGGGTTCAGAGAAAGTTTAAGAGAGAGGGAATATATATATCATGGGTATTAAGGCAAGAAAAGGGAGCTTTTTCAGAGAGGTGGAATCAAATGGAGTTATACCACTGGTAGTTGTGGGGCGGTTATGTTGAGGAGCTATTTTCAAGAATTCCTGCTCAACCTCTAAATCTCTTCCTGACCTGACCTGTGCTAACTGTAATGGTACTGGGACTGAGGTTTCAGTAGGGACAGGAAGCATAGTATTGTAGTTCAAACTATGCCAAAAGCCAGTTATCTTCTGAACACTTCCATACCAAGTGTTGCACAGCAAGCAGTTCTGATGGGGTTTGCTAGTACAAAGAGCCAAATGTGGAGTCTCAGCCCTTTTGAAATCCAGATATATGCAGTTTTGTTTTATAAGCCTTGGCAAATGTACCAGTTGGTTAGGGGCAATCTCTAGTCCCTTTCCAAATGCCCCTGTGAAAGTGTTTTTTTTGCTAGATGGGGAAGGCAAGTGGAGGGGGAAGGGAGTAAATTAGAAATAAGTATGATGGAAAAGGCAAATTTCAAAGAGACGACGGAAGAATGTCCAGCTTTGACCGTGGTGTTGGATACTTTTGAGAGATGCTTGTTCCAGAGGTTGCTGCCAAGGAAAAATACTGCAGGAGAAACATCTGTTGTGTCTTATCTCTTATGTCTGGTCTATGCTACAGTTTTGCCAGCAGAGCTTTTTTTGGCTTTTTCTGACAGATGTCCCTTGGCTGATGTATCCATGTTGGCAAAACCTCCTGGTGCAGATATAGCTTTGCAGACAGAAGGTGGCTCCTGGTGGCTTTGTTTCTGTCACTTTGGGTGGTGATCCAACTATGCTGGGGGAAGGGGTGGGGAATGCGTTTCTGCTAGCACATGCCACTTCTCCCCCAAAGGGCTCTGCCCCTGTGACTGTGCTAGAACTGTACAGCTCTAGTAGGTCTACAGTACAGAAAAGCTCTTAACTGTTTCCCAAGTCTCATGGCCTAGCAGATGCTCTTGGAAGAGAGTACGGTGTTACTCTACAAAGGATAAATTGAATCTAAATGCTCTTTTCACTTTATAATGTACTCTGTGGGAACACCTACACATGTGAATTTACTGTGCAGTAACCAAAATTAATGCACAGTACGGGTGCACGTCTAAACGTGCCAGCCCGCACTGTGCAGTAAATATGGTGTCTTATGCTTACTTGAGCGTAAATTTGATACCTGTGTTATGCAGGTATCAAATTTATGCCCCATTAGTTACTGAATAGTAGCACACGTGTAGACGCATTGTTGCACAGTAACCCAGGGGGCATCCCTGGTAGGTCTGCACAGCTGCTAGGGGGCCGGCCTGAGCCCAGCCTCAGGGCTTCTGACTAGCCACCTCTCCTGGCTTCAGTTTGAGACTCAAGTTAGTCCCAAGGTCTGGCAGCCGTGTGGCCAGAGGCTGGAGCTCCCCACAGTGGTCCCAGGGGCACATGGCTGCTTGCTGTGATCTTGGATTAAATTTAGTCCCAGGTAGCCTACATGTGTAGATGCTGGCCTATTCCTGTTTACTGAGCAGTAAATTTAAACTGGCATCAATACATGTGTAGATATGCCCTGTGTTTTGCAGAAACTTAAGTGGTTTGGGGATAAAACATTTTTAGTCATCTCATAACTACCCCTTTCATTTTCCAATCACATTTTAAAAAGATTTTATCATCCCTTCAATCAATCTTTTTCTGTCAGTAACTACAAAATCTTCGGTTTCTCAGTACACTTCTATGCTGTGTCATTTACTTTACTAATACCATAGTAGTTGGCTATCTTGCTCTTAGGTCTCTTTCTCTCACTTTCTTTTTTTAATGGGATAACTTATTGTTGTACTTAGTTTACCTTTCTGCTTAAAGAACTTAAGACCATGATTACAGACAGCTGTGTTTAACCTGGTAAAAATCTGATTTCTGAGAAAGTGCTGGTCGATTGTAGAAGAAGGGAGGGTTACATGGGGTGAGGGGGTGGATGGTAAAAGCCACCTAGAGATGCATTTTGTAATCCTTGCATTCATATTCACTGCTTGTAAACTAAACACTACCTGATGAAGGAAGACGCTTCAAGGGATCTGTTGGAAACAGCACTGAACTAGATGCAACGCTTTTCTTTTCTTGCAGTTCCCATGTTAATGAATGGCTCAATTTTTTTGCTTTTGTTTTTACATTCTTTTAGCCATGATCAGCTCTGTAGCATTAGGTCATTACAGAGTAGCTAGCAGAAATAGCTTTTTCACGAGTACATATTCCTTTATTACTACCTCTAAAATCATAGTAGGCCACAAGCGGAACAATTTTTCCTTGTAACTGAAAGCTAAAGGCTCCTTGTCTATAATGACAACCTATATTTAAGTTTCTTGGCATTAATTAAGGAAAACGCTCTTCACAGTCACCCATAAAAAGTAATCTATTGAAAAACATCATTTCATTTGTTAAGAAGAATAAGTGAGGGTGCACGTTTTACCATGGTATCCTAGGCAATTAGCACTCAATCAACGTCATCTGCGTGATCTGTATTGTAAGAGGGCATCTACCCACAGAATCTATTATCATTTAAAAAAGAGTTTCCAGCTCCATGCTTGTCAAAAAAGATCTTTCCCCATGCAAAGTAAAGCACGGCTGTTTTTCACTCCTGTAGTCAGACAGAATGTGCCAAAAGCACTAATTGTAAACTTTCCTCATTCATCTTTGTGGGATGTAAGTTTCAAAAGCTATTACCATTTAAATGCAAATACTATGCAACAGCTCTCCAAAATACACAGTTTTGCAAGCATGAATTCCAAACAGGGTTGGGTCACTTGTTTGTTTCTGTGCTGGAGAATGTACACATGAAGGCCCTTGCTACTGTAGGGACGGATCTGTGTTCAAATATTGCTTCTGCTGGACTGTTTCATAACACAATAAGTGATAATCAGCTAATCACCTTAACATGCTCAACTTGCACTCTCCAGGGAAGAAAAAGGCTATTTTTAAACATTATTAACCCTTTCCTCTGGTGTCCTGTCATGTCCCGTGGTAGAAGAAGATGCGTTAAGAGCTGGATTTGAACTGGGTTCTAAGGGTAAAGACGAGTACTTGTCTACCTTATCAGACTCAGGATACTCCTTGGAAAATCCCAGCTCTTAGCCTTCAGAACATGTGACAGGTGATACCTTTTATTAGACCAACTATGTATTTGAAAAAAAAAATTCTTTGTTTGCAAGCTTTTGGGCGTGCACACCCTTCCTCAGGCATAGGAGAATGCAAAGATTGTAAAATTTCTCTTAAGTGGAAATGAAAATTCATATTTCACGGGAGAGCTGAAGGTGTTGTAAGATCTACTGGTTGGAATAGTTTATTTTGTGCAAATTAGGCTCACATAAAAGAACAGGCTATTTACCTCAGTGTTACCTCAAGCTCTTAGCTTTCACTCTTTTTTTCCTTTTTATTGCAGGTCAATGTTTTTGACCATATGGATTCCTATTTGAAATCTCTGGGTTTATCTTGTGCATCCTGTGTAGGTGTTTACTTACCTAACAGTGCTGGTATTGCCTGGTACTCGGGGGCAGCCTTGAAAGGATCTCACCATATCCCATGGTTCCATGACACCCTGCTTGACAGTCATTGGTATAGACATGTGAACATTGTGTCAATACCACAAGATGTCAGGATAAGTAGCTGAAATGTAGCTGTTCTGTCTACATGATTCTGTAGCAAAACTGTTCCAACCAGTAGCATAGTTAGCAGTAGGGGTGTGTGAAATGGGCCGTATTTGATTCAGATCTGGATTCAGCCCAAATCTGGGACAGTGATTCGATTAATTGATTAGGATCACTGTCCCTGATTTGATTTGGCCAAATCCATATCTGAAGATTTGATGCCAATTCAGAGAACCAGCAATTCAGCCATAGACACAGCTTTAAATGTTTTTTCTATATACCTCAAAGTACCAGGTGCGGCTCATGAACTCTGCGATGCTGGGGCAGATGGAGCATCCCACAGGAGGACGGGGGGGCCCGCATGCTCAGCAATGAATCTGGAAGTAGACCTAAATACTTCCAGTCCACTTCCAGGTCCAACGGGGAGTGCGTAGGAGGGCCCCCCGCACCCACCCCCAGCTGGGCGATTGGCTGTGGGGGAGCCCCAGGTACCCCCCCAGACCCAGGAGGCACCAGTCACCAAGCTGGGGAGCGTGGCATGCTCCCTGGCGGACCCAGAAGTGGACTGGAAGTGCTTCTGGTCTAGTTCCAGGTCTCCTGCTGAGTGTGCTGGGGACCCCCCTCCCATGCTTCTGTGGGACACTCCATCCACCCCACCATCACAGCATTTGCGAGCTGCCTGCTACCTTGAGGTATGTAAACAAACAAACAAACAAACCAAAACATTTAAAGCTGTGTCTGTGTCTGAATCACCAAATCGCTCCGAATCGACTTGGAGGGTTCCAATTCAATTCAGAGAGATTAGAGGGTCTCCTGATTCGATTTAGATTCAGAGAATCAGCCACCACATCAGGCTGAATCTCTGGTGAATCAAATCAGGGACCAAAGCTTCGCACAGCCCTAGTTAGCATTAGGAAAGTGGGGCACCAGTTTACCTGGGATGCTAGCATAATGGTCCCTGGGAAACCTGTGCCACAACATCAACAGGCTAAATTAAGTTATCCTGCTTTAACTTTCTTTTTGTTGTCAGAGTCTGAGTTGGAAAGTAATGTTTGTACTTCACGTAGCAGGTTGTTATGGCTTCAGACACATGCCCTGCCTGGTATGAGAAATCTACAGTATTTTCTGGCATGAAATTATAGCCTAATGCAGACAGCATGTTCCTGTTTGCCCTTCCAAAAAAATGCTGTTTTCAGAGACATTGTTGCCTCAGTACTGTGAGTTTGAGTGCTTCCAACCCTTGAGTTCCATTGAAAACAATTGCTTCAGACGTCTTGACTGCAGGTGGAGAGCACGTGTAAACAAGTTTAATAGTTTGTGGTCTTCAAAATCCTCTCTCAAAAAACAAACAAAACCCTATGTAATTATTTTGTAACTGATGGCAATCTGTTGGGTTCTCAGATGTATTTTTTTTTTTTTTTTTTTTGGTAAGTGATGGCAATTTGTTGAAATTCTTTGATCTTTTCTATCTCAGATCCAGAGCAAGGTAGTGAAAATAATTACAGGCGGTACCACCGGTACCCAATTTTTTCCCCCCTTTTTGCAAGATGGACGGTGCTCAGTTCATCCATGGGCCACATCCAGGTGGTAGGCCCAATTCAGCTTTCAGGGTGGCAAGAGGGCCCTATCTGGCCATGTTGGGAAGGGTGTTCAGGGAGCAGCACAGCTCTAATTGAGCTCCCATTTGGCTGTGCAGAGAGGAAAGGGACTGTGGCCTGGCTGCACTCTAGCTGTGCAGGTGGGAAGGAGGCATGTCCTGGCCTGGCCCTGATCCAGCCATGCTGGCGGCCTGGGGAGACATGGGGAGTGTGTGACCCAGCCCCTGTGGGTCTTGGGAATTTGACAGTGGGGGAGGTTGGCAGTATTACTTGCTATTGCTGTTCTGCCAACGAAGTTCTGGACAATGGGAACTCCGTGGGCTGGATGCCATGGCTCTTTGGGCTGCATTTGGCCAGTGGGCTAGAGGTTGAGCACCCCAGACTGTACAGTTGTGATGTATTGTATCACCAAACAGGGAAGGACTTGTTCTTCTCAAATGGGCAAGGAAGCTTTGACATTGGAATTAGTGCATCCAGCACAGTATTTATCGTGTACAGCACAGCCTGGCAGATCAACTGAGCAGGAATACAGTGGAGTTTCATGAGAGCTAGTTAAAGAAACATAAGATAGATGAACTTTTCAGCATGGGGGGTTGGTACTTGAACTTGAATTTATTGGTGATCAGACAAAATGAGAAAGTATTACATGCTCTGCTTTAAAAGTGAATGATGTGTGAATGTCTAAGGAGAATTTTTTTCTATGTTGAACACATTTGTCCAGCACTGGAGAAAGAGCACTGGAGAAAGAGCTACTGCAGGGTTCAGCAATGTTTTTGGCTGGAATGCCAAAAACTCCCCAACCCTGACCCACGCCTTGACTTCCTATGCCAGGGGCAGACCCTGGAGGAGCCACGAGGGTCCCAATCCTCATTGCTGGCAGTGGCTGCATGCGCACTTCTGGGCGGATGGTGGGGGAGGGCCTGGGGTTGTGCTGCCCCATGTCCCTTCCCTGCTGTCTGCCCTGAGGTGTGCGTGCAGCCGCTGCTGCCACGAAGCCTGGTGTAGCTGTTTGCAGCCTCCTGGCTGCAGCTGCCCAGGCTCTTGGTGGCTGCTTGCAGCAGGGCTTTCTGCCTCCCCGCTGCCTGCTATGAGCAGCCCAGGCTCCATGGCTGGCAGCAGATGCCCAATGCCCAGACCAGCTGTGGTGTGCCGAGCAAAATGGCCTCATGTGCCATGCAACCCCTGATCTATTGTATCCCTTTTCTCTTATGTAAGGAATGCTAAAGAAGAGTCCAAATGAAACCAGGATAATTTTTGTTGCTCTGGCATGGGCAAGACAATAAATAGTTTTCAAATCTTCAGTTCATCAAGGAAATTTATAGACTTTTCCTGGTATCCAGACAGTTTTCCCATAGGCCTTGCAGTTACACAGATTAATCAAAGCTGTGTAACGTAGATGGTCTAGCTTATTATCTTAATAGGAAAAAAAAAGACAGAAGGTCTTAATCTGTCTTTACTTTATAGAATGGCTTTTATGCTTGGCTGCCTAGGTGGATGCTTTAAATTAGTGTTTCTCAATCTTTTTAGACTCCAGGTACCCCTCATTAGATTCAAGGCACCCCTTGTTAGACTTGAGGAAAACGCTGACTCTTAGTTCTCACTAGGTTTTTTTTTTTTTTTTTTTTTTTTTTTACTGTAGAACTATAGTAAAGCAGTTTTCTTTTGCAGAGCACTCAAAGACCAGAACAGGTCAGGATGTTTTAACACTATGGATTTCTATTTGAAATATCTGATTTTTATCTTCTGAATTATGTTTGCACAGCTAACAGTGTTGACATTGCATGGTGCCCTTGAAAGGATCTCAAGGTACCTAGGGTGCCATGGCACCCTGGTTGGGAATCACTGCTTTAAATGATAGAGAGGACACCTATAGTTAGATTCCATTTCATCCTCTACTGCGTGTACTTCCATGGTACATCATCATCCAATTGTAGAGATCTGCAGGGCTGCTATGTATAGCTGTATATCTACATTTAGTTAAAAGAATAAAAGACTGGATAGCATCCAGGTCATATGCTTACTTTGGTAGGGCAATACTTATCTCTATTAATTTAGGATCCAGTTTTACCTTCTGTTCATTGGGTTCTGGTTGCCAAAGTATCTTATAAATGGGAATATGCAGAAGATGCTTGAAGAAATGAAAACTTATCACTTCTATCCAGAGTTCTTTGAGATAGGCTGTGCATGTTTCTATTTGTTGCCCATCTCCTTTGAGTTGAGATTCTGAGATAGTGGTGAAAGTAACTGAGGTGTCAAAGGGTATCACATCTTCTGAATATTTTGTGCAGAAAGGAAAAATAGATACGGTGTGTGAATGTCCAAACAGACGCTGCTATGAGAGAGTTCTGTTCTCGGAGCAGTGCTTGCTGGTATATCCCATGGGTATGAACATACAGAGCCCATTTTGAGGAAGTCTGGCTACTGGTAAGGAAGCGTCATTTACTGAAGGCTTATTTGAGGAAACTGGAAATATCTGTAAATGAAAGTCTTGTTAATTCAGTAAGTGATTTGAGGTTCTTTTATTTTGCTTGTTAGCTATTTCAAGACTGGAAGTAGCAAAACTGCCTCCCAATTAATGTTTTGTGCTATCTTATTCACGAGGACTGGTGAATTTAAGATAAGGTTTTCCCACCAATCGTCATGCAGGGGGGAAGCTCCCTGTCTTAGATTCATGTACAAAGCAAGGGCTGTGGGGGCAGAAGGTGGTTGCTGCAGCGCTGACTGGCCCTGAGTATGGGTTGGGGCCAGAATCAGACCCACAGCAGTGTACTGTCCCCCTGTCCCCCTGCCCTGCTTACCACGCCCCCACCCCACCTTTACTGTGAGGCACAGCTCAGCTCTGGCTTGGGTGAGTCCCCTCCAGGACACAGAGCATGTGGAAAAACTATCCCTTGTCCAGTCAATCAGGAGCCCTGAGTGCAGCGTTGCCTGCCTGGCCAATCAGTAGCCTTGAGACGGTAAATACGATAAATGGTATGTTGATGTTCTTTGTAAAGGGGACAGTGATTGAAATGCCTCAGTTTGAAATTTACCCTTTCCACAGGTATTTTCCATTGAAAAGGAAAAAAATCAATCTAGAAAATTTTTGGTGTCAGATTTTTTTTACATCACGGTGTATATATTATTTTTGTTCAGTATTCTAACTAGAGTTTTCAACAGAAATATCTTTGTACAAATTTATAGTTGTCATAGCTTCCTGATCTTTCTTCAAACAGACTTTCATGCTAAAGCTGTGATTTTCAAGTGTCAGAGGGGAATCATTCAGTTATACCATTATCTTTCTTTGTCAACCTTGCAGTGGAAATATTAAATACCAGCAAAAAACATTTAACATGGACTTTACCAAGGCTGGCACTTAAAATATTTTTCTTTTTTTTTCCCATTTTTTGTATGGCCACAAACCTTGTTTAGTTTCTATGTTTTTGAGCTTACCTGTAAATCAGGGGCGGGCAATTGTTTTAGGCAGAGGGCCGCTTACTGAGTTTTGGCAAGCCATTGAGGGCAGCATGACAGGCAGCCAGGGGCAGCTAAATATTAATTTTCAAAATTTTTTAGGGGCCCCATGGGCCAGATAGAATGGCCTGGCGGGCTGCATTCGGCCCACCCCTGCTGTAGATGCATCTTTAAAAGAGGATTAGAAATAAATGGTAGCAATTTGGAGAATTTGCTCTGGATTTTCAAAAGAAGTGAATATCCATAGCACTATTGAAATGGAGGGTACTGTGGTGCTTGGCACTTAAAATCACGACATTGTTATATTCTGATCTTATGTGTTTCCGTTTTGCTGAAAATGTCTAAAATACATTTGATTTTATGATGATGAGCACCATCACAAAATCTGTTTCTCCACTGGAACATTTTCCCAACTGTTGTATGTAAATGAAAATGTTGTTAATTGGGCTTTACAAAATGTTTCTAATGCTGTCAAGGAAAACACATGAATCTCCTAATTTAATATTTTTCTCAGAGATGAATGCATATAACAGTCTGTGAATATAGATGATATTTCCTTAGTTATGAATTCTTCAACAAATCTACAAAATGTAGGATCAGTGTAAGCTCTTTTTGACAGATTTCAAAGATTAGACTTGTGTAATGTTTTCAATTAAAATACAATACGGTTGTTTAATTCTTTGAGGTAGCTAGTTTAATGATCTAGGTTATGAAGGGCATGACATACTCTTTTTAGGACTATGAGACCCAGTGGGAATGTTAATTAAATTCTGGCAAAAAGCCTTTTAAAACTTCAGTCCTGCAGTGAGAGCGCTTGGATCTTTTATCATTGACCTGCAGAACACAAAAAGGGACGTTATAACAGTCACTGCCACTGTAGTTAAGGTTTCATCATCAGTTTCTTTTTTAAACCTATATTTTCAAGGGAATTGTATCTCTATGGTTAAATTGCTTTGGACCGTAATTTAGCAAGGAAGATGTCACGCCCAACTTGATTTGATATTTTTTCCCTTGTGGCAAAATGTAAGTAACCTGTTTTTCTGAAATCCTTTGTTTGACTACGTGACACAATTGGAAAGTACTAGGATTCTGACACACAGATGCTCTTGGCTGCCTTAATTTGTGATTACAGTCAGAAAAAAGTGCCCCTGAAATTACAGCTCTAACAGCTCATGTTTCACTGTCTTTCTCCCTCAGGGATTTGTGCATCAAATCTGCTTACTTTAAAAGTTAAAAACAGTGTTTTAACTCTGCCACTTATGAAATTCAGTATCAAACAGTTCTGCTTTGTATACAGTTGCCAAACATTGTCAGGAATAACAATTTTCAATTGGTACTAAGTTGGCAGTTTTCTTGGGGGCAGAACATATTACAACTTGTTCTCTCGCAGCTAACTTCTTTCAGCTGATGGCGTTGATAAGAGTAAAGTCTGTTGTGAAGCTAGTTGGGTGTAATTAAGATATAGTGAGCATAGACCGGTCTGTGTGTCATTTCTGTAATAATTTTTCTTGCCATCAGCTGGCTCTGAGTCTGAAATATCTTAGGTTTAGGTTGCTGGAACAGAACATAGTAACTTAATATTATTTAGTTTAATAAGATTGGTGCTCAAGCTTCTTAGAAAGCTGTTTACAGCTATTATTCATTGGATAATGCAGGAAAGTCTCTTCAATCTCGGTCTTCATCTTGGCTAAACATAAAGAGCGTTGTGTGTGGCCCTTTCTATAGGCATTTTTTTGTTTTATTTTGATAGAAGTACAAGAATTGTGGGGGTTAAACCCCCCTAAGCCCTTGTATTTTGTTTTTACAACATTAACATGACTTATGTGTGACTTGAAGCTACAACATCAAACTCTGTCCTGGCAAAGTAGCATGTTTACGTGTGAAGGTAATTCCCTTTTGGAGTGCGTTGTATGAGACGGTAGAACATTTCCATTTGAACAATTCGCACTGGCAACTATACCAAAAATCACTCTGAAATAGGGCCCTTAAGAGTAAGGTTAGTAAGTTCGTCAGCTACACCGACTAGACTTTATTTGTTTTGGATTTTAAAGTAATGCATTGAAGTAAGTCAAGAATATTTGCTTTGAGAAGTTAGGAGATTGAAAATACCAGAGTGATGAGAAATGTATATGTAATTACTGAAAGTAACATATATAATAATGGATTTAGAGAAGTGAAAGGGAGGAAATAATTTATTCTATACAGCATCTTCTAAAAGACCCAATGTTCTCTCAAAAATTAGCATAGTTATATAATTTAAACACTTAAATAATAATGGAGAGAAATGGACAGAGTTTGAAAGATTTTCAAATACAATTTGAAGAGGTCCAGTTAGAGATGGGGGGGTGGGGGTGGAAAGAAGGGTGTTTGGGATGGGAAATGCTGTAGAGCAGAAGGCGCTTGTAGTTCTGGCAAGATTGTTGTGAGACTGAGAGGGAACTGCCAGGGAGTCAGTGTGAGAAGAGAAGGGTGAATTTAGGTCTGGGAAGGTCATGGAGAATTAAGACTTGGAAAGTGATGTTTGAACTTAATGTACTAGATTCCCATGTGTACAGAGAAACCCACTTATATATCCTTCGAAAATCAGAAGTGGCCCTAGAACCCACCCGTATATCCACAGTTCCTTTCTTCACTGGAGATAGGTTTGGGGCTCTTAATTTATAGGATGCCCGTGTTGCATCACTATTGGGTCTTTGCATTGCAAATACTGTAAGTTCCCTGTGGGAGAAGAGTACTCAATATGGGGACCTCCCCTTTGGTCTTTCAGTTGCCTGTTGTGGGTTTTTTTGAGTTGTTTTTTTTTTAAGTAAGCAATGTGCCCAGCTGTGGTGACTGCCCATCTAATATGACAAGGATGCATACCCTTTTTTAGAAGACTGACTCATGTAAACATCCTTACATGTCCAAGGATGTACTTACGCGTTCCTTTTTGAGAAACTAGAAAGGTAAGTATGATTCTTTTCTACACAGAATCTGCTTCACTGACAGACATTTTTAGTCTTTCAGGTAGATGAAGCTGCCTTTTCACAAGGCACATTCTTGAAAATTCAGTCAGACTTGAAGAGAACTACAACCAGATGGGAAAAGTTCATCCTCAAACTGATGAATGTCATTTCTGTAGCTACATCTATGAATCTATATGTAATGCTTTATGCTCAACTCAGGATGTGATTTCTGCACCATTGGCTAGCAAAATACTATCTTTAAAACTCTGACAATAGACTTGACGTTTTCTTTTCAAAGATAAATGTTTCTATCCTTACTGTGGGCACAGTACCTTAACATCCTGAAAGCAGTAGCTATTTGCTTCCCCCCTCTCGTCCTCTTCTCCCCCCTTACCAACTACTGTCAACCTTGACCAATTCAGCGTGGGATGGGGAGATGTTTTGTTAATTTTAATGCCGGGGGGACAAGGGTCAGGGGGAATGTGCAGGGTGTTAACTTAAGCCTATTACTATGTGACACTAATACATTTAAATAAAAATGGTTCGGGATTCTGAGTACAGAAACCTCGGCCTGCAGACTTGCAACATGTAACGCTACTGACACATTTACAGAATATTTACCGCAAGATCTAGCATCCCAGTTTAATGCCCAACTTGGTAGCGCAGTACTTCAGATTCCCACCTTCCTCGTAAACAGATGATGGTATTGCTTATCAGTCATGTATGGCAGTGTGCAAAGGCCACCCAAAAAAAAGGAGACTGTTACTCGCTTACAGCCAAGGTTCCTCAAGATGGACTCTGCATATTCACAATATTGGCCAATCTGCCCTTCCTTCTTAAGGGAAGAATTGTCCTAATTAGACTCTGACTTGAGGGGGACATGAAATGGCTGGAGTGCCATTCCATGCCTGCTTATAGAGCCTTGCCCTCAAAATTTTCAGGTATAAAGAAGGCAAATCCTCATCCAAGAGTGCTGCTTTGTTGAACTTACTATGAAATATTTGACCGTCAGAACTGCATCACCGGCACATTCTGTGGTTATGAATGTGAACTATTTGTCCTGAATTCCATTTTTGCCTCTTGTTCTAACCCCCATTCTGTGCTCACTACCACTTCAAGTACATAAAAAGACCTAACGAGGAGAAGGCATGCATTTCTATTAGGATTCAGAGTTAACACCTGTTTGAAATGAAATGGGACTGCATACACTTTTCCCAGGGCTAGGCTTGAGGCAGAAGTCCTGAAATCAATTTCCCTTTTGTTTCATATATGAAGGTTATCTTTGCAGTTGTTATTGCAGACTCGATTTAAAAATAGAATATTTGTGCAACGGTTACATTTAAAAAAATGGTAATTATTTGGCCATTTGTGCAAGCACATAAATCCATTTTACAGCAGACTGTGGTTCCAACGAAATAGAGATTTGCAAAGGAATTGGTCTTAAACTTCATGGAGATCACAGTGTTTTAGTAAGAGGAAATAGGGAGTTTTCAGATGAGATTTCTTTGGATCGGTGGAGATAATTTTATCGCTTAAAGGCTGTATTTTTCCTTTTGATCCTTTTTCAGAAAAGCAGTTAAAATCTCTGACCCATGAAAAATTTCAGTGCAGGTTCAGGGCAAGAAAGCAGAAAAAATTTGATTTCCTGGCTCTTGAATCTTACATATGATTATAGGCAATACAACATGGTGGTCTTTAATTGAACCTTGGATAGGCTGGTAGAATGGAAAAATTTCATAGCCCACTGATGAAAAATAAAGGCTGTCATTGAGACTTTTCCTGTGCAAAATGAACTAGTATTTATGCTAAAGCAAGATTTAAATAGGGCTATAGACTGACCAAAACATTTGCAGTGAAACTGTGGTAAATTGTTTAAATATGTTTTAATCTAAGTGGAACATGCTTTTAATTTAGTTATATCATAGGTCCACCCACAGCAGCAGGCAAAATTGCAACATATTTAAATCATGCTTTAGGTTGAAGGTTGGTGGGTCTGCACATACTAGGGCCTGTGTCTTTATTATTTAACAGCAATGATGGATGTCTTGTTAATAACCTGCATAGAATTTGTGATCTTTGTTATCCATATAACTGAATGTTTAAATGTATAGCTCTCAACACAAATCCAGATGTCAAGTGGTAGTTATAAATAAGGTTGAATGTTTAAAATTATACAAAGGCATATATTTTAAATAGCACAACCTTACTTGTGGCTTGACGGGTGAGGTTTTGCTGGTAAACATGTTTATGCTGAAATTAAAATATTTTGTTCATTGCTCATGATCTATTTTTTTACATTCCCTTGTCACTAGTTGGCATCTTCTGTTGCAGTTTGGGGCAAACCAGGGTTTCTAGTGTAACCCCCATCTAGGTGAGGTAGTAACATTAAATTTTATCATTTCATGCTAGCATCCCACATGCCCAGTAATCTGGCCTTCTTGGAACAAATTTTTCACATTTTTTTTTCTTTAATCTGGAACATTGCTGCTTTTACTAGGGAAAACTCAGTGGTCTGTATATAACTTTCCCCCCCTGATCTTGGCTGTGACTGTCTGAGACTGGATTCTTGAAGGTAGGAAAGCGTTAGAATGAAACTGACCTGCAAAAGCATAAATTATCAGTTATTTCTTGCACACCAGCCCTTCTAGTCTTATCTTCATTTCTATGAATTATGAGCAGGAAAGACAATAGGCTTTGTTCAGTGAGGCTGTAGTCTTTCTCCAGAGGGAAGCTGGAGTGCCTCTTTGGAGATGAGAGTCTTTTTGTGCAATTCAGCGATAGAGGGAATCATCAATTTGTTAATTAAGGCTATTTTAGTAGGTAAATCCGATTTAAAAACTGAGTGATTGAAGAGGCTAGAACATTTACAGGACAGACTTTCATTAGAAGTAAAGGTCTCCTTCATATTTTTAACTCTTTCTAAAAACACTTACATGCATGATAATTCTTCTGTGACTTATTGAGACAAATCCAATTATTAAGTGCATATTCCTCTAAGTCAGTGTTAAAGTATTTAAGCATTTAATTAGTGACCCATACTGTGAGAGAAATATGAAACGTTTGTGAAGTGAAAGTTATTACAGCTTCATTTCATTTGGTGAAAGTCTTAGTATATTTCATATAAACTTTATTTTGTATTTGTGAGTGACTTTGTTCATTTTTATTGGATTTGCAATGCTTATGAAGGCCTTTAGGATTAAAAAAACAAACAAAAACTTAAGAGTTCTTTAGGACAAGGACGGTTTTTTACTTCCGATTGTGCAGTATGTTGAGTCCCAGAAGGTATGCTGAGGCATGTTAGTGCGCCACTACAAATGGGCTGCACTGGCCCCACACAGCAGGATCAGGCCTATGCAACAGTGTATGAAGTGTACCATCAATTTTAATTCAGAAAAAAATTGTGCCCCAGATATTAAAAGTTTGGGAAACACTTGTGTAGTGCTTAGCACAAAGCTGTTTAGTTCTGTGACTAGGGCTTCTTGAACTAGGGCATTATACAAGGATAATTTTAAAGCTGCTCACAAAACACATACCACTTTGGCAGTGGAAGAACAGGCCTTTCCTTATGTCTTTACCAGGATACCTGTAACCTAGCCCAGGAGACCACCTCCAAGGCTAGGTACAGACAGTCAAAAAGTCTGAGGCTGAATCAATTCAATCTTTGTAGGTTAGTTTAAGCTGCGCAGCTTTGACTGATTAGCAAATGGACAGACCTTCACTTTTGATGCAGGAAATGCAGCCACATGCCTGCAGTGGCTCAAGCCAGAAGCCACGGGGCACTAGAGCATGCCTGCCAGCCGCTACCAAAGGGGAAGAAATGAGACTTCTCCCGCCTCCCTGCTGGAGCAGAGGGAGCATAGCCAGGCACCAGCCTGGGAGTAACACACTGGGGTGGGGGCCCAGGTCTGCAGTGGTGGCGAGGGCAGTGCCTGGCAGGCTTTGCCTCCTTCCCCCTCCCCCCTGTACTTGAGGGAGGGGGGGCAGCAGGCACCAGACTAGGGGGGGTAGTTGCATTGAATTAATAAAAGCTGAACAAAAATAGTCCTTTCTCTGAAGCAAGCATGTATTGAACACAGCACTTTGCAGCCTCAGGCACATGACAGCAACCAAAAACCATTGCCTTAGATAAGATATAGCCAAGTAAAACACAATGAGAGCACGTACAGCTTAGTCTAACTTAATTGGAATGTAATAAACCAAAACGACAAGTCCTTGCTTAGGCACTCCAGTCTCCCACCTTTTACAGCTTCTGCTTTATAATGTAAATGTAGTTCACTGCATTCTTTTGTCACACTAGCTCAAGTGGTCTGGGACCCTCCTGTTCCCTTAGCTCCGTCTCCAGCACATACATGTGATGTTTGTGCCAGGTCTTTGCCAACACCTCCTACCTTTCAGTCTGGTCCTGCAGGGCTTGGCTCTGTGCTTACAGGTGTCGGGACCAGCCGGGTTCCCCAGCCTCTGCCCCCCAGCCTCTCCCCCATGGCCTGGGGGAGCTGAGGGGAATCATGCCCCTTCTTCCTCCCCCTCCTCTTATCAATGGCTTGCATCAGTCTCTGCAGAGGTGGGAGGGGATGGAGTCTTCTTAAGAAGGGTCCTATCTTGCCCCTTCCTTCAGTAAGTCTTTGGATAGGAAAACTTTCTGCTAGGTACGTAGGTCAATAACTGAGAAACAATCCAAGCTCTTATCCCCATGCTGCAGTCTTGATGGCTCTTGGATTAACATTTTACCAAGGTGTTTGCTGTGCAGGCAGTGGTTTGTCATGCAGATGGTAAAGAACCAGCCGGGGGGGAATAAACCACACTCCCTGCCCTCTTCACTGTGCCAGTTGGCATCTGGCCATGCCCCCTCCCCTGCTGCTGGAGCACTGCGGGGGGGAGAACCCTGATAGGGGCTGCTGTGTCTTGGCCAGGCAGACCCTGGCTGGGTCCCAGGGGGAGAGGGGAGGAAGGGGGCCTGCAGGGGGCCATGCCAAGTTGGTATCTGGCCATGCCCCTGCTCCAACTAGAGAGCAGAGAGACGGGACCATCCCTGTTCTCTGGAGCAGGGAGCACAGCCCAGTCCAGGGCTGCAAAGCATGCTGGGGGACTCTGATTTAATTTAAACGAGGAAGGGATCTGGGACAGAAGTTCCATAAACTGGTTTGACCCAAATCAGTTAAGTTTGATACTACATTCTCCCAGGTTTATCTTAAACCAGTTTTGGCCTTTTTGAAACTGGTTTATGAGCATTGAACTTAAGTTCTGTTACAGGTTTAAACCAGTTTCTGACCACTTACACATAAACCAGTTTAACTTCTGTCCCAAGCCTAAGAGGTGAAGTCGGTTTCATTTATTTTTTTTTGGTCTTTGGTTTCCCTGAGCAACTAATAAGGATCCTGTATGGGTGCAGCTGTTTGGTTTTTTTTGGTGATGTGAATATTTGTCCAAAACTATGTGGAGACTTTGGAATCTACCCATTCCTGGCTCAGCAGATTAGAATTGGCAACCTAGTTATGGAATTACGCCAGCAGTGTTGTGTTTTAAATAATGTCCCATTTCCAATCCCTAAATTTTAATATGCTGCTGTTGTCTGATTGTAGATAATTTGTTGGTAAAATTTTAGGTGGTTTTAATTAGTTGCAAGCTACTGATTGTTTATCAGATTTGGGGTATAAATAGATGTTGCCAAATGAAGCAGATCAGCTCTGCTGGGATGTGTCCCAGCACAGCTGACCCACTTTGTTGGGGAAATATGTTTGTTGTTATCCCACTCATTAATCTTGTGAGACAAAGGACAACATATTCCCTGCTTACAGAGTTGTCTTTGGGAATCTCCAGGGCACATATCTGTAAGTGGGAAAAGCTGGGATTGCCTGCTTAGATGTGCTCTAGAGATTCCTGAGGACATAGCTCTGTAAGAAGGGAAAGCTGGGCAGGTGCTCCCAGGGTTTGAGGGGCCTGATCTTGCATGGGAATTCCTGGGGCATGCAGGACATAGCCCCTTAAACCCTGGGAGCATCAGCCATGAATGGCTGGGGAGTGCAGGCAGTACTCTGGTCTGCCTGTACTCTTTATGCTGTAAAGCAAATAGATGTCTGCTGGAAAAACTGGTGCAAATTATTTCTATCTTTTCTTGCAGCCACAAAGGCATTTGTGGTGCGACAAAGAGCTTGGATATCTATTTGCTTTTACATTGTGCTGCTGTAAAAGTTATGGTGGCACAAAGTCTTACTGTAAACACTTTGCAAAATAAAATGATACTTCACTTTATTTCATTGCATCACAGTGAACAGAATTTTAGTATGCGCCTTGCAAAGAGTCGTTGTATTAGTTTGGGCTTCTTTGTTTTCTGTGGACAATAAATTGGGCACACTTGGTCTAAGGCTAAAAACAGATGTTGGGTTTCTTCCACAACAAAGAGTTTTATCATGCCATCCTATAGATGGAGAATCTCGTTGTTCCATGTTAAGTACCTCTGAAATATCAAATGAGCAGTTTGCCCTAGGACAGTAGCAGCTAATCCGACTTAATTGCTATTCAAGTGATCAGTGTAAATGACTGTCCTGTGCCTGTTTTAATGGAAATTGCAGCCTGGGAGAATCCGCGTTGGAATAAACCCAAAGTCTGTTTTTAGCCTAAGAACCTCTTGTTAAGATTTCTCACTTTCTGTAGTTGGGAAGGAGACTTCAGTGCTCCGTGTTAGTAATGAGACTGAGGCAAGTGGTTACATGTTTTATTTTACATCCTCTTATTTTGTGGTTTTGTGATAAAGGGTTCCAGTATTATTTTGGAATATATCAGTATGGTGCCATTTGTATGTGGTATGCTGGACATATCCTATTTCTAGTCTCTACGTGGACAGGGTGGAACACCTTGGTGGCAGGACACATTTATGATGTATTATTGTTGCTTCTTGGACTACCCTGAAATTTATTATAACCACACTAAAACAATATTGCAGTAACAATTTCATTAAGGTGTCCTGATTGGTATGTCAAGCTTTGTTTTCCACCCCCAAAATTAATTTTTTGCTTCCTTGATATGTCATCTCTGGATGATAAAGTGAGGATAAACGAAAGTAATGCTGAATCTGACTCCTTTTTGCTACTTCACTGAATACACAAGAAATATAGTGATTAAAAATGCACTCATTAATGGATAGCAAATTTTAATCATAGAAGTCTTCTGAGAATAATTAAAATGGCAAAGTAATCATGTTTACCCATAATTAGTATACAAACAAAATACTGTATTATGATGCTTTATGATGTATTAAACTAAAAATTGGATAACAAATAAAACAAAAGTTCCAAAAACTAGACCTTATCTTTTCCTTATCTCTTCCTTTAAGGTCAAAGTTATTTCATATTTTGTCAAATAAATCAGACTACTCTTACTGGAAACTTTTGCAAAAGATCAAGGAAAAAAGGCCCCAGAAATTATTATCTTGTTCTTTTGTAAGGTACTAAAGAAGCACGTATTTGATTAATGGCTGATAAATCTAAATCATGAAGATAAAGAATGCATTTTTGAAATGGGGTATATCTATTTGGATTTGGGAGATAATTCACTTAATGCATCTTCTTAGACCTGTGTGAAGTAGCAAGTATTCGATTTGGCTTCAGATTCAGCTGATTCGGAGGGATAGTGATTTGATTTAGTGATTTTTGAATCACTGTCCTGATTCGATTCAGCTGGTTTGGGTTCGGAGATTCAGCAGCCGAGTCGGGCCGAATCTCCTCTGAATCGAATAGGCTGCAATGGCAGTGTCAGCAACAGGGGCGTGGCGGCAAAGAGCTCCTCATTCGCTGGCTGCAGCAGCGGCAATCGGGGCTTCTGGGGGCTTGTGGCAGAGCCCCGCGGGGATCGGCCCCACTTCCCCCCTGGCATCTGTGCAGCAGCTGTCTCATCGCGAGGGTGCAGCATGGCTTGGCAGGGTGACGCAGGGCTCTGAGCATTGTCCGGGAGCTGGGGCCACCTGGGCTGAATGCTACCAGCTTCTGGGTGACTGCTGGAGCTGCCCTAGCTCTGTGACAGTGCACGGCACTGTGCTGAGCTGCGCTGCACCTGCGCGATGCAACTGCTGTCAGGCGGGGTGGGGGGAGCGATCCCTGCTGTCCAGGGGTGCTCTGCCATGA